>NC_079171.1:54755028-55355028 GCF_947568905.1 Ostrea edulis
GTGCCTTGAAGGAATAAGCATCCCCTGTTGACCAGTCACACCCGCTGTGTGTTTCATACCGTTCTTTAGACACTTATTTTGACTACATAAGTGCCTTTATCTAGGGGATCTAGATATAGGGCTCACGGCGGGTGTGACCGATTGAAAAGGAATGCTGACTCCTTCTAATTACCTGCTCCCACCTCTGATATATCCAGTGGTCGTGTTTCCCGAACTCTATTTTTTCCTTACAGGCGTTATATGTATACAGTTGATCAATACTCGTTATATTTACATTTTCATACAAGTAATGAATACCTTAACTTGAAAAAACCAATGATGATGAAAAACACTTTCAGTGTTACAGATACGGTGAATCCAAGAATCCAGGAAGCGGGAAGATTGCATTCTTGTGCTGTGTCTGATGTCCGATCTGAAGCTTAAAAACATACGTAAGAATTATCAATATTTTTCCTGATGAAATTTTTAGTCAAAACATAGATTTGGGGTCACTTGATAATGCATATATTAAGATGTTGAACGACTTAAGATATCTTTGAACTTTCTACTTGCATATTTTATAATCGTTTCTTTTCCTTCTTTCCTTTGCATTACGTAATAGACTGTGCCTCACGTCAATTGAACTTTAATCCTTTACTAATTTGTTTAAATTTCAATCAGTGTTATATCAGCGTTCAACATGCCAATGTTGCCAGAAAATATCATGTTCAAGGTCTTGAAACCATTTAAAACCAGGATACAGTACGTTTGGAGGAGGTAGTGCATGTTTTTATCGATAATTCATATTATAAATTCTTTTGTCAACCCCCCGCCTCGAAAATGTTTTTAAATGTATACTGAGATAATGCCGCAAGACAGTTTATTCACTTTAACAGAAGAAGGAAGTTAGGAAGACCACGAGGAATTTGATGTATATGTTGTGGTCAGGTTTCGAATATGAGCATTTAGAAGTAAAACAAAACTGTTCCTGACTATTAGTCGGCTCGTTCCAGCATACTGAAAAGGTGAATATAACGAACAATGATAAATGTTATAGCTCCTATCATTTATACCCCAATTGAAAATTTTGCTGGATTATAAACCATGAAAACAAAATACGTATATTCAAGCCAAACATGATAACAGTGTAATAAATATGGATATCATATATCATTGGGAGGATTAGTTATACGGATAAAAAGGTGGCATATGTGTGGTCAATGTAGGCTATTTTTTATTCACGATAACCTATGCGTTTATTCTGTACATGATATGCGAATTTATTGCTATGATATCGTGTCCCCCCCCCTGAAAATCATTGTCTCATATGAATTACACTTCATAATGAATGGGGAAGGAAAACTCAGTTAAGGAAAGAAATTGGTGAAGATGATACCACATTTGCATTTCAGTAATGGGAAGTTCTTACCGTGAGTATTTCAGAAATATAACATTTTACTTCTTGAATATGCCGTGTTGATATATTATTTTAATGTAACAGTTACGTAATTTATATTTTGATTGGCACATAAACTGAGTTGTGAGACAGTTAAACGGACATCAAGGATATGAAAATATTATATTACATATTCTATAAAATTATAAATTAAATCTCAAAGAGAGAAGACATAAAGATCAAACAAAGTGCATCCTGATGGTAATGGTGTCGCCGGAAAAACTGAGTTTGCGACTGTTAAATCAACATGAAGGGTAACAAATAACAAATGAGGAAAGTGTTTTTCGCTAAATGTATCGTATACTTATCTATAAAAAGGTAAAAATAACGAACAGCGATACATTTCATAACTCCTATAAGCAATACAGAATAGAGTGTTCGGCAAATACGGACCCCTGGATGTACCTGAGATGGAATCATGTGCTGAGGAGGAGTTAACATAACCTGTTGACCGGTCGATATCAGAATAACTTCGTATTTTCAGACAAATGCTCTACAAATAGTTTTGATCTCTATTGAAATGAAATGTTTAGGTGAAAACATACACAAACGATCTCCATCTTTGCAATAGTCTCAGTCCACCCACCGAGAACAAACAGACGAACAATGTATGAGGAGTGCAAACATCAAAGCAGTTTGACGAAAGTATAATTGAACCAAAATCAAAAAAGCTCACTCTAAGTTGTTTATACATTACATGACAATGCTTTCTATCGGGGTGGGGTGGTGGAGCGAGGGGTGGCACGACGGTGACGGTGATGGAGTGAAATTGTGCTATTGTGGACAATATCAACTTCAAACAGTAAAAGGACGTTTTCAAATGGTTTTTGAATATTCTGCAAACTCACTGTCATGATTATCGAAACGATGGAAATGATAATGATAGTAAAACACTCCTTTGTGTAGTCTCTCGACAGATGACGAATCGTTTCGTTTTCATTGCCGGGAGCGCATGTGACTTCAGAAGCCAAGGGCAGAAGCATATATGCAGTTGAAAGGGGACGGAGCATAAAATAACGGTCCTCAGGGTGGCTTGGTGGCGGTGCTCGCAAGCAGCGGTAAACGTTGACAGCGGTCCTCTTTGAAATTAGCAAGTACTCCTTTGGTCAAGACACGGCAGCCGGTTCTGTCTGAGACAGCATTTTCGATCTGTCTGGGTGGAATGTCTGCCTACTCGCAGATCATTTTGATATTGTCCTTGCTCTTTTTCTTATGTCGCTCCCGATTGTGGATGCTCGTCGTCATCTCACCAGAGAATATCTGTCTGGGAATTCCATTCATGCAGATCAAGTGATCAATCCAGAATAGCTTTACCATAATCGTAATGCCCGTGAATTTCCCCCTGTCGAGTATATTCAGGTTGGAAAGTGTGTCCAGACAGCGACTCTGCATGGTGCGGTGTAGGGAGGGCCGGTGGAATTGCTCTAACTGCTTGAGATGCCTACAATAGAGGGACCACGCCTAACACCCCTACAACAACGAGAAAATCACGACTGCGTTGTATTCTTTCAGCTCTGTGGACAAACGAACATCTTTTAGCCGCAAGACTCCGGAGGGTAGGCTTCCGATTGCCTAACTAGATTTCTGGATCCGGTATTTAATTTCCGTGTCAGAGATGGCGCTTCCTACGTATTTGAAGGCATTCACGGCAGTAGATGGTAATGTCCGGTGGCTGTGGGGCGCTTATCTGTGTAGGCTGAAGGTAACCTTCGATCTTTCCCGAACTGATTGTATGTCTAAACAGCTTTGTTTCCAAAGTGAATTTGTTGACATTCGGCTGTTGGTGGTTCTCTTCGTGGGTCATCAGGGCACAGTCATCTGAAAACAGTACTTCAGGGATAATTTTCTTAGATGTATTTATTTTCACTGCTGGGGACGGATGTTAAACAATGAGCTGTCGATAACAGACAGATATGCCAATGTCAAGGTCTCTGACAGCAGGTATAGTGTGAAAAAAGATTACATTGTGATTATGGGAGGTCCTGTCGGATACAAACCAGTCTCTTCCGGGTGATGCGTGCAAGGATTTTCCGTTTATTGAGAGCAGTGGAATGCCTCTCTAATTCCTGAAGTCAGTTTGAGGGTCACAACGTAAGCGACAGATACATTTCTTGACAAATAGCATGGAGACTGTCTATTTAAGCGACTTTAGCTAGTATGACTGTGGAAGTGTTGATCTCGCAAACGAACGTTGACGTTAGACATATCCCGTGGTTTGAATCAAGATGAATTGTTGAGCTAGACGTTTTGACCAAAACCATACCATGTATAAAATATATGTATATTTTCCAAAAAACAAAATAGGGAACCCCCTCCCCCCTCCCCAGAACAGCCAGAAACTTGTTTTTATTTTGTTCTCACTAACTCAGGTTTTCTTGGAACATCATACAAATTCTGATTCTTTTGATAGGTTCAACATCAACCTACATAGGTTTTAACAATTTATTCCAGAACATACTCGAAGAAAGAAGAGGGTGACTGCCTCCCCACGTTTTTGACAATGATACTTATTTTTTATTATGTAACGCAAGTAAATGATATATCAGGAGAGCTCCCTGTATTATTGTAACGATGGTAGTAGCTGAGAAGACTGTAAGCTTGAAAGTTATTGATGTAAACATACTGAGCAAAGCATGAGCTTTAATAGTGAAAGACTCCCACAGGCAATTGTAACGCTTGGATGAGAGAGAGATACATGGAGAGAGAGAGAGAGAGAGAGAGAGAGAGAGAGAGAGAGAGAGAGAGAGAGAGAGAGAGAGAGAGAGAGAGAGAGAGACATAGAGAGAGACAGAGAGAGACAGCTACAGAGAGAGACAGAGAGAGACAGATAGAGATTGAGATTCAATCAGTGCACATAATCATATTTCAGAGAATATACATTATTGTATAGTTATCATATCAATACAAGAACGTGTTGTTTCCTTTTACCATTGCCCATGGGGATCCGGTTTAGAATAGGAACTTAGTACTCCTTGGTTGTCGTGAAAGGCGGCTAAGTGGGGCGGTACTTCGGATGAGACCACGAAAATCGAGGCCCCGTATCACAGTGGGTGTGGCACGATAAATATCCCTCCCTGCTGAAAGGCCGGAAACGCCAAGTATAGGCCTACATTTTGCAGCATTTTACTGGCAATGATGTCCCGCTCAAGACTATTTCACTCTGATGAAGACATCATCCATCAACAATATACAACCAATCAACTAACAATATTACATGTACAAGACCTCTAAGTGAAAAAAGGTCACACTTCCATAGCAAAATTCAACACTCTTATCGATATCATCGTCAAATCAGCTAAAACTACAATGTCCCAAATATTTTGAACACGAATACTAAAGACCATATTGAAAACTAGCGTTATCGCTAAATATGTTATTCTGGTTAAATAAAGGTCTTATTATTATTAGAAGTCATTGACAAAGTAGAATCATGCACTTTTCACGAATATATATATCATATCTTTACAGGAAATTATGAATATGAATAGCTTTGAATTGCAATGTTTGCAAAAAAAAGAAGAGATAATACAGGGCTCAATATTAACTTTTTTTCTATTTGTCCATTCAGACAAGGGACAAAGATATTTACTTGAACTTCAACTTCACTTGTCCGAAGAATTCTCAAAAAAGGATCTAATATTGTCAACTTGAAAACTGTATTTAATTTACTTAATATGTAGTCTATTTTTATACCTGCCTGATTCATTTTTTTCCATCTTATTCTCTTGATAAAAGCAACAAACGCATAAAACAAAATTTTATCTAGACTTCCTATCTTGAATTAATGACTTCGTAAGATCCATGGATAATTGAAATCATTCTCTCACCAGAGGGCACGTTACGCAAGCTTCACGGAGTGCACGGACCTCTGGGTAGAGAATGGATTGAAAGTAGTACGTAATAAGTGAACACCGATCTCGATTGAGTTTGACTCAGCTAGCTTACATAGCGATTGATATCTTGATCGAAGTTCATTTTCCATGCATTACACATGCACTTCCGACTTTCAACTACCGATAAACTGTTCACAAAATTGTCTGGAGACTTCTTTACATAAAAAAGCACTTGTCCAATCGGACAAGTGCCCATCAATATTCACTTGTCCGAAATGTTTTTCCACTGGTACCGGACAAGCGGACAAACGTCAATGTTGACTCCTGGAATATCGACATGTGTTCGAGCAGTGCTTCCTTTAGAATTCTGGAATATCCTGTTTTTGAATACCAATTTTTATCCCAGATTTGAAATTGTACCTATTTTTATTATCATTCACTACTATTTCTTTATGCTTAGTTCTCCTAGGTAATTTTCTATCCCTTGGTACTTTCTTTTCCCCTAAACTAGCTCTTAAATGTTATTGTCATATCGGATTTCAAAAATTTCGGTTGAGCATCACTGAAGAGACATTATTTGTCGCAATGCACATCTGGTGGATCAAAATTTGTACCGTATGAATTTTGCAGTATAAGAGTTATAATATTGATATATGTTCGTCATTTAGTTATGTTTAATCATATTATCATTATATATTCTATATTCCACATATGCTTTGAAGATTATTCGCAAACAATACTTTCGAAAAATCTTCAAATGACTTATTTTCATTGGACATCGGAATGTTTTTTGAAAATTCATAATTTTCGAAAAGGAGGTTAAATGCAAGTGCATTACCTCCTTTGCATTCGAAGTGGCCATGCTTTTTTGGAGATATTATTAAACATATTTCATGTTGCTTCATGAAAAAAAAAGAAAGAAAAAGATTATTGATTATCTTTTTTCTTGTCACACCGTTCCGCAAATCCTGTATACACATTATGGGATCACAATACAAACCCTGATCACACTTTCCATCATGAAATGAATCCGAGCACTTGCTTGTACAACTCCCATTGAATTTATCACAGGTGTTGTTGACACAGTGATCACTACATTTATGAACACAGTTTATTCCATATGATCCCACACATGCTGAAATTTAACAAAATTTCATTCCATTAATCTGCAATTGTGTAATATGTAAACACAACAACGAAATGCATAGCTCGTACTATTTATTATGTAAATATATCCCTACCTTAAACCATTCAACCTTTACTCTAAAATTAAAAATATCTGCTGCTACATACTACACAAATGCAAACCTTCAGTATTTTGTCATTAATTCAAACATTCATACACATATAGCTTGCATATCATTTGCTGATGTACTTATTGCGAACACTGAATAATCACCGCGTCCGACAGATCATTCGGAGTGTTAACTATGCGGAAACCGAGGTATTGACTTTTTAACCGCTTCGACATCGGAGAAGGCTAATTAATGTCCAATTTTTACAAAAAAGGATCCATTGTCTGATTAAATTTATCACTGTACGGAAGGAAGACATGTCAAGTGTTTCTGAACTAACGACAAAGTAGATCTATGCCTCACATTTATGCATACACCTCCGCCCAATTTGAGAATACGGCTTAAAAAAAGAAGACATCACCCGAATTAAGTTGATATCCTCCAATCAAAGGCTTACATCCAAAGAACTAATGGTCCTAAACTTTGAAATAAAAAAACCCGCATGTTCTTCATCATCCGAGGTCGAAAATACGTTCAGTAAAGACGAAACCGTCAAAATTAGAAGTGCTCCGTTAGACGCGGTGATAATGTTCTTACGGTTTGTTCTTCTGTCAGACCTCGAGAATAAGCAATTGTAATTATTCATCTGAGATATGTAGAAAATCTACTGACCGTACCGAAACCTAACACATGTTACACATATGGTGGTATGGTGAATTGTAACTTTTCATTTTAATTACATTAATTTACATTTACATTACAATCGATCGAAGGTTTCCTAACTTTGAACAACCTCTAGCGTTTGTCACATCACATTTTGTTTTAAACATAATCATTTTTATGAAGTAATCTATATGTTAAAAAACATGACACGGGTCTTATGTACATAGAACAGAACTGTGAGCTCTTTATCTTTCTTGAAACTCGATAATTAACATTCAGATGATTCTTACTTATTAGAAATGCATTCTGTAAACATTGAGAATAGACAGATGAAATTGGAAGATTTTCAGTTTAAATCATGTCCATGCCTCCCTTAATGAATGTTACTTATGTTTTGCATCGTGTGTCAAACTGACAGCTTTGATGGTGACTGCAATCAGTATTCAAACACTGTCTCTAAACGTGAAGTACTTACTGATGTTGCAGTTAGGGCCCTGATATCCAGGATAACAGTTACAAAATCCGTCAGTATGACGACATGTAGCAATGCAATGTTCAGCGCAAATACTAGAACAATTTGTTCCAAAAAATCCAAGATCACCTGCTGAAATGGATAAATATGGTTTGTAAACGTACGGCTTAAATACATCAAGTTTCATTGTACATTCTCGATTCATTTCGTACATTTGTTACACAATTTCCCGATGTATCCATCCTTACAACCAGTTGTACAAATTCCATCCACATGGTGACAAACTTTGTCGTTTAAACAGTGTTCACTACAGCGTTCTTCGCATCGGTCTCCGAAACGTCCAGGGGAACACGCTGTAAATATTGTTTTGGTAAAACTTAATGAATTAGCATCATTTTCATTAACAATCTTCAATTTACAATCAAAGCAGTCGACGGGGTATGTTTATTCCTCCTAGGCACCTGATCCCACCTATATATATATATATATATATATATATATATATATATGTATATCCAGAAGTCCGTGTTTGCCGTACTTTCTATTTTGTATTGCTTAATGGAGTTAAGGGGATGATCACTGTTCGTTATCTTCACCTTTCTGAAAAATATGCTGTATACAAAAGTATGAAAATACTGAAAAGGGAAGTCACTCACGCTCATTACAAAGATGTCCAGTGTATCCTGATTTACAACCCATATCACAATGTCCAATTTCTCTATTACATATGACGTCATTTTGACAGTGTCCACTACAATTATAGATGCAGTTAGAGCCATACGTTCCAGCACTGCATTCTGTAATGATTTAGTGTAAATTGCATTGTGCATAACGTGCATGATATAGTTAGCTGATGGGGCGTGTAGTTATTGCTATATTTGAATTGATATAAGACATTATAAAAGATACCAAGTCATTCCAACATACGCTTATCACATTTGCTGCTCATCCATCCTACAGCACAACCATTATCACAGTTACCAGTCACGTGATTACAAGTAGCCTTTCCCCAGCAATAACCTGGACACTGGTTCTTACAATCCTGACCGTACCAGCCTTGTTGACAATCTGTTTATTAAGATTAAGTGTTCGCCATGGTAATTTTCATTTCAGTCATTTTCCTGTATATTTGTAAAATTTAATGAAAAAGGAAAAGATCAAAATCTGTATACTATTTTCACATAAGGCTCCTGTCCATCCAGGCAAGCATCCAAAACAAGTTCCATTGACGATGTTACAGATCTTATATTGGCAGTTCTCTGGACATGGGATGTTACAATTGTCTCCATAAACACCCGCTTTGTGACAACCTTAAACACAACAAAAATCTATATCTTAAGCTCTTTAGACATTAAATATTACAGTTGCAACTCTACTCACTAAACCTGTGTTATAGTGCTGATTTCAAAGAAATGTAAGTAATACTAATCAAGAAAAAGGGGTTGATTTCATATTAAGAGTGCTTGGCAAATTGAACGTATTTACGACAAAACAATTCATGAGTAGAATAATTATATCCTACGTGTGAATTACAGATGAATACAATATACAAATCAATACATAGAAATGGAATAAAACCATAAAGCACATCAACAACATGACACAATCTCTTCATTTGAGACACTTCATTTTAAATTCATGTATAGTTTATGTATCTTGTTATCTCTCAGATATGAATAAATCGCATATAAAATAATATTTGATGATGTAGTTATTATATAGGTTGGATTCGTTAATCAATTCGCAGTTACGTCATACGCACACATAAAATGTGAAGATAACGAATAGTGAACAGTGAAAGAACAGGTATGTTTCCGCTGTTTGATGAACCAGAATAATTTTTAAAGACGGAATTTCGTTATTTGTATGTTCTCCAACAACAAAACTAATTAAAATATAATTTTCTCTAAATGTATAGTCAGGAAAGAGGTTTCCTTGCAAGTAATGTGTATGCTTTGAAAAAAAACAACAACAACAAAACAAAACCGTGAGACACAAACAAACATTTTCACCTTCCTTTCCTACACATATACATAAAAAGTACAAATTACTGTTATTTTACTGAGGTTTAACTTAACCTTCGTCATTTCAAATTTTCGGTATGATACAATGGTGGGACACCAATACTAATTTTGATAGATGAAAATAAACCATAGTAGAAAACTAACCTTTGACAATAATTTCACATATTTCAGTGAAAACAGCTGATGTCTCGTATCCTGTGGGATATTGTTTTCTGGGTTGTCGTTCGTTAAAAAAGGTAAGGTAACGTCCGTATCCCACACAAGTTGTTGTAAAGTTCAAGGGAGGCAACTCTGGTTCGTCCACGTAGCAAAGGGAGTCACTGTCTCGTACACCAGTCTCGGATAAATACAGAGAAAACCCCGCAAAACGGCCCTGTTGCCTCTTTTCTGAAACAAAAATGGAACTATGACGTTAAGGTTTTTCTCAAGTAGGTGCTAACGCAGATACAGGTACAAATGCATGTGTATTCTATATTATATGTGGTATTCAATAATACATTAGCATTATTGGTCAGGTACCTGTTAACTAAAGATATGCATACTTTGCATACATGTGTTAAAAGCCTCGAATCTGTTTTCTCTGTGTGATACATTTAAACTTAATTTGTTCTGGAGTTCACCAATACAGTAGTGGATGAAGGATCTAACATTTTAATCATCTTAAAATGTTGAATATATCAAGTTAGAATTTTTATTTTTGCATACATAGAATATGAATCTGACATGCATAAAGGATTGAGATCAGTAAACGTCAACGGCTGCTCACTGTAGCTTTGTGTTCAAATAAGGCCTCTAAATACTATTTAAAAATGCATTTACCTTATGATTCAATGCACAAGAACAGGACAGACCAACGGATCAGAATCGATTCTGACTTAATTTTTTTTCACTTCGATACTGCAGTATAGGTTAATCCCGTTGTTATCTTCTTCTTTTTCAAAAACACTTCACTTTATCGACAATGCACAACGATCAGTACATTCTCCGGCTAAACTCTTAAATATGAAAGTGTGTATATATACACACTTCATAGCATTTACTTCCATTGCATGATGAAACGTGCCTGTTGTCGACAAATTTTTGTTCTTTCAGTTATTAACCGATGTAATTTTAGTACATATATGTGTTTGAAATAGGGTTTTGATGGAAACTGAAGACAATAATACTATGTAAATATGATTGATTTCTTCATTTACACAGGCAAATGTGCCTCACGTGAATATCACGTGAAATTCACATGAATTTCACGTGAAAATTTCTATGTGAAATTCACGTTAAAAGAGCATCAAATGTGAATTCACACGAAAAAAAATCACGTGAAATTCATATGAATTTCACGTGAAATTCACATAAAATTCACGTGAATTTCACGTGAAATCTTTAACATGAATTTCACATAAAATTCACATGAATTTCACATAAACTTTATAACGTTAAATCATACATGGATATTTTGATACCCTGAATCTTGGGTTCAGATGAACACAAAAAGGAGTACAAATCTGCTTTTAATCTGCTGATAATTTAATTGATTGAATTTGTTTTTACATGGTTGTCTTCATTGTCTTTTCTTTCTTTCTTTTAATCTCTGAAAAAGAAATATTTATGTATTAAAAGGACTGTTCAATATACAAAAGGAGTCATCTTAAGCCTTATGTACATATATTGTACTATGAATGAAGTTGTATGTAGATGTAGCAGAAACGAAGACAAAAAAAGTTGCAAAATTATCAATAATTTGTGTTTGAAAGAAACATAACCTTTTATATATCATCATACAGAATAAAATGTAATTATTATACAAGATAAGAAGGAAGTCATGGAATATGTTTTCAAATTGTCATGTTCTAGTCCAGAGGCGATTTGAAAATGACTTTGCATTCCTCATTATCTAGATGGAATCTATATAAATGCATTGCTTAAAATGAAACGATTGATATTGATAGAGCTTTCAAGCTTACATTCTTCTCATTTAAAACTATTGTTAAAGGGGGAGCAACCAATATATATACATTTTATTGGCATTACGATATATATAACAATCGATGGACATTGTTACACATCCCCCCTTCAACGTGCATGATCTCGATGATGCCTCTATGAAGGTAATATAGAACGTTACTTAGCACCCCTAATCAATATCTAAATCGATTAAAGTATAAAAATTATGATCTGAATTACGATTACCATGTTCTCTGATGAATAAGGAAAGATTAACAAACCGTCTAGAGTTATGCGATTCTGCGACACGTCCCCGAAGTAACTTCCGTATTTTCGTTGCCGTTGACGTAGATTTACCCCGTCTAAAGTAATTCTCATCAGTCTGAAATAAGCGGTTGCATTAGGAACTTTAGATCACATAAATGTAATAAGCCTAATGGCTTGAATTTACACTGAACATTTATATATTGCAATGCTCAATCTCATCTTACCTGTAGAGTTTCTATGTACTTTCACATTCGCTGTCTTACATACGTCAGACGCGTCAGACGGCTTACTCGAGTGTGACGTCACAGTCTTGTAACTATTACCGGAATCTGACTGTTACAGTGTAAAGCTTTATATATATTTTTAAAAGTTATCTAAATATACATGGACAGTATTGTTAAGGATTGTTCATGTTTTTCGCTTTCTTCCGAGTGCTAGAAATCTGTTTTCCTTTTGATTGACGATCTACAAATTCGGGATGGTGAATACGGCTGATAGAAATTTTTAATTTCTACATGCGTGTATCAGCAATTTCCAATAAGTCTAACTTTATGCATACACCAACTTCCAAGGTATCACACCGGTAATTATTCTCGATGTATCTAATAAGGAGGGGGGGGGGGGGGGGGGGGTAATTAAAATTGATGCCAAACTACCGACAGCGGAAAACAATATCATGGCATTTTTTCCCACCTGCACAATACTACTCTCAAATCACATGTATGTAAACAGCCCAAGTGCACTCCGACAAGTAGCCTGTTACTAACATCATAAAGCAGCGAGATAAAAACTTTAACTCATCTTCAGTAGTTTTAGAAAACTGACAAAAACAACAATCGTTTGGAATGCATGGTTTTGAATATCCACCAGTTTCAATTTCTAAAGGGTGGGCAAATATTCTTAGCTATTTAAAACGTACTACTCTCACAAATGGAAATTTCAAATGGTCTTATTAGTTTTAATTCATAGTTTTTTCTTCTGATTTTACTGTAAAATAGTAATTTTCCATGTGTACAAAAATTTCGTGGTTTTGAAGTTGCATATTCTAACTCTATCAATATAGTGATTCTTCAAGTAGTTGGAAAATATGCTTTCATTAATATCTATGATGATGGGAGATTTAATTTATATTTTAATTCTTAAGAGAAAAATAATGGGAAATGAGAAAAATCAGGTGTGGAAAGTACATGTAATCATACTGCGTACAGAACTACAATGCAAGTTAATAATTTCGCAAATAAACGAGGAGAGGGAGGCGTGAGCAGGATCTACTTTATTGGTCGTTTGCCTACATTTTATAAATGTACTCTAACTTTTGAATTGCCTAATCTCCATATCGTTTTATATTTTACCTTAATTTTATTTATTTTTTCGCTTGAATATATTAAGAAGTGTGAATATTTCACTTTAACCGCTTTTCTTCTGAAAGTTTTAACGTGAATAGCTTTTCACGTGAAATTCGTGTGAAATTGTTCGTGTGAATTTCACATCAACAAATTTCAAGTGAAATTCGTGTGAATCTTTTCACGTGAAATTCACGTGAATCAACGTTCACATTATTTCCTTGCGAAAATCAAATCACATTAAAATTTTCGCAAGGAACTAATGTGAAAAGTGATATAATGCTTTTCACGTGAAATTCATGTGAAAAATTTAACGTGAATTTCATGTGAATTGCTGTTCACGTGAAATTCATGTGAATATTTTAACGTGAATTTCACGTGAAAAGTGATTCACGTGAAATTCCTGTGGACATATTAACGTGAATTTCACGTGAATCACTTTTCACGTGAAATTCACATGAAATTTACGTGAATTTCACGTGAAAGATTCATGTGAATATCACGTGAACAGCATTTCACGTGAAATTCACGTGAGGCATATTTGCCTGTGTATTATAACCTACTTTAATAAAAAATACTGTACATTTCAAGCAATATTTCGTAAAGAGCAAGGGACGTTATTGGCCAACATTGGCCGCGTTTCAAAAGCCGATCATATTTTGCAGGTAGAAAGGTGATCATTTCCTCGTTTCATTCATATATAACATATACGATTTATATGTTGCTGATATTGAGAAAATCACGTTACAATATATTGCATTGTTAACTCTGACGCCGTCTTCAGACGGTCGCTTTTTCGGAACGACGTTATCGACGTTATAGGATTTACAGTCCACTGATTCCTCTAAAATATTTTTCTAAAAGATACAATTCTAACGATTAAAAAAAAATACTCCTTGAGATCAAAGACTATTAAAAACTGGCATGCTATGGAAAATAAATTATGCATTTACCTGTAACTTTACGGTGTGCATATATAGTTTGCGGAATAATCTTGTGTTAATTAGAGTGAGGAAAATAATGCGTGTATTTGCCAAAAAATGTTGAGCAGAACGCAATTATATTTTCGAAGACGCAGTTTGATGTCCTCCTAATCAAATGAATTATGGAAAATAAAATGGCTTTTGAATTTCCAAACGTCCATTGAGTCGGATAATATTACTTGTTATGTCATGTACACTAGGGACTATATCTAGTAGCTCTGCTTACATGTTTATGTAATATACATGTTACAGTACATACGAATAAAATATGTCTGTCTGCCTGCTGTTGGTATTTACAAAAATATATAGTTTTTAAATCGAGGTAAGCTACTGACAAACACGTTGATGGTACAGGGATTTCAACAGTCTCGATTGAAGTCAGCATTTCGCAAATTCTATGGTCGTTATAACGATCTAGTTTGTCAATACAACCTCGCATTGGGTCAAATGCTGTCTGACGTGTTTCATACCGATTGTTAAGCCGTTCTTGGCACACTGATTTTGACTGCGGATAACTCCGTTTACCTGATCAGGATATGGGGCTCACGGCGGGTGTGACCGGTCAACAGGGGATGCTTACTCCTCCTAGGCACCCGATTCCACCTCTGGTGTGTCCAGGGATCCGTGTTTGCCTAACTATCTATTTTGTATTGCTTGTAGGAGTGATTGATCACTGTTCGTTATCTTCACCTTGCATTGAAGAGAACGTGATACTAAACGATACAAATGTTGCATGAATGGTATGCAAGGTGAAGATAACGAACAGCGATCAATCCCATAACTCCTACAAGCAATACAAAACAGACAGTTTGGCAAACACGGACGCCTGGATACACCAGGGGTGGGATCAGGTACCTAGGAGGAGTAAGCATTCCCTGTCGACCGGTCACACCCGCCGCCAGCCCTATATTCTGATAAGGTAAACGGCGTTATACGTAGTTAAATCAGTGTGCCAAGAACGGCCTAACAATCGGTATGAAATACTTCAGACAGGATGTGACCCAATGATAGGTTGTATTGACGAACTAGATCGTTATAACAATCATAGAATTTGCGAAATGCTGACTTCAATCGAGACTGTTGAAACCCCTGTACTATCAACTTGTTTGTCAGTAGCTTGCCTTGATTTAAAAACTGACTACACGCAGAACAAGCTCTTAAGTATTGAATCAGTTGAGAGATATAAACACCATATGCAGGTGATAATTGAATATTGCTACATAAATATGGAAAGTTGACGATTATTATTAAATTATTAATTGATCCCATGTAGCGAAGGGTGACACCCCGGACGATTTGAAAATTTGGAGATCAGGCAGAACATTTTTTGCAAAAGACAGTAAATGTAACTACAACACACCTTTTGAAAATTAATTTTAATCAATATCATGTATCTAAATTCCCTGCATGATATAGACCTGGACTATCCAGAACACCTTGACATGAGAGAGAGAGAGAGAGAGAGAGAGAGAGAGAGAGAGAGAGAGAGAGAGCAAGCAACTCCTTCCCGATACTACGGTTTCTGAATATTTCTATCTATACATGTATATATACATCCTGCCCAATTGCCTTTGTTATATATGTGTACCTGTAAATGTGCATCTATTACATATGTGATAGATCTGCCACACCAATGGTCGAAGTTTCGAATCGATCAGAGGTTCTCGACGTTTTAAAGAAACCACATATCGCTTGAAGATATAAATAATGATTTGCTGTCATTTTCATTTTTAATTCAAAACATTTAGAGAACCTTTGGAATCGATATCTAATTACCAATGTAGTAATATCTAATTTAAACATGCATCATATATATACGTTATCATTGATGTAAGAAAACTGTGTTTTAAAAAAAACCGTACAAACACTTCAATATTATTAGTATTATGCATTATATTTGATATTTTTGAAGTAAATATAGTTTAACTTTTAGCGAACAAAGTAACATACATCCGAACTACATGAATCTATAGCTCTAGAGATATAACGTATCCGTACCCATTTTGGTCCAATTTTTAATTTAAGTATAAATTATGCAATAGGTAAACGTGCAATCGATTTGCCGAGAAATATGATGCCTCTCTGAATGTATGTACCGGTACATGCTTATTGCATAAGCATGAATTTATGTTTCTTACGAGATAAACATTTATTTAAAAGCGGTGAAATATTTCCTGCATCTTAATAAAAATAGTAAGGATACGATTAATTATACAAGAATTGACGATAAGAAAATTAATTAATTATTAATTCAAAAAAGTGTTGAATAATTTAAGCAAAAATTAATCATCCTTGTTCGAATCAAATGTTGAGGTGGGGTGCATAGTCTTATTATTTTGACTTATTGTAACAATAATCCTAGACACCTGACCACACCTCTTATATGTCTATAGGTCCGTGTTTGTCCTACGCTTCATTTTGCATTCTTTATTGGATTTATAAGGCATTTAAAGAGGTTTGCACCTTAGTTGTCATATCTTGGAAAGTATACTTTTGATTTCTAAATTTAAAAAAAAGTGGATGGTAGTGCTTGTTAATAAGTTACAGTGTTTTCAGCTTGACCTTTTTTGCAATTCAAATTAACACAAAATGTATTCTTTTAAACTTTAATTGTCTATATATGTCAACACAACATTTTACCTGATCAGGATATAGGGCTCATGGCAGGTATGCAAGTAAAATGGAATATTGCTACACAGATATGGAAAGTTGAGGATGGAGAAGCTGAAATCATCTCGTTTGTCATAGAGTTGAGTTGTCAGTTTGCCGTTAATGTCTAGCATATTTTCTATTTCAACTTCAGAGTATATGTACGCGGAATGAGAATGGTGTTTAACTAAGTAAGTTTTTGAATGATTGATCACTAGATATGAATATCTCAGTTTTCCAATTTTGTTGAAGAAGCAACTTTCTATAATGTCAAAAAGTCTAGTCTTTAATTTATCGTGAGGAATGGTCGTGTATAGTGTTGACAAGTCATAGGTTTTAATGCTATTGATTTGGGAAAAATCTGCGATTTCAAGTTTACTAAAAGTTCTTTAGTATTTTTTTTAAAACTCTACATTCGATGAACACCACTGTTGGCATACGTAGTCGCACAGTAAGTTTGAAGTTTCTCCTTTACAGATGTTAATATTTTCGTGAGGAGCAAGATAGAGGCTTGGTAGAGCACTTATTGGATCCAGCAATGTATCTTTGTTTGTAACGGCTTTTATGTAGTTCAGGAATCCAATATAGGTGCAGGTAACTCATATTCATTGAACCCATTGACTAGCATTTTAACTGAAGCATGGTTTTCTTGAATTTCATCTTTTGAAAGGTCAGTTGGAGTATAAGTACGATTACCAAAAGTGGAATTAATGCCAAGTTCGTTAAAAATACAGTTGTAATAATGAGCCTTACAAACAAAGACAATGTTGTTACTAGCTTTGTCAGCGGGAACCAAAACATATTCCTCATGTAACCCATCTAATTCTTTTATCACTTCTGGTTTACTAAACACAGAAGGATACATGTTACATACTTTTGGTTTTCATATTTCTAATGCGGGATTTTAATATTTCTCTTATTCTTTTGACCCATTCTGACAATGTTTCAAGTTCTTATTTTTCATATTTAGCCCATCGTCTGGCATAATCGTCGACAGAATTCATGATAAAGATGAAGTTCTGTCGTAATATCAAAGCGAAACAAAAACAATTTGAAAAAGACTTCTGGAAAAAAATGATGGGGTAATCGTGTTCTTTTTTTTAAACAAGATGTCAAAGTTCGATAAAATCATCAAAGCAGTAGTTTTTATAAACAACGTTACAAATATTCGCGATGTCATTCATCAACGTTATTCATTTACTTTTCATGCATCACTTCAAAAGAACTCAAAACAAAGTTATTGACTCCTGGTTTTGAAGTGGAACTAAGATATGCATGGACACAATAATCAATTATTTACAAAATACATATCGCAAAATATCTTTATATATACATGTATACATGTGTACATATATTGCGCTATATATCTTAATTGGGTTGCGTGGCTAATAATTGAAATTATTTTCTTCTTTTGCAATTGCATGATCACAGTAACAATGCATAAACTAATATAAAAGTATAATTTTATTTTCGAATCACATTAAGGTTAAATCTTTATTTTTATAGAGTTTAATCATGTCTTAATATTCTAACCAGAAATACAACTAAATTTTTTTCTATCTTACAATATATTTGTGTTTATTTTACACTCCTTCACAAACACATATAAATGCTCACTTTCTCAAGCCAAACAACCCCTCGAAAACAAGAACTCGATTTAAAACTATAATTAGTTTTGACTTGTATTGCAGATTCACTTGAAACGTCAGCTACTTTTTCTGAATAGCCAGAAAAGGATTAATTTCAGAATGGAAAGAATATGTATGGGAATGGTCCGCCGTAAACGTAACTGGAATGAAAAGAGAGGGGACTATATTATATAGTAGGTTTTCCTGGGACTAATCTGGCTATAAAAGGGGGATCCTACCACATAGCCACATTTCCGTGGTGGGAAATCTATTATACAGCCACCTTTAATGGGAAAACGTACTATATACATGTAGCCATTTTCCGAAGGAAATGGCTAGGGGAAAGGCTACAATACAACACGGGCATTCATTTGTAGATATGATCGATTATAGCTCTCTCTCTCTCTCTCTCTCTCTCTCTCTCTCTCTCTCTCTCTCTCTCTCTCTCTCCACCAAACACACACATCAAATTTTGGGGTGGGGGTTAAAGTATAGGCAACTCCATTTTTTTAATTCGACAAATTGTTACATCTTTGACAAATATGAATACGTACGTTACTGCAAAGGCCGCATTTAAAAAAAGTAAAATGAAAATAATGAAATTAATAGTAGAAATTATAATATCTTATTTTGATATCTTTAATCAATTTTAGCAAAGCTATTTCATTATCATTATAATTTTTGAATTGTGAACGATCAAAGATGAAGATAACTTCTACGTCTTTAGGGAGTGGGAACATGGCGTTATAGCAAGTTTTATGCTATGGAAACTTTATCATTCAATTCAAAGTTAAGAAATATAATACTTTTATTATTAATGATTCAAAGAACAAGGTACGGTTTGGACATAAATAAGCCCTGATATATTCGAAAACTTAAACGTGCAGGTGGAAGGATTTCATTTGTATGAATTATTACTATGTCACACCTAAAGACCAAAACATATGATATATTTAGTGCACGTGCGCGTATATGCGATATGTAGTGTTTAAAACCACCACAGGGAGTCCCAAAATGCTATTTTTACGTCTATTAATCACAAAACACAGAAATCTTTAATGCCTACCCAGCCGTCGACCGCGGTTAAATTTTCACGTAATATTTTTTGTATCTAAATAAGTATATTCCGCAAATTTCGTCCCGGTCAAGAGCTTGGGACAAGTTGAATTTAAAAAAAAAATCTTTTGTTTCAATGTTTCCGGAATTTTGTATTTCTTTGTTTTATCATGGTATAATAATATAATAAGATCACTTGTAAGATTATTAAATTTTAAATGTGACTTATGAACAAGTTAATATCAGTCAATTTATACTTTTATGGATTTTTTTTCACTTTATGATATTTATAAACGTCGGAGTCGGAATTATTCATTCCTCAACGCCATTTTCGCTACTATGGATGACATAAACAAATTGTGAGAGACATAAACAAATTGTGAGAGATTCGTCAACGGCACTGTGACCCATACTCGTGATCTTTAGAACCAGGCATGCTACAGGTAAGAGAAACAATTAATACTATTGTAACAAAAACGAAAGCGCAATGATTATTTACAAGATACGATATTACAAACAACAATGACAGCACAGATCTCGGCTATATAGTATATATCGATAATTCACACTATCTAGACTCTATATTGTTTACACTCACAGACCTGCTGTACATAGGCCTAATCCTTCATCATCTAAATAAAATACTATGTAGGATTATAATTTGAGGAATCATTTGTATTTATTGAAAACGATATCCAGCTGAGCTTACGCCCATGTCGTCTGTCCAGACAAAACACTGTTGACATTTTAAAGTTAATGTTGTCTTTTTATTGTTTTGTTTTTTTAACGATTGGTTTACCTTCATGAAATGATATCATTTTAACTACGTATTATGAGTAATAACGTTTATTTGCTGGACTGATGTAGATTGGAAAGGGAATAACAACAAAATTGGTGATAAGCTTTATATAGTAGTTTTTACGTTATCATACTTAGATAATCCTGCGTGGTCTTGGTCGTTTGGGGACGGGTATATAACGTTAGGGTGCCGATGGAACGCATTCGAATCCTGGGATGTCTGGAGTTTTTTTTTCTTTCAGCATTCTGGCGATGTTTTCCTTCTTTTTTAATGAATATATTTTCTTTTAATTTCCATGAAAATATTTCACAATCATGCAGGGAAAAGCTATTTCGTTCATTAAATAGTACAGACTTGGAGCTAGAATAGAGTACTCCTTTACTTCCTGAAATATGCGAAGTTAGGCTATGTATAAACATTAATGATGAAATAAGACACGTAGCAGGGGATGGGAGGACCCCCCTCCCTGTTTAGGACTATATGCTTTTCCTGTTATTCTGTTGTGTATCGCATGCTAAGTTTGATTCACCCCCCCCCTTCGATTTCAGATTTTGAGCATTGGGTTGAATTAAATGTTTAAAATATTTCCTTGAGGGGGGGGGGGTCATTTATTTATTGGTTGTTTTTTTTTTATTGGAGAGAGAGTTGCTTCATTTTTTAATACTAAAAGTTCACCCCCCCCCCCTCATGGCATACTTGTATACAAGTACACATTTTCACGAGAATGGTACATATAATAAAAAAAATATATCCCTAGTGTGTGTAGTCATGTAACTACACTTTTCGTACCTTCTTTTACTATCTACTATCGGATAAGAATTATTCTAATGAGATTGAAACACGCGGCAAAGACTATTAAAAAATGATAGATAATTTTGCACATTTGTTTTGTAGAATGGACATACGGCATTATAATTGCGTCTTATGTGGTGGAAGACCTACTTCCTCGCATCGTCGTCCTGCCAGTTCTTTTCGCCATATTTTGTCCAGACATTTTTCAGTGAATGCTGTGGAAACAGATGTGTTGTATAATAAATGTCGCCACAAGTGTCGAAATACTTTACGAAGGAAACATATTCCTATAGTTATCCCCAGTGATAAGGATGAATCGATGGACCCTACATTCACATCTCCAAAGAAAAGTAAATCCATTCTCATATCAAGTCCACCATCAATTTCCTTACCTTTACCATCTTCATCTATGAGTCATGGTTATTGTTTTGTCTGCAAGAAGCCCGGACCCAAGTTACTTTCAGTTTCACATCAAGCTAGGATACATGCATTTATACAAAAGGAAATCATCATCCCACAAGGAGCAAGGTGTTGTGCAGGCCATTTGGACAACGGAAAACTCTCAAACAACGCTTTGCAAAATACTAAAACCAATGACGGTGTGTTGCTTAACAGGGCCTCTGTTCTTACCATCATTCAGAGCTTGAGGGAAATGGCTGCAGAGCACCCACGACTAGATTTTGATGCTGAAAACAGCATGGATGATGATGATTACAAAGTTCTTATCGGATTTTCACGTATGGAATTTCAGGATATTATTTCATCTATAACAAGCATCAACTCATCAAAAAAAAAAAAACAGAACCAAGAGGACATGTGTTGCCATTCTTCTCATCAAATTGCGCTCAGCACTTTCCAACAAAATGCTTGCAGTTCTGTTCAAAATGTCAAAGTATCAGGTAAAATTTTAATAATACATACATGTAATCATGTAAAATTAGGTGATGGTTAACCATTCTTTGATCTATCATTTTGTATTTCATGTGAATTCATTACATCATCAGTATCTATTGCTTTTTCATATCAGGCGTGCCATAAAATCTGCCAGAACAGCTCTCATGACAGATTTTGTACCACACAATTTGGGATTTCAACATATATCTCGGGAAGACGTGATTCAAAAGCACACACGTGAACTCGCCAGAAATCTCTTAACTTCGGGTTTTACGACAGATCCAGCTATATTGGTGTTGGATGGCAGTTATGTATATATACAAAAAAGTTCTAACGTTACGTTTGCCAGGAGATCTTACAGTCTATATAAACACAGGCCCCTTCTGAAGCCTATGATGGTAGTTACCACCACGGGGTATATCGTTTCTATTCTTGGACCCTATTTGTCACACTCAAAGAATAATGATGCCAGCATTCTAAAGCACATGATCCACTGCAACACCGAAGAACTTAAGACATGGCTAAAAGAAGATGACATTTTTGTAGTTGACAGGAGATTCAGGGATGCCGGTGAAATTTTGAAAGACATTGGAATTAGAATGGAGATGCCATCGTTCATGCCAAAGGGAGCAAAGCAACTATCAACGCATGATTCAAACATTTCTCGAGTAGTTACAAAGGTAAGTATATGTAATCGAGGGCTTGAAGTACATATTTGAATATGTTACTCAAAAGGATATAAGAATTATTACGTTAATTTCAATTTATTCAAGAATGGATTTCCGTTCTATGTCAAACATACATGTACATGTAGCATGTAGTAAAAGAGGCTTGTAGCAAGTGTTGGGGACAAAAAAAATTAATTCTTGATAAATGGAATTCGTTATACCCAATAAGTTCATGATCTGTTTTAAAACCACAAGGAATGAAAGTCACTTCGCTGTACATGTAAACGTGAATTGATTATTGTAAACATGTTCGCCGTAACCGTATTTTACTGTACTTATAAAAACAATGCCTACTCATAAATATATATCAACGTTTAAGACATTCTTATTATATACGTATAGGTCAGATGGGTTGTTGAAGCTGCAAATGGCAGGCTAAAGCAATGGAAGTACCTCGAGAAGACCTTGCCAAATACACAGATCCCATTTATTGGAGATTATGTGAGGATAGTGGATGCTCTTTGTAATAAGTACCGGCCGCCATTGTGCAACGCATCTGATCATGACCAGTCTCTGGCTGCAAAAATGTTGTATCTATCTAAAAATGTGAACTCTTTACTGAGACGTGTAGATGAAGAAGGTCTGGATAGGAGATCGATGCTTTGGGTGAAAGTTGACGCAGATGGTGTCGCACCAGATTTTCCTCGTTATGACGAAACAGATATTCGGGAACTTACTTTAGGGGTCTATCAGCTACGAATGGCCTAGTCGTATACACATGAACACATCGATATCGACGGCAAGTTTGAGATATTAGTGAGCAATGACATCTCGAACATACTGTCGTCCAAAATACAAAGCAGGCATGTTTCAGCAAAACAATATAGGTGTTGGATAAGTTACGGGGAAGGTGTGGTTAATGGCTGGTACTGTAAGTGTAAAGCAGGTAGTAGGGTTGTGGGGATGTGTAGCCATATTACCTGTATAATTTGGTATCTGTCTTATGCGAGACACAACGCCGACACCATAAAAGGTGTCAGAAATTGGAGTAACTGTACATCTATTGATGATGCGTCAGATTTACCTGAGGTTATTGATGAGTCAGACAGCGAGGAGGACAGTGTGTTTGAAGAGTAACGTACTGGTTTGGAATCTGATTTGCTGGTGTACTTTGATTTTATAGATTGTTATTAAAGCTGACAGGATTTTGCTATTTGTTTGTTTTCACTTGTGTATTCGATTTCAATTAATTTCGTATGTTGTGGTGTTAGATTGCCCCCTTGTTTATATAGCTGTTAATTTGGTGTCGAATGTTTTCTCTCCCAAAATTGTGATTTACTATTTCAATGACAGAAAAATATAAGGTTACTTTTCTTATTAATATTTGTGTTAGAAAACCTATCCAGAGGATCTCAATGAAGTAAAATTACATTACTGTCTTCCCGTACAAAAATTGATTTCTAAATAATGATACATGTAAATTGCATAGAAACTAAAGCTTTATTTTGCTAAAATCTTCAGTTTATTTTTATCAATGAATATGGTGAAAGTTGCGTACAAATCTATATCATAATAACACTTTTTTACAACAAAATGAAAATTTCAGAATTTTAGTATATTGTATAAAATTTTGACGCTGTGTCTTTAAATCCTGTAATGCCATAGATTGAAGTTGAACCAGTACTGTTTTGATATTGTATATGTACATGTAGTTAGATAATGACATCGTAAAGATGAGCGAGTATATATTTTCAGTATGCGTCTCTCCAGGGCCGTAAATTACATGGAGGCGAAGGAGGCAGCTGCCTCCTCCAACTTTTGAGCCAAAAAAAAAATAAAATTTAAAGTTCATTAGAATTTATGTTGTTTCCAATAACTAAGAACATGATACCTCCCTTAAAAAGCATTCCAAATCTTTCTTTTAGAATGAGTTAGTCAAGTAACATCTTAGAAGGCCCTAGAATCAAGGATTTTCCACGAAACGTGTTCAGTGTGCACAAAATGTGCTCAGCGTCTGGGGGCCGCCCAGGCCCCCAGACCCCCGCCTAATTTCCTGCCTCCTCCAAATTGAAGGTTAATTTACGGCCCTGCTCTCATACCATATTTTGCAAAATCTGTTGATTTGTCCGTTTTCTAGTTACACAAGTGATGAAATAGACGTATTACATGTATTTGCTCAACGTTTACTTTGATTTAACATCTGTAAATGTAAGTTATGATATAATTGCTATGTGTAAACATAGCATCAATCTTATCTTACTATTATGTAATAAACAAATTGCAGTGATAATATGTCTTTGATTATACCTTTCAAAATGCATTGGCAACAATATAGTTTCCATGCATTTACAAGCATTAATGAATGCAAAACATTTTTTTTTTGGTATGAGTGTTGTTCCATAATATTGTAAATACGACTTTTTCTTTCCGTTTACTGTCGTCAAGGCTCTACAAATATCACTTACGCCAGCAAAATACAAGTCCCAGTGATATTATGTTGTTACACTTCGTGAGAAATTATATACGTGATAACCGAAACCACGCTTCATACGAAATTCAGTGATATGACCTTAACTACCTTTGATGTCACCATTTTTTTTCGAATAAAGGCAACAATAATAAATACCAATACATCATGATTTTTTTAAAATGTCACAATATATAAATAGGGAGAGAAGAACTGCAAAATATTGTTATGTTTCCACGAATAATTGTAATAGGCACTTTTTTTCTGTTGCGCGGTCTCCCTGAGTATCAGATGTTTCAAAATATCGCTTGACTATACAACTGTTTGGGAGACGCTACGAACTTCGTATAACATTCGGTGATTTAAATGAGAGACACTTTAATTTTATCGCCAATTATCTTCCGAATGCACGCAACACAGTTAATGAAAATGTAAACAGAAATAAATCTTTTTAATCATCTGATGGTCTAAACATTATACATTTGCTCCGTTTTAGCTTCACACAGTTAATCGCAACGTTGTTTTTGCCGTTGTGCGGCATTCCAGATTTTACTTTCATTATCATCAAATTCAGTATCAAAACAAAACCAATAATTTCAATATATTTTGAAAGTTGATACTCTTGTGTGTGATACAAATTTTATTTTCCTACAATGCCGAACGTCACAAATCATTCCTTGACTATACATATATATATAACTTTTGGGGAGAGTCTTCGTTTAAATATAACGTCAAAATTAACGTCAAAGTGAGCGACGTCGCCAATTTGATATGGGGTTTTCCGTTGAATATATTAGAGCTGTTATTGAAGATAAACGATAACAATGGTCATATTCATAAATGGCACATTCTCAAGTACCAGATTTAGCAGTTTTGTGAGTTTCCAGGACAGGGCAGATTTTGACCAAAACCGTACCTTGTCCGTTCAGTTATTTTTTTCTTTAGAATTTAGTTGGAAGAAACTGAGAGCACAACTTATATGTTGCTACAAGGTGAAGGTCAGTTGGTGCGAGTGTGTTTTGAATTTTAAGATCAAAACAGAATGTATATGATGTAGGACTAGCAATCCTTAGCTTTTTATTTTATCTGGGCCATTCTCCAGCTGCTTTTTGAACAATACATAGACAGAGGCGACTGGGGGTTTTCATGACAAATCAACGTCTTTCGCCTCTCACCTTCGTTAACCAAATTTGTAAAACACTCAATCTAAATCCGTTTTTCTCACTTCTAGTACCCCTTAAACAGTACAACGGACCCTTAATGTAATGTTATTGATGTGATAATTGGTGTTCTGTGGATTAAATCTAATCTGTTTATGAGATGGTTAACACCTGGTTTCAAACTGCCTAGCTCGGGGTCGCATATGATATACATAATGGCACGTAAAGTATCGAAAGTAATTATGCATATAGCAAGGTTTGAATTGCATCGCTTTCAAACTCGAAAATCACGGAACATATTTCCTTTCAAACACATTTTTTTGTATGGTAGGAAAGATAATTAATTTTCCTGAAAACATTAAAACAATTATGTAAAATGTGATGTGTCGTTTTACTATCAATTATATCCACCTACCATTGTAAGTTTATTAAACGAAACATTTCTTCGGAGCTTATTTTCAAAAGTGTTATTCATAAATCTTTAGATATGGTAAGACTTAACGGACATGTTAACTGTTAATCTATATCACATCTATTTTGCAAATACCAACGCATGTTAATCAACCGACATTCCTAATTTGAAAATAAACTTTAGGATTTGTAATTCAATGATTCACTCTAATTAAAAAACTCGTAACAAACTGTGGTAATTTGAACAAAATATAAGAAATGAAATTAGAATACAAGAATGTGGATGGTTGCGTGGTGGGCACTGTATTCACGGTTAAATGTTAATGTCTGTCTTGCTTCTCTGTAAATCAGTATCGTAAGATGTATTTTCTGGAAATGTTATTGTGATTTTCATTATTAGGTTAAGTGGTAATGTTAATTTTTCCCACTACTAAGAGTGTTTATGCTGACTTATGTATAATAAATATGACTGTAATACATTTACTGTAAAATGTACCGTATTGAGATCCATAGTCTTTAAACAGTATCCTAACGCTGTATATGCTGTATATATTGCCAAGATCCACAGACCACCACACTGTCTTGTCCGGGGAAAGTGAACCAATGACTCCTGCCCTCATGCACGTGCTGTGGATTCCGTCAACTGCATTGCCTGCTACACAGTTTGATTGCGGGACACAGTATGAAGTTGTTGATTGTACTGCATACTGATCCTTTGATAGATCGTCTGAAATAAGAAATTTATATGCTTTTCTGGGAGGCTAAGACGGTCCAATTAAAGTACATTTATCTTATTTAATTTCTTATAACAATACATGCTGCACATAAGTAGTAATCGTGCTTATATCTCTCAAATATTTCGATTCGTTACTAGTTTGAAAATACGGATGTATATTGAATTGCTGTTATAAAATTTAGAAATTCATATCAAAACTAGTAATCCTAATTGTTCGCGAACAATTAGAGGTCTTTCCGCCTTTTCTGGATTTGTTTCTTGACCTTCGATCTTGATCCATTCTTCAGTAGGTCAAATGAGGCCAAACAATTTCAAGTCAATGTAAACTTGGAAAACTTTCAGGGGCAATAACTATTTAAAGGGGTTGGTGAATGTTTTTGCACTGAATAGATTGAAGAGTCTACTAAATCAGTTCAAAACATTATTGAAGGTTTGGTATCTCCAGGGTTAACGGTTTCAGAGGACTATGCAGTGATAACAAGCTTTATTTTTAAGATGGGCAATAATTTTTAAAGGAGTCCGGCTTAAGGGTCAAGAAAGAATTTTTAATTGGTTTTAAAAGGACACTAATGATGCAATGAAAAATGATGTACATTTTGTATGTTAAAAGACAAAAGAGATATAAAAAGAGCTAACTTCTTAATATTTGAAGTGAACTTGACCTTTGACCTTTACCTAACATTCAAGGTCAAAGGTCAATGATCACATTGCAGTTGGTCCCATGTTTCTATGATTATCCGTTTAAAAGTTAACGATTACCACAAACACATAAAAGGGCAATAACTCATATAAGGGGTCATCAGATCCTTTCACACTGCATAGGTTGAAGTTGTGCTTTGAGAAACAGAAGACATTGGTGAAGGGTTGGTGTCTCTACGGTCTATGGTTTCAATGGAGTAGCGATAACAAGGTTAATACTGTAAGGGGCAAAAACTTTTAAAGGGGTCAATCTTAGGGTACAGGTATTACATCTTTAAAATGGATTTAAAAGGACATATTAAAGATGCAATGATATGTAGTATATGTTGAAAGACAAAAGAGATCTAAAAAGAGCTAAATTTCTCATATTTTGAATGACCTTGACCTTTGACCTTGACATAAATTAAAAGGTCAAAGGATGAAGATTCTAATGCAGCTGGTCCCATGTCTCTAGGATAAATGGTTTTAATTTTTTTTTTAATTATTTGTAAAAATCAAAAACTTTTAGGGGGCAATAACTCATAAAAGGGGTCGATGAATCTTATCGCAATGAATAGATTGAAGAGTCTCCTTGACTAGTCGAAGAGATTGGTGAAGGTTTGGTGTCTCTACTGTCTATGGTTTCAAAGGAGTAGCGATAACAAGGTTAATACTGTAAGGGGCATTAACTTTTAAAGGGGTAAGTCTTAGGGTACAGGTATTAAATCTTTGAAATGGATTTAAAAAGACATATTAAAGATGCAATGATATGTAGTATATGTTGAAAGACAAAAGAGATATAAAAAGAGCTAAATTTCTCATATTTTGAATGACCTTGACCTTTGACCTTGACATAGATTAAAAGGTCAAAGGATGAAGATTCTAATGCAGTTGGTCCCATGTCTTTAGGATAAATGGTTTTCAATTAATTAAAAAAATCAAAAACTTTCAGGGGCAATAATTCATAAAAGGGGTCGAAGAATCTTTTCGCAATGAATAGATTGAAGAATCTCCTAGAACAGTCGAAGACATTAGTGAAGGTTTGGTGTCTCTACGGTCTATGGTTTCAGAGGAGTAGCGATAACAAGGTTAATACTGTAAGGGGCAATAACTTTTAAAGGGGTCAGTTTTAAGGTACAGGAATCAAATCTTTAAAATAAATTTAAAAGGACATACTAAAGATGCAATGATATGTAGTATATGTTGAAAGACAAAAGAGATATAAAAAGAGCTAAATTTCTCATATTTTGAATGACCTTGACCTTTGACCTTGACATAAATTAAAAGGTCAAAGGATGAAGATTATAATGCAGTTGGTCCCATGTCTTTAGGATAAATGGTTTTAAAAAATTTCAATTAATTAAAAAAATCAAAAACTTTCAGGGGCAATAACTCATAAAAGGGGTCGAAGTATCTTTTCGCAATGAATAGATTGAAGAATCTCCTTGAACAGTCGAAGACATTAGTGAAGGTTTGGTGTCTCTACGGTCTATGGTTTCAGAGGAGTAGCGATAACAAGGTTAATACTGTAAGGGGCAATAACTTTTAAAGGGTCAGTCTTAAGGTACAGGAATCAAATCTTTAAAATAGATTTAAAAGGACATACTAAAGATGCAATGATATGTAGTATATGTTGAAAGACAAAAGAGATATAAAAAGAGCTAAATTTCTCATATTTTGAATGACCTTGACCTTTGACCTTGACATAAATTAAAAGGTCAAAGGATGAAAATTCTAATGCAGTTGGTCCCATGACTTTAGAATAAATGGTTTTAAAAATTTTCAATTAATTGTAAAAATCAAACACTTTCAAGGGCAATAACTCATAAAAGGGGTCGAAGAATCTTTTCGCTATGCATAGATTGAAGAGTCTCCTTGCCTAGTCAAAGACATTGGTGAAGGTTTGGTGTCTCTACGTTGTACGGTTTCGGAGGAGTAGCGATAACAAGCTTTTCTAGCAAAAGGGGCAATAACTCCTTGAGGGGTCAAAGTTCATATACGCAGGGTGAACTGCCAAAATCTTTTAAGGAGTACATTCTTATGGACTATAAATCTTTTCAATAAATCTTGAAACTCAAAATCACGCGGAGGAAAAATAATAATAATAACTAGTAATCCTAATTGTTCGCGAATAATTAGAGGTCTTTCCACCTTTTCTGGATTTCTTTCTTGACCTTCAATCTTGATCCATTCTTCAGTAGGTCAAATGAGGCCAAAAAACTTTCAAGTCAATGTAAACTTGGAAAACTTTCAGGGGCCATAACTATTTAAAGGGGTTGGTGAATCTTTTCGCACTGAATAGATTGAAGAGTCTACTAAATCAGTACAAAACATTAATGATTAAGGTTTGGTATCTCCAGGGTTAACGGTTTCGAAGGACTAGTGATAATAAACTTTATTTGTAAGATGGGCAATAATTTTTAAAGGAGCCCGGCTTAAGGGCCAAGAAAGATGTTTCAATTGGTTTTAAAAGAACATACTAATGATGCAATGAAAAATGATGTATGTTGAAAGACAAAAGAGATATAAAAAGAGCTAAATTCTCAATATTTGAAGTAACTTTGACCTTTGACCTTAACCTAATATTCAGGGTCACAGGTAAATGATCACATTGCAGTTGGTCCCATGTTTCTATGATTATCCGTTTAAAAGTTAACGATTAGCACAAACACATAAACGGGCAATAACTCATATAAGGGGTCAGCGGATCCTTTCACACTGAATATGTTGAAGTTGTGCTTTGAGAAACCGAAGACATTGATGAAGGTTTGGTGTCTCTATGGTCTATGGTTTCAAAGGAGTAGCGATAACAAGGTTAATAATGTAAGGGGCAATAACTTTTAAAGGGGTCAGTCTTAGGGTACAGGTATCAAATCTTGAAAATGGATTTAAAAGGACATACTAAAGATCCAATTATATGTAGTATATATTGAAAGACAAAAGAGATATAAAAAGAGCTAAATTTCTCATATTTTGAAAGACCTTGACCTTTGACCTTGACATAAATTAAAAGGTCAAAGAATGAAGATTCTAATGCAGTTAGTCCCGTGACTCTAGGATAAATGGTTTTAATTTTTTTCAATTATTTGTAAAAAATCAAAAACTTTCAGGGGCAATAACTCATAAAAGGGGTCGATGAATCTTTTCGCAATGAATAGATTGAAGAGTCTCCTTGACTAGTCGAAGACATTGGTGAAGGTTTGGTATCTTTACGGTGTACGGTTTCGGAGGAGTAGCGATAACAAGGTTAATACTCTAAGGGGCAATAACTTTTAAAGGGGTCAGTCTTAAGATACAGGAGTTAAATCTTTAAAATAGATTTGAAAGGACATACTAAAGATGCAATGATATGTAGTATATGTTGAAAGACAAAAGAGATATAAAAAGAGCTAAATTTCTCATATTTTGAATGACCTTGACCTTTGACCTTGACATAAATAAAAAGGTCAAAGGATGAAGATTCTAATGCAGTTATTCCCATGTCTCTAGGATAAATGGTTTTAAATTTTTTCAATTATTTGTAAAAATCAAAAACTTTCAGGGGCAATAACTCATAAAAGGGGTCGAAGAATCTTTTCGCAATGATAGATTGAAGAGTCTCCTTGATTAGTCGAAGACATTGGTGAAGGTTTGGTGTCTTTACGGTGTACGGTTTCGGAGGAGTAGCGATAACAAGGTTAATACTGTAAAGGGCAATAACTTTTAAAGGGTCAGTCTTAAGGTACAGGAATGAAATCTTTTAAATATATTTGAAAGGACATACTAAAGATGCAATGATATGTAGTATATGTTGCAAGACAAAAGAGATATAAAAAGAGCTAAATTTCTCATATTTTGAATGACCTTGACCTTTGACCTTGATATAAATCAAAAGGTCAAAGGATGAAGATTCTAATGCAGTTAGTCCCATGTCTCTGGGATAAATGGTTTTAAATTTTTTCAATTATTTGTAAAAATCAAACACTTTCAGGGGCAATAACTCATAAAAGGGGTCGAAGAATCATTTCGCTATGAATAGATTGAAGAGTCTCCTTGACTACTCGAAGACATTGGTGAAGGTTTGGTATCTTTACGGTGTACGATTTCGGAGGAGTAGCGATAACAAGCTTTTATTGCAAAAGGGGCAATAACTCCTTGAGGGGTCAAAGTTCAATTACGCAGGGTGAACTGCCAAAATCTTTTAAGGAGTACATTCTTATGGACTATAAATGTTTTCGATAAATCTTGAAACTCAAAATCACGGGGAGGAAAAATAATAATAATAATAATAATAATAAACAGAAGAATATCAATAGGTCTTTCCACAGAAAGGTGGAAAGACCTAATAATAATAATAATAATAAACAGAAGAATATCAATAGGTCTTTCCACAGAAAGGTGGAAAGACCTAATTAAGGATATCTCCCTCGTGCATAGCTTTTATCCTTGGACGAATTTTGCTCCACTTTTTTGGCACGCTGTTTTTGGCTATATTTACCTCTAAAACTTCATAGTTATTTCGGATTTCAAACATTTCGGTTGAGCATTACTAAAGAGACATTATTTGTCGAAATGCACATCTGGTGCATCAAAATTAGTACCGTATAAATTTTACATTATACGGAAGAAATCTCTTGCTGTGGCCTTCAATTCGACATTTACATATATCGATGACGTTTTGTCTATTAACAATGACAGCTTTCATTCATATGTCAATTCGATATATCCCTGTGAGCTCGAAATAAAAGACACCACAGAATCGTCCACCTCTGCTTCATACTTAGTTATTTTATTGAAAGAAGACATTAACGGCAAACTCACAACTCAGCTGTATGACAAATGGGATGATTTCAGCTTCTCCATCGTTAGCTTCCCATACTTATGTAGCAGTATTCCATTATCATCTGTATATGGTGTTTATATATCTGAACTGATTCGATACGGAAGAGCTTGTTTTGCGTATAGTCAGTTTTTAAATCGAAGTAAGCGACTGACAGACAATTTGACAACACAGGGGTTTCAACAGCATCGATTGAAGTCAGCATTTCGCAAATTATATGGTTGTTATAACGATCTAGTTCGTCAATACAACCTATCATTAGGTCAAATGCTGTCTTACGTGTTTCATATCGATTGTTAGGCCGTTCTTGGCACACTGATTTTGATTACGGATAACTCCGTTTACCTGGTAAGGATATTGGGCCCACGGCGGGTGTGACCGGTCGACAGGGGATGTTTACTCCTCCTAGGTACCTGATCCCACCTCTGGTATGTCCGGGGTCCATGTTTGCCCCATTATCTATTTTGTATTGCTTTTAAGAGTTATGATATTGATCACTGTTCGTTATCTTCACCTTTTATTGAAATAATTGCTTGTTTTCACGTTTTGTAACAACTGATGTCAGCAAACTAATAATTGATTACGGAATTAGGAATTTCTGAAGTAATAATGTATTCAACTTTGATGTTTTCTACCTTTTAACAAAAATATTTGGGAAATAGTTATCTAACATAAATTGGTGAGACTGACTCTAAACAAAATGCCCTCTTCGAATTTTGTTTTATGTCCTCTTTACAGGAATGTTGAGAATTTCCTCGAAAGCTGAATACCCTATATTTTTTGAAAACTAGAACAATCTTGTTAAAGGGCCATGGACATGATTTGAGCTGAAAATTATCCACCCCCCATTTTTAATATTTAAAATGCTTAACTAAGGTATTTCTAAAGGTCAGCAAAAAAATGAATGTTAGTTATTGAAGTTCATGGGATATACAAAGGTCACAATTCTTTGTTATGTAAACAAGTCTCGGTCTATGTTGTTGAGATTTTATAATGTAATACGTAATAAAAGATTATTGTGAACAAAATAGGAAAGTTCTATGTTCTCTGTCTCTTAAACAAAAATAGCTTGTAAATCATTATAGAACATAGCTTGCTCAGAATGTCATTCTAAACACATTGTTTCTTCATTTCTTTTCGCTTTTAGGGAACTGCAGGCTCGATCATTAATTTGCATAACCCAAATATCTCGATACTTATAAATATTTTGTTAAACATTATAGAACAAAATGTAAACAAATTGAAGACATATTTCACGATAACAATTTTTAGGGGCCATCCCATTCAAAAAGTAATCAAGAGAGGTCGAACACATTTTGTAGATATTTAAAAACCTAACAATAATTTCTGAATTGCAAAGTTGTTGGTTGTATCCTTATGGTATATAAGCTACGATTATATCTGATGAGGAGATATGGCTCACGGCACCTGATCCCACCTCTGGTATATGCAGGGGTCCATGTTTGCCAAACTCTATTTTGTATTGCTTATAGGAGTTATGAAATTGATCACTGTTCGTTATATTCGCCTTTCTTATACATTTTCCTACCTGACGAGTGATTAGAAAGGAAATAAAGTAAATCAATATTTTGAAAAAGGACTATAAGGAGAAATGTTAGATAATGAAATACACGGCAGGGTGAAGGTGTCCCGGGTAAAGTTATAACAAACATAATAAAATATACATCGGCGCACTTTACACTATATGACGTCACAATATAAAAGTACGTCATGACATACAGGTCTATAGTTGTATGGCGGGCAAAATGTCATAACATTTTCTATCTATTTACTTCCGTTATCTAGTGTTCAAACTGCATATCATTACTTAAATTATTGTTCACCTTGCATATGTCTAGATATGTTTGTCAGATGATTTTTCCCAGTTTTCTTTGATAATATATAAGTTTCATATTTGTATATATTGTGTGCACGAAACATGGTAAAGTAATCTTTATATTACTTGTTGACCTTGAAATCGCCCGCGATGGGTATAGTCATTTGAAATATAAAAAAAACCACATGTACATATCGACTTGGCACAGGTGAAAGATGATGATATTTTATTTCGATCAAGGCATATTCTTAAAGGTAATTAGTTGCAGATTTAGGATTTGGATTCGAAAGGTAGAACATTTTGCTTCGATCAGATACGATTTGGATATGAATGAGGAAAATGCACAACATTTGAGTTGAGATTATGGCAATTGCTATATTTGAAAGGATATTGTACCAATCCGTATCACTTTTTAAATGTACCATATCAATGTCGACATGTCAAGCCCAAACTGCAAATGATTCGAATGTATCTTTCACCTGTACGGAGGTGATAAACAACTAAGAGTCTAGCGGATAAAAATAGCTCTACGTCACTTGTATGACGACGTAATAGTTAAGGGAAGGATTTCCCCACGTGATACGATGTTTGTTTATGTATTGACTAACAATTTTTACTAAAAATATGCTTCGCTTAGAAGAATTTTACTTAAATATGAACATGCTGTCATTACTTGTTATTTTACCCGGGACACCTTAACCCCGCTGTGTAAACACTTCCTCTATAATAAATGGGAAAGAATATCAAGAAAGTAGGTCAATATCATCAAAGAGTACGGATTAGCTCACTTGAACTTTGATATTATGCATATCATATTTGATACAGGAATGTTATGACGGCCTCTTCGACGCTAATATTTGAAATACAGAATTAATATTAGGGCAAGGAAGGCGATCTGTAGGACTTAATTCTCGTTTTATTTTTGAGTTTGTAAGGATGAAGATAACGAACAGTGATCAATGTCATATCGCCTACAAGCAATACAAAATAGATAGTTGGGCAAACACCAGAGGTGGGATCAGGTGCCTAGGAGGGGTAAGCATCCCCTGTTGTATCACTTGTTAGATTAAGGGAATAGGGACATCTCTCAAGTCCCTATTTCTACTCTGTCATGGCACTAACGGACAAAGTGCCCACTGGTTTATAAAAGAAAGTGATTTATGATAAGCGACATTGTTGATTCACTCGGATTGATTTTGTCATTTTTCGTATCTTATAGGCCATTCACAGGTCGATTGACTACAGCTGTGGTTGTAATGTATGAAGATGAGGTGGACGAAATATCGGGGCAAGGTAAAGGACCCCATGAGCTATCATTTCCCATTTTCATTTTGCGGTTTTAGGCGTACCACCCAGAGGCTCAAAGGGATGAGGACAGATTTTAACTCCTTATTCCAAATGCAAGGTGAATATAACGAACAGTGATCAATCTCATAACTCCTACGAGCAATACAAAATAGAGAGTTGGGCAAACACGGACCCCTGGACACTCCAGAGGTGGGATCAGGTGCCTAGGAGAAGTAAGCATCCCCTGTTGACCGGTCACACCCACCGTGAGCCCCATATCCTGATCAGGTAAACGGAGTTATCCGCAATCAAATAAGTGTGCCAAGAACGGCTTAACAATTGGTATGAAACACGTCAGACAGCATTTGACCCAATCCAAGGTTGTATTGACGAATTAGATCGTTATAATGACCATAGAATTTGCGAAATGCTGACTTCAGTCGAGACTGTTGAAATCCCTGTACCATCAACTTGTTTGTCAGTAGCTTACCTGGATTTAAAAACTGACTATACCCAGAACAAGCTCTTGCATATCGAATCAGTTGAGATATATAAACACCATATGCAGGTGATAATGGAATATTGCTACATAAATGTGGGAAGTTGACGATGGAGAAGCTGAAATCATCCCGTTTGTTATACAGTTGAGTTGTCAGTTTGCCGTTAATGTCTACTTTCAATAAAATATCTAAGTATGAAGCAGAAGTGGACGACTCTGTGGTGTTCTTTATTTCGAGCTCACAGGGATACATCAAATCGACATATGAATGAAGTGTTAATAGACAAAACTTCATCGATATATCTAGAAGTCGAATTGAAAGTCACAGCGAGAGATTTTTTCTTCTCACGTTGAAGTTTTTGAATAAATTCTGCTTCATATGAATATAAAAACAGTTCAGTTAACATCTTTCATGGATAGAATGGCTTTCGGTGAATTATGAGATTGATCAATGTTCGTTATCTTTAATTCACATTAGTTCAAAAACAAATTAATAATATAACAGTTCATAGGTATGGTAAACTGTTCAATACTATTATGGCGACACATTTTACTGTCATCTACTCCTGGGAATTTTAGCTATATCCACTGTCTTGATCAATCTACAATTGAGCAATACACAATCTACAATCTGCACTCATATAAAACATTTCGGAATTACTCTTCTTCTACGCTTAAAATAACTTAAATTACCTTGACATGACAAAGCATTATGATGAGAAATAACCCGGTGAAGTTTGTCGTATGTCTGGATTGGAGTCTAAAAAGCACTTACTACACACATGGCGAAAATGACATGGAGATGTCAGCTGTACAACTTTGAAATCGGAAAAATCAAGGTAAATTCTTGAAATAAAAAACGATGTATGAATACCTGGATTCTTCAGCAATCAAAACAGACAACATGTACTGTGTTTTATGCATATGCACAATACTTCAGTGGTAGTATTTACAGATCACATTCGTAATTGTTTGTTCACATAGTGCACGTGTGGCCGACATTCAATGTTATAGACACGCATGTATATGTTTGATAGCTGACAATCAAGTAGTACCACTTGTTTTTTATTCATGTAATAATAATTTATACGAGTACAGACAGGTGTCTAGGCAGTAAAATTGTGTACAAATGCACGTGTGGTTAAATTAATTTTCATGTTCTCTGTTTACAGCCACATTTAATTTTATTAATTGTCTTACTAGAAAAATAAACTTGGAATATTTTCTCTCCAATCAATCTGCATGTTATTGTCCACGGTTTGTCTCACTCTGAATAAATGCTGCATGAGCACATTTTTGACGCCTGTTTGAGACCTTTTTTTTTAATTCTCATTTAGTTCTAAAGATTATAGATTACCACTCTCACGCCAAGGGCCACTAGTGTGAATACAATGAATGCAATCAGATTAATTCAAAAGTCCGTTATCTAAAGAGACAAAAATCTCACTATTAACGATACAAGTGTAGGTTCAAGGTTTAACAGAACAAAATTTGACTGACATCTCATTATTCTAAAGTGATACATTTAACTGTATTTTCCATTCACGATTGCATATTTGTTCGGTTATGTTTATTCAAAGTAGACGACCCAAACAAAATGTTAATATTTGGATCATTGATTTATCATATAATAATATGCATTAGAAAAATGTGATCTATTTATATACATTATCAAATATTTACAAGAACGCTTTCGTTTTAACTTGTTTCAAATCGACCCACTATACACCATTAATCGTAGATATCTACAATATTCTGAACTGAAAGTAGTATTATGCGGTTTGTAATAATTATGATAAGTAATTTAATAAACATGTACTTACCATATGCATATGAATATAATATCTGTGAAAGGAGGATAATAATAAAAACGTCCATTCTCGAATTTATGTTCCTGATTGCCAGTATAAACATCCGGAAGTGTTTAGTATGTTTCTAAATCAATTGTAAAAATAACTCTGGAACGGGTGCACTGTGTGTTTAAAGCTGTAAACTTTACAAACATAATCAAGTATAAGCACTATACATTTTTAAGTTTTTCAAATTGATCTTGCATCATTAACTTAAATGTAGAAGACGATCATCGTAATGTCATAATGTTATTAGTTTTAGTTACTTTTGAAGGTATTCATGATTAATTTGAAAACAAAACAGAGTGGCTACTATCTAAATGTATTGTGGTAACTGAGTAAATACCTTCATTCAAATGCGGAAGCATGCGGAAAGAGAAGTATCAGAAAAAAGGTATTGTGTTGAAACCTGAAGGTTTACTTCCAACCAGAATTGATTATGTTATTGCATTTATCTTAAATTCTTAGTGATAATGCAGATGTTTATGATCACTAGGTATTTCTATTACTTGCGAATGTTCTCTCTCTCCTTTGATAAAGATAATGTAATTGTGTGACGATCATCTATAAAGTGATAGACTTAGATAGAGAGAGGATCGACGTAAAACAGAGGTCATACATACATCGACTATAATCAGAGGTTGTATGTATTTTATTTGTGGGAGACTACATGGGAACACACGTTGAGATAATGAAACAAAGTTTATGTAAACCTGACACTGTAAGGTTCCAATTTACACAATTCAGCACAAAATCACAGTCTTGATATTGTTACTGAATCATGTCAGGTGAAATATTCTGCCGAACGCTGAATCTTTATTGAGATCGATTGCACTGAGAGTTACTGCTCGCTAATCTATAATTTTATATGTCTAATTGAAAATTCGCTTTCTTTAAAACGAAGCCCAACAGGTTACAGTTTTACGGGAAGAAAAAATTCAATAAAAACGATTTAGAATATGAGTTACTGGATAAGACGGAAGAACACCCTGTAAGAGGTTTAAAATCTGGTAATGCTTGGCAGTAGTTCTTTTAAAATGATTTCAATGTATGGTCGGTGAGATTTCCAATTCACGGGAATCAGTTTGTGTGTTTGTTTGTGTTTTGCTGTTTTCCACCACACTTAACACTTTTCAGTTATTTGGTGGCGCCCAGTTTTTATTGGTGGTAAAGAGAACCCAGATACAATGTACCTGGGAAGAGACCAACGACCTTCCGAAAGTAAACTGGGAATCTTTCTCACTTACCGGCGCGAGCGGGATTCGAACCTGCACCGACCAGAGGTGAGAGGCCATGTGGTTTTGAGCGCGATGCTCTAGCCACTCGGGCACGGAGGCCCATTGATTGAAATCGCTTGATATTCATATCATAGATAGATGTTGAGACCGTTAACTGATTTGCGCTTCTTTTTAATTGAATAATACTAAAACGTTTGTAACTATCTTATTGATAAAGCGAATGAGTTGATAGGCCCCTGATTCAGTTTGTAATTCATTGTGATTCATCAATGTATGGTCGGTGAAATTTCCAATTCACGGGAATTCGTTTGTAATTCATCGATCAGTTGTAGCAAAAAAAGCTGGAAAAATCAAATGAACTCAGTATGCGTCAGTCACATCAAAATACGTCCTTGTTCAACGATGAAATGATTGATATACCATATTTGTATATATCTTACCTAAATCAATTCGTAAAAAGAATACAGAAGAAGACATGTCTGTTACGTCTCACGGAAGTCTGACCTGTGGGTCATGTAACATGTATATCAACAATTATACGCCTTTCTCTCGTATAGGCACGACTAAATCTTAACAATTCAAACGCGCAAAAAAGATTATTACTCATAATATTGTGTATTGTATTTCATGATTTAGCGATATTTCAGTTGCACATTTTCCCCTCTACACAAGAGATCGTGACTTGTATTAATACCCTATTATTATTAAATTCCTAAACACGAAAGACACGAAATGGCAAATCCTTTTACATTTTTCTATGTGCGTCAAATATACGTTAAATCTCTTAATAATCTATGATTGGTATCAAGAGATATATTTTCTTTACATACTCTGTGGTTATAACGAGATAATTATCTCTTAATTACGAGAACAAATGTTCCTCCAGATAGAGCTCTGGGCCGGGATTCATAAAGATGTTTAAGTTATGCTTAAGTATAAGAAATTTCTTAAATCAATAAATAAAACTTAAGTAACGCTAAGAATGAGTATTTATCTTAAGTTTTATTCATAAAACAACTTAATTCTTAGAAAATTCTTAAAGAATTCTTAAAAGTAAGTGTAGTCTGTAGCAGACTTAAGTTTTCAGAATTTCTTAAGTTCACAAATAAAATGGCTGCCAACATAGTTCACAGAAGGAATTTTAGAGAGAGAAAAGACTGTTTACAGCAGTACAGTGATCGTGAACTTATCTAACGTTTTCGGCTTGATTCAGGTGGAATCCTTTTTGTGGAATCACTTATTCGTGATCAAATATCTAGTGGCTCTCGGCGTAATATGGCATTATCCTCTCTTCAGAAAGTTCTTCTTACTTTGAGGTTTCTAGCTACGGGCAAAATGCAGCTGTGCAACGGCGATGACATGGGTGTTTCTCAGCCAACTGTCTCACGGGCCATTACCGTAACACTGGCAAGCCTTACCTCCCCTCTTATGATCAGTCGGTTTGTACAATTTCCATCTAGCGCAGCAGAGATTAGAAGAAACCAAGAGTCTTTTCACGCAATCGCGGGCTTCCCAGGGATAGTAGGCGCCATCGATGGTACCCACATTCAAATAATTGCACCACACGAATATGAAAATGAATACGTCAATAGACATAACTACCACAGTATTAACACACAAGTTGTTTTTGATGCAAAATATAGAATCATTGATGTTGTTGCTAAATGGCCAGGCTCCACTCACGATTCCCGAATCCTTAACGAAAGTGGTTTGAGAGTCATGTTCGAAAATAATCACATCCCCATTCACACACATTTGCTTGGCGACAGCGGATATCCCTCCAAACGTTGGTTATTGACTCCTTTTCTGAGACCAAACCAACCATCGCAGTTGAATTACAACAGGTAAAGATTTAAAATCTTCTTTCATACACAAGACACATGCACACCTTTAAATATTCTAAATAAACATGATAAACGAGTCTTTGCTTTTCTCACATCCATATGTCCCTCTTGGTATAAACAAATTCTGATTGGTGTAAAATTAGTTCGAAACTTAGCGCCCCCTATTTGAGAAACAATCGGGTGGATCCAACAGTTTCCAAATGGAGGGGTGTAAACATGAAACTAAATAAAAACCACTTCAATATTTGGTTTTATTACTATTAGTAGTATTAGTATTATTATTCCAATTTACATTTATTGTAAATGTTCTCCTCTTTCTTGCATGTATTGTTTAAAAAATGGGGGGGGGGGGGGACTTGTGGGATTGACAAAATAAGTATATAAAAATGTTTCAACATATAAATTATAAAATATATATACTGGCACTTTCATGAATTGAAATCAAATGCAGACACTGCATCATGGATATGGATAATATTAGTTAGGTAACGTCAAATTCAGAATATAATGTCACATAAATGTGATGTAAACAGCTGTCAATTCTTTAGACTGTGCAATTTCAGCTTAATTGACTCTTTTTGATTATTGCAATTCTTAAAATTTAAATTCCTTTTCTTGCATGTAATCTATAAAATAATAAAATATATATCTACTTTGATTGTTTTATTTCACTGACATGTAAATAAAGGGTACATTATTAATTATGTTGTAAATAAAAGGGGGAGGGTGGTACATGTCACATGCACCTGACTATCACATACTCAGGTAACACAGTACCAGAATATATATTGATATCCAATATTTTTTTAAACATAAAATTCAAATTTAGAAATTATTTCGATATAAACATATAAACATATAGCATAACGAGATGTGGGGAATTTTCTTTTCTTTTCTTCTTCTTTTTTAACAATTTGAAAATAGATGAGCATTGACTATTGGGGCGGGTGGAAGATTTTTTTTACTACAATAATTCATATGAAACATGCTTTTATGAAAGTTTTGTCATTCCCGGCAGTGTTTTTTTTTTGTTTTTTTGTTGTTGTTGTTGTTTTTGTTTAATTTAATATTAACAATTAATGCCTACAATGGGGATTTACTATAGAAGTCTTCTGAATGATTTTTTTTTTGTAATTCGCATCCAAGATATTATGCTTCTCAAATAACAATTGGTCATACTTAAAACATGCCCCCCCCCCTTCTCTCTCTACACATAATGATATCAATATTAACATATATAACTTGATTGTTGTATTCATGTGATTTATTATGTGTACAACAACCAATTTTTTTAAATAACCAAACCAATCAGATTTTACCATACTGATTTATAGAGCTCACAAGAAAACAAGATCTGTGGTGGAAAGGGGTATCGGACAACTGAAGAGGCGATTTCATGTACTACATGGTGAAATCCGCTTGTCACCTGAGAAGGCATGTCAGGTTATTTTGTCCTGTGCCATTTTGCATAACATTTGCAAAGATCGATGCATTCCATGCCCACAAGATCATGAAGATGATGGTGAAGATCAACAAGTTGATGTACATGTACCACACATATTTAACAACAATGGCAATGATGGTCTGAGATATCGACAACAGTTTGCAGAGACTCACTTTTGAGTTGCATTGGGAGTTGTGTATGTATTGACTGCATGTATGTAACTAGAAGTTGAAGAGTGGATCATTAAAGTACAAAATAATGAAAATGATGAGATATACATGTACTTCCCTATAAATTTTTAAACCTCATTATGACCTTGGGGTATACCATTTTAACCAATTTGAATCTAAATAATGATGTAATGATGCTTGTGTGGGTTGTGGTGGTATACATTAAACAACAACACCAATCAATGTTTAACACATGAGTTAATTTATATTTTTTCCAGCTCTGAACATATATATAACATTTACAAACAAACATACACACACACATACATACATACATACATACATATATAAAAGATAAAAAATCAACAACAAAAACTCATTTGCCAAGCACAATTTACAATCAACATCTTTACTTTAACAGTGCTTAGAAATGATAGATTATAAATGAACTTCAAATTTGGCTACTGATTTACTATATGGTATATAATTGATAAATAGATTTATCTTACTCGACTATTACTTTAAAAATCATAGACTGAATAAACTTCATATGAATATTCAAAAACTTAACAGAATGCAAAAAACATAAAATAATAACAAATATCAAATCAATGCAATGCAAAGCATACCTATGTGTGACACAGAACCTTTAATAAATATTAATCTATATACAAATAATCATATATTACCATATATTGACCACTTATCCACAGAAGGAAATTATAAAAAAAAAAAATGAAAATACATTGTAGTTGAATACTAATCGAACACTCCAAAATCCACACATAAATTTTTAAACTACTAAATTTTAATTTATCATGATAATTCATATTTTAAATGTACATTCAAACTGATGTAAATTTTCATTACTCTTAGTCATCCACTATCATACAAAATGCATACCATCTGAATATTCAGCAAATACATTATATACATGTACATAGATGAGATTAATGACCATAATGATTCTATAATCTATGAATAACTTAGAGATATGTACATATTATCAAATTATACATAAATTAAAGCAGGTTAAAAATAAAGGCATGTGATAATCTTTATGAGCTACTTAAATTACAGCTTTTTTAAATAACAATATGTTTCATATAGTAATGAAATAATATATCTACTTAGGAAAACACCACACTGTCTTACAAATGTATTACATTTTAACCATGCAATTTAGCTATGGGGTTCTTGAGGGGGAAAATGCCCAAGGATGTATTGTGCCAATTTTGGTTGAAATTGGCCTAGTCATTCTAGTAAGGAAAATGAAAATGTGAAAAGTTAAAAGCCAACAACTACTTTATATGGAAAGTGAAAATTTTAACACACATATCATTAATTTCATCTATTGAGTATCTACTTATTAATGTTGAAATATGAAACATAAAAAACTTAACTTATTAATTATTAATATCTATTATGACAAACACAACAATGTCTGGTAAAGTATACTGCATTTCTATGTCTTTCAGATATCATATACAATAATAGTATGAAATCTAAATGTTTTATCAGTTACGGCATCATATTTACATGTCTATTTAATGTGAAAGAAAGAAAACATGTAGTTAATATTCAATGGTATTACAAATGGTATGGTAAATTAGAGTTTATACCTATAGCCCCAGAGGGTTACAACTGAATTTAATGATCTTGCTGGAGAGGATTTAAAAAAAATATTCTTTGTTTATAATATATCCATGTTCTATGTAAAATCTTATCATAGATTCTAGCCCACCCTTAAACCCAGGTTCCTTGATGGTCCTACAGCTGTTATATGATTCTGCACTACAATAGATTGCTTGCTTGTTAATATTACTAACCATGGCCTTGTTGTTCTTGAAAAGATTTACAAAATATTTCCCATGTATAAAAAAATGATCTATTCATGTGGCCCAACTGTGTGCCAACAGACAATGGACAGAGTTTGATCAGATTTAAAAGGTCACTTGAACCTTTCACTCAGATGAGATAAGAACATGTACATATAGTACATCAATTAAAATGCTTTTAAATATAAACAAGAGGCCCAGGGGCCACATTGCATTATGTCAGGAAGCTTTCATGTAAATCTCAGCTTTTCTAGTTCAGTGGTTCTTGAGAAGATTTTTAAAGATTTATCCTACATATTAGTATGTAAAACTTTGATCCCTTATTGTGGCCCCATCCAATCCCTGAGGGCCATGATTTGAACAAACTTAAATCTGCACTATGTCAGGAAGCTTTCATGAAAATTTCAGCTTTTCTGACCCAATGGTTCTTGAGAAGAAGATTTTTAAATGACCCCTCTCTATTTTTGCATTTTTGTGATTGTCTCCCCTTTGAAAGGGACATGGCCCTTCATTTGAACAAACCTGAAAGCCCTTCACCTAAGAATGCTTTGTGGCAAGTTTGGTTGAAATTTGCCCAGTGGTTCTTGAGAGGAAGATGAAAAATGTGAAAAGTTTACGACGACGACATACAACGGACAAATTTTGATCAGAAAAGCTCACTTGAGCCTTCGGCTCAGGTGAGCTAATAAAATTCATTCCTCTTGCTTTAGTTTTTTTATCTTTAATTCCATATACTGGACTTCCAGTTCCCACTTCCTGCAAATCAGCTCCTCGATTCTCCTTTTCAAATCAGGCTGACTGCTTCTATTTTCAGAGGCCTGCAAACTTGTAGTCATGGATGTTAATGGTAGTGGAGGCTCTTGTACAGGTGCGGCGACTAGAGGGCTAGATTTGAGAATGAGGGGATCCATACCAGGAGGTCCCTCAAAGACATTGATTCCCCTGTGATGAAAAGAGATTAATTAAATGCTTACTTAGTATTCTCCTTTCTATCTCTTCTGCAGCTCTTTTGAATTATTAAATTATATGATTGCATTGAATGTTTATTACAATAAATGTTATTCTTTTTTATGTTGATGTTCATATTCTATACAAATCGAATTAATACAGAAAAGACAATTCTGTCATTGAAAGAATTGAAGCTAATTTACCCTAAATTCTAACATTTGAATATACACAACATGACTGAGGTTGATTATATGATGAATTTAATGATTATTTTAATGATTGTTTTTTATTATCATTATTTAGATGCTAATAAAAAGATAATAATAATAATCAATTCATATAAATGGAATTACAAAGATACAAAGAACAATTCTATCATGACATATTTCAAGTAATTTCATCTATCCTTGCAGTGCATGAATCACTTCATTCATGTACATATAATAATTAATGATGATGATGAATTATGACAGATAACTACATACAATACAATATAAGTGAATATGTAGACAAAGTTTCTTGTATTTACTCACACTGGTTGACTCCCTTCTCCAATGTTTAATATCTGCAAGAGAGAGGAGTCAATCCCACCATCAATCCCACTGAGGCAAGCATTATCCTCTCCTACCACACCACACACTGTTGTGGCAACTGCGCTGAGAGGTTTTGGTGGTGGGCCCCCGCCTAAAATATATTCATATACTATAAAGAATATTCCTAGATGCCATAGTAAATTACTGTGAGTGAAAATACATGTAGTAAATATTGTTCCAAACTGTTAAAGATTAGTACATTTATAGTAATGTTGATATCATGTGGGGCACCTCAAAATATTTTCATTGGAGTTATCCCCCTTTTCTCACCTTGGAAACGTAAACAATATTCAGACAAGCACGGAAGTAGTCAAGTCATAAGGCAACAGTTTGCTAAGTGCTTTACCTACTTCATAATGATATTTATAGTCAAATTCGATGCATAAGAAGACCGCTTTTCTTTGGTATATACCAATGTTGACAGATTTAAATAAAGCTTTACGCAAGTTCAACAGTGTGCATGTATACACGCACATGTTTATATATATAGACAGTTTAAGTATCTAAGTTCTATCAATAATTATCAATAATAACCAACCTGTCCCAGTCACAACTCTTCTGTGATCTGAGATTTCAGATTTAGATTTGGAGAAGACGTTGTGCCACTTCTTCTCCACTTCCACCGCTGTCCTAGCTGGACCCACCCCCATCGCGGCTATTCATTCGGCAATACTTTGCCAAGTGCGGTGCTTCATCTCGGAGGTTAAAGTGGGCCCTAATTTCCCCCTCAGGATATGCTTGTTCTCTTCTACTAACGAAGCCAAGGCAAGCGTTTCATCAGCATTCCAATTAGGCTTTCTTTTCGTCTGCTTGGATTCCATGATGTTGTTGTTGACATCACTATCCTCAACTTTTTACCTCTTTTGCTGGAGAGTGCGGTAAAAATTCCGGGAAATCGTTCGCGTTGCCATAGAATTTCTACTTAAGTGTTTCATTTTTCTAAGATTGAAACTTAGTTAAGAATTATGCTTAACATTTTTATGAATTAATACTTAAGTATTTTTCTTAGCTAAGAATTTTTTTACTACTTAAGTATGAAATCTAAGAATTTTCTTAGAATCTTTATGAATCCCGGCCCTGGTTTTTACAAAAGCCAATTAGTATTAAGGAATATTTCTTAAATCACAATATGAAACCCTGTATAAAGAGATATTATTTTGCAATTATCCATGAAAAAATGTATCAATTAATCAGTTAATTTCACACTTAAATGTGTAAGTAAGAGGTACTAAAATTAGAAATCTACAGTATGTAAAAAGTTTTATATACAGATATGCAATCATATATAATGTTACTCCGGATAACTCGCTGCCAAGTGTTATTTATTTCTAGTAATCATTTCAATGAAAGCAACCATTACTCATATGAAATATTTGTTAGATTATCCAATATCATTAAACTCTAAAAATATATTAACTTCTAGTAATTTGATATTAAAAACGGCGTGCAGCGTGTGATCTAATAATGGTGTGTTGTTTTCGTGAATAGATGAAACTATGAGACTGAAAATGAAATACATTATAAAGTGCTGGCTAAAACTGAAGACGTATTGATCACTGTTTTGTCTTAAGACTAGTTCGTTGAAAATTGAATTTATGAGCAGATGATCTGTGTTATTGTTTCTGTCATTGAAATTAACACGCAGATTAAAACCCGAATTGAAAATGAATGCAGAGTATGACAATCAATGCATATGTAAGTGCACAAATTGAACCATTCGTGCTAGAGATCGTGACGTTATAACCAAAATGCCATTTTCTTAAACCGATAATTTATGTTTTTCATTTATGTTACACAATTTAGATTTCATGAAATGAAAAGTTGAAAATAACGAACATTGATGAATCTCAAATATCCTATAAAGAATACAGATTGCGAGTACTACACATTCAGATCCATAGAAAAAATCGGAGGTGGTGGGTCAGGTGCCTAGGAGGAAACTGCATCGCCTATTGACCGGGCACAACCGCCATGAGTCCTTTATCTGAAGCACGTAAACGAAATATCCTGGAATGAAATTAGTGTACTAAGATTGTACTAGCATTTGGTATGAAACAAACATCCGACCCAATGACAGGTTATCATTATTCTAGCGCTAAGATTCCTCATTTCCACCAAGTATGACAGTTTCGTTTGTTTATCGGTAAGGTGATACTGATATTCATCAGAAAACCACATATTGTCAACGATATCAATGTTGTCTGCCATGTACCAAGCAAACTCAAGTTTTGAGGTTGTTTGAGATTTCTTCATTGACATAATTATACGAGGGCGGTTCAATATGTAATGTGTATTGTACCACAGCGCAATAACCCTTTGCACGACTTCGTTATCTTCACCTTTCATGATGATACTCTTAAATAGCTCTATTGAATACCTTTCCAATGATAGAAACACAAGCCTTCAGCTCCACATAGTTTTAAACTTAGTCATTTCAATAGAGCCAGTCGATGACTATTGTTGTGAAAATGGTTGGGAAACGGGTTGAGAATATTGAAGAAATTAGAGCTTATATAAAAGTTTGCACAACACTTGGTCATTCGGCAATGCAGATGTTTACTGAATTAGAGGATGTTTATGGGTCTGATAAGGCATCTTATGAGAGAGTTCGTTGGTGGAGAAAGAAATATCTGACTGGCACATACTTGACATACTTGGCCGACCTGTGACTGTAACAGGCAAGGCAAATGTCTCAAAAGTCCGGGAAATAATTGAAAGTGATGACTGATACACGATTTGTGATATTGTCAAAGCTGTGGGCATATCCCTATCGCGGGTGCATTTCATTTTGAAGCATATTTTGAAAGTACGAAAAATGTCTGCCAGATGGATACCGCATATATTGACAGATGACCAAAACGAGTACGAGTACAAACCGCTAAGCAATTGCTCAAAACGTTTCCCAAATTCAATCAAAGACAACTTGTAAACATTGTAACTGGTGATGAAACATGAGTTCACTATTTCGAACCAGTAAGAAAAATGGAAACAAAATATGTCTAACTAAACTCGGTAGAAGGCCTGTACTTGCCAAAAGAACCAAAGCACAAAGAAAATTCTTTATTGCATATTCTTCTCATGCGATTGTATAGTCGTAAATATTCCGGTGTCGAAGGATAAAAGTGTTACATGTCGGTATTACCGAAATGTTATACTAAAAACGCTAAAGAAATATTATCATAAACGACGACCTGTATCAGGATTTAGGCATGTTCGTCTACTTCATGATAATGCTCCACCACATACATCTGAGCTTGGGAAGCAATTCGGAGAAGGTTACCATCTTGTCACACCCACCATAATATCCAGATCTATCCCCATGCGACTCTTGTCTTTTTCCAAAACTTAACAAAGTACTTAATTGGTCGTCGTTACAAATCCCAACAAACCCTTAGCCCAGTCATCAGTCAGTGCCTCCGAGGTCTACCTAAATCAGCGTCCCGTGACATAATGACGGTGTTAACGTTATCCTGTAATTACTTAGGCATAAAAAGATTAAAATGAAATAGGTTCGGTAACTCATGACACTGCTATTGAAAATCAAAATAACAGCAGGTATATACGATAACAATGTATTTGCAAATTATGTAAGCAAAAACATTTTATTGATTATATTTATATTTTTATGTCTTATTGAAAAAATAAACTAGAATTAAGGTCTAAAATATCGTATGATTGACCAATTTGTGACGTTAAATGGAACAGCCAATACTCTCTTTGACCTTGATGACACTCAATATTTGGTAATGATTTTGCAGGCAGGTGGTACTAGAAAACCGGATCGAATTAGTTTGCAACAAACATGTATTTATTGCATGATAAAAGCAATTTCAATTTCAAAAGAAATATAAGAGAAAAGATTCAGGGATTGTAAAAATAGCATTTTAACGGCCATACAATTTGCGAAATGTTGAATTTAAACGAGAATATCTGAATACCTGTAACATCAAATTATTTGTCACTAGCTCGTCTCGATTTAAAGATCAATCATGCACATAACATGTTATAGAGTACCTTATCAGTTTAAATACACCCATCATATGCAAGTAATGGTGGTGTATACGGAATTGTGATTTCAGGATTGGTTTGTATTTTAGTCAAAATCTTCCGATGTTTGCATGTGCTCGGTGGTAGTTTTGTATGACTTGTGTTGTGTATATTGACGCACTAGGAAGTAAGTATTTGACTTGACATTTGTATGAAGCATTAGTTATCTGCAGATTGTCAATTTGCACCCATACAATTTATTGTCACATGTTCTTAAGTCAGTTCTACAAGTTTTGTCAAGCATAACAGTTGGCATAATGTAAAACATTGAATACCTAGGAAAGTTGTTAATTGCATTAAATTAGCTGTATGTTACCTTTTTATATCTATATTCTGTTGAGATCAAACTGTAAGTATGGAATAGTAAAATTTATACCAGTTGTTGATTGTGCAAGCCCAAAATCTCTCTTTGTCAAAATTGTCTTTAGTTGGCATAGTTTGAAAAGTGGATTGGACTTGATACCTAAAGTTATCTATGATGGTTCTCTTTTGTAACTTTGTGTTATTATACTTTTACAGTTTTCACCCTCACTGGAGGAGCAAATACACAATATCTGGAAGAATACTTAGTTATTCATCAGCACAGTAATAACGGAAAAGTTCGGCCACAGATATTGGGATAATGCCCCAGTTCTTTTTGTTGTTTTGAAGAATCGTAATGATAATTGGACTTTTAGATAGCTTGTAAGCTTGATGAATTTGATGAGTCTGTAATTGAACCACCAGACACATTGATGACATTACATGAGTAACACGAATAAGAATAAGTTTATTTGACATCCATGGAACTAAAAAAAATACTCGATCCTAGAGTCGCACAAGAATTGCTGTAATGCACCTTAGAAATTGACGAAGAGCCTCTACAAAAATTTGTAATATATTAATCAGAATCGGAAGATGAATAAGAAATACATTAACTGTGAAAAAAACATTCAAAATTTGCGCAAATATTATGTCCAGTTTACCAACCTCCTATCTAGTCTGCGAAGAATTGTTGTCATACAACTATTAATTCTGATCAGTATCTTATTAATGTTTAGCCCAGCATGAAAGGGGACAAAATGCCAATATGTTTTTGATGAAGTTGCTTACTAGATAAGCGTTCTACTTAGCGAGCATTAAATCTAAACATGGCACATTGTGCATTTGGCTTAATAATTCTTAATGTGAGACGATGGAGTTATTTTATCAGGTTTTTTTATTGCTCTCTGGTAGTACGTTGTTGAGGTTTTCCTCCAACTGATCTCATTTTTGCCCTCTAAAACCTTTCCAATTGATGTTGACTAGTACGTTTAGGGAGATACCTTCTGGTCTGTCCTGTGCTACAATGCCCGTAAAGTATGGGGTCGATGACCCAACAATCTAAATTGTTTTACCTGTAATAATTGGCTTGTATCACATGAGAGTATACAATGTGTATGGAGATGAATTTTGAGGGCTGTGATTTGGGTCTCAATGTGTGTGTGCGCGCATATGTGGTTGGATATGATTGTCGGCGGTAGTTGTGGTGGGAGGATGATGATTTGGCTCAAACTATTGGTTTTGGATGTACATATATGAATATCCCCGATAAACTAACCCGGTTGCCATGTCAATTCGAAAACTGTATGACAGGGAGTGGAATGAAAGAGCTTTTCTCAGAACTCCCCGGAATTGGAAAAGTTTAATAAGCGTGCCATTCGAATGATCAAGCAATGGATTTGTTTTGAGGCTTTGAGCTGTAGATATGCGTTAATTGATGTTGGACAGAGTTCGGTGTCCAGAAGTGAGAGACGTGCCTGTTTTGAGTGGTCTTGGAGCAATGTAATTTAGCAGAAAAATGAATTCGTTTTAAGAAACCTCTGAAATCTGCAATGCTTCAATTTCGCTGCCCGTGAGGAACCCACAATAGGTCATTGAGAAGGCTGTTGAAAAAGACGCGATTCGAAAGGTGATCGACAATATGTCGCTCATCTTTCGAATCGCGTCGCGATGTAAGTAAATGAATGAGTTTAACAAATAATTGGTATGATATTGAAAGTCTGACATCTACGGATAACTCCATTTACCTGATCGGGATATAGGGCTCATGGCGGGTGTCACTGGTCGACAGGGGATGCTTACTCCTCCTAGGCACCTGATCTCACCTTTGGTGTGTCCAAGGGTCTGTGTTTGCCCAACTCTCTACTTTGTATATGAGATTGATCACTGTTCGTTATCGTCACCTTTCATCTGTTTGACACATTAAGAGGTTTTGTGATAATGGATGCTGTGATGGTATCTTAGGAACCCTGGAGTTTATGGTGACACACGCAAATACATTGTCCTACAATATGTGAGCTTATGCAATGGCAATATAATACAAAAACTGATCACAGGAACAGACGATGTGCGCTTGAACCCATAATGCACTGTAAACTGTTTAAAGTTTGTTATGGTCTGAAATCGTCTAATTGTTTATCGACCCCAAGAGAAATATTGATTGAGGAAACAATGAGATGTGGCTTCTTAAGGGAAATAAGTTTTAAACTATTTTTTTATGTATCACTTTTTCAAATTGATATATACATATCACGTTGAATTGTCCATATTTTGATAAGAAAATACGTGACATTTTGATAAACAAAATAAGGCTCGGATTTGTTTGTGTTTTTAATGTCACGGGTTCGCGTTGGTGAATTTGGTGAATAGTCAGTCATTTCGAATCACTCCGTTTACCTGATTAAGATATAGGGCTCACGGCGGGTGTGACCGATCAACAGGGGATGCTTAATCCTCCTACGCACCTGGGCCGGGATTCATAAAGATGTCTAAGTTATGCTTAAGTGTAAGACATTTCTTAAATCAATAAAAAATACTTAAGTAACGCTAAGAATGAGTTTTTATCTTAAGTTGTTATCATAAAACAACTTAATTCTTAGAAAATTCTTAAATAATTCTTAAAAGTAAGTGTAGTCTGTAGCAGACTTAAGTTTTCAGAATTTCTTAAGTTCACAAATAAAATGGCTGCCAACATAGTTCACAGAAGGAATTTTAGAGAGAGAAAAGACTGTTTACAGCAGTACAGTGATCTTGAGCTTGTCGAACGTTTTCGCCTTAATTCCGGTGGAATCCTTTTTGTGGAATCACTTATTCGTGAACAAATATCTAGTGGCTCTTGGCGTAATATGGCATTATCCTCTCTTCAGAAAGTTCGTCTTACTTTGAGGTTTCTAGCTACGGGCAAAATGCAGCTGTGCAACAACGATGGCATGGGTGTTTCTCAGCCAACTGTTGATATCCTGTGGAGCAGCTCAAAATATTTTCATTCGAGTTATCCCCCTTTTCTCACCTTGGAAACGTAAACAATATTTTGACAAGCACGGAAGTAGTCAAGTCATAAGGCAACAGTTTGCTAATTGCTTTACCTACTTCATAATGATATTTATAGTCAAATTCGATGCATAAGGAGACCGCTTTTCTTTGGTATATTGAATCTAGAATATACCAATGTTGACAGATTTAAAGTTTTACGCAAGTTCAACAGTGTGCATGTACACACGCACATATTTATATATAGAAATCGTTCGCGTTGCCATAGAATTTCTACGTAAGTGTTTCATGTTTCTAAGATTGAAACTTAGTTAAGAATTATACTTAACATTTTTATGAATTAATACTTAAGTTTTTTTCTTAGCTAAGAATTTATTTACTACTTAAGTATGAGATCTAAGAATTTTCTTAGAATCTTTATGAATGCCGGCCCTGATCCCACCTCTGGTATGTCCAGAGATCCGTGTTTGTCCAACTCTCTATTTTTTATTGCTTATATGAGTTATGAAATTGATCACTGCCGGTTATCTTCACCTTTCATTAATGGGGCATTGACCAATCAAACGGCAGAGGTGACTGGTAGTATTTTCGAGCTTCATGATTTCCACCAAGGCACTCGTAACCCAACGTTTCACAGGGCAAGATTCGTAATTTCGTAATATCCAGAGTGTCCCGGTAAGTAAATATAAAATAGCCATGTCTGTACGGACTGTATTTATTGTGTGTGTCTGTTTTATGATTGACTTTACGTCTTTTTTTAAAAACACCAAGATGGAACCCGAATTACGGTTGGTGTTTACTCTGGCTTTATGCATATACAATAGAGATTAACTTTTGTTATAATTTGAAAGGAAAGAAAATCATAAAAGAAGTTGACATGGTAGTATTCTACTACTTTCATCTTTTCAAATATTGAAAGTATATGTACAATTTGGTAAAAGTGTATAATGTGCATGTAGGTTTGAGGATTCATGGAGAAAAAAGATCTTTTTTTAAAAAATATGCAATATGAGACCACTTTATTTTCTAACAAAAAAACTCATGGATCACATGACTTTCATGAGTTAAGTTGGCCCTGCTTCTATATACAACCCCATATTTTGGCCCGAACACAGCCATAACTAAGGTAAAAAATATCATGGTATGAAATTTTAAAGGATAGCTCCATATATATTCCCATATAAAACTGTCGTCCCTCATCCCACTCCCAGTGGTGGTGAAATGAAACATACCTCAATCCTAGGGATGCTTGCATATCAATATGAGTATTCATGGTCATGTTCTTATTGATAAGAAATAAATACCTATATATATGTTCCCATGTGAAACTTTAATCCCCTAATGTGAGTTCACCCTACTCCACGGGACCACGATTTAAACAAATTTCAATCTGCACTACCCGGGAATGTTTGCATATCAATACGAATATTCAACGCCCTGTTGTTCTTAAGAATAATTTATTAAAGATTTATTCTAAATATCTCCCTTTAAAATTTTGTTTTCTATTGCGACCGCATCCGACCAAAGGGGCCAGGATTTCAACAAAATTCAAACTGAACTATCGGGGGATGATTGGATATTATTATGAGTATTCATAGCCCTGCTGTAAGATCTTTAAAATATTTCCCAAATCTAAACAAAAATGAATCTGTACTACCTGGAAATGCCTTCATATCAATATGAATAATCAAAGCTTTATTGCTTTTGAGAGAAAGGTTTCAAATGCTTTACCCTAAATATGAATGCACCATCATGGACAACTTTGATTCACTATTGCGGCCCCATCATATCTCCGGGGGCCACATGTTGCACAAAATTGAATCTACACTATGTCAGGAACATTCATATAGATTTAAACTTTTCTGGCTTAGATATTCATCAGAAGACCCAACTTTAAGTTCGCCTTTTCTTGATTTTCTTCCCTTTTTGAGGACCCGTAACCCTTCATTTTAGGAAACTTGATTTCCCTTTACCTAAAGATAAGTTGTGTCAAGTTTTATTAAAAATGACCCGGTGGTTCTTGAGAAGACATTCAAAAGACCCCACGATTTGCTTTGCTAATTCTTGATTGTCTCACTTCAAAAAGGGCGTGACACTGCATTTGAACAAACTTAAACCTCTTTAACCAAGCATACTTTGTGACAATTTTGGCTGAATTTAGCCCTTTGGTGTGGAAAAGAGGTAGAAAATGTTAAAATCTTACGGATTGACAAACAGACTGACGCCGGATAAATATGATCAGAATAACCCACTTAAGCTTTCAGCTCATGTGTGCTAAAAACAAAATAAAGGAGAAGAAATACTGAATAGGTGGACACGCCTGCATTTTTGATATTGAAATATACACTACAGAAATTATCAGAACTGGAATTGAGTTTTGTCATTAAATTATATGTTAACTAAATGTTTATATAACTGTATTAATCAATAATTCAATAAACTAAAATGAAAGGTGGAATTCTGATGTCATTTTCTGTATTTCCTTCAAACACATTTTTGTGATCAAAAGGTTTATATCATCCATAAAGATATCGTGCTGTACAACAATAATCATTATTGATGGTATCAACATCTTTCTTGTTCATTGCTTTAACATTCCATACAGATTTGGTAAGTCTGTTTTTGCGTTTGCTCTCCGTCTGCTCTACATTTACAAAGCGGCTGATTTGTCTTTTGTTATGTCGCACTGAGACTGTATTTCTTGATACAGATTCTCATCTCTGGTCAGGTTTAATTCCTGATATCTGTGATGGTCAGTTGATGTGTCTTCACTCTCATTCTGTATGCAGTCAGTAAATGTATAGTGTATAACATCAGAACGGCGAGTGTTACATTCTTTCTGTATTGGTCTTTGTCTGAAAAGAGTATGTATATTTTCATATATACAAAGTAATAAATTGTCTGTTTACATGTTGTATTACGCTCCATATGAGCATTTTCACCCATTGGTTAGGGTTATGGGAAGTGACACAGAATTTGACCTATGCATTTTATTTTCGGTTGTAGGAATTAGTTTATGGTAATGTTAAATGACTAAGGAACAACCATTTCGTACATTAAACATATAAGGCTTTACGCAGCGATGAGATCGTCAAATGAACTCTGGACTCGCAGTTGCAAAGCGAATGCTATAACTTTGAATTTATGAATTTTAAAGAGTGTCAATATTTCTAGGTTGAACAGCACATTTAGAAATTCGATACGCAGGGGCTGATGCTGCGTAAGGCCAGTTTTCAAATCGAGGCAGAGTACCGAAAAACAGGTCGATGCTACAGGAGTTTCAACAGTCTCGTTTAGAATAAGCATTCCGCAAATGTTACGGTAGTTATAACGATAAAGTTTGTGTTTCATACCGTTCTTTACACACTTATTTTGACTACAGATTCCTACCTTCATCTAGTGGATCTAGATAAAGGGCTCACGGCGGGTGTGACCGATCGACATGGAATGTTTACTCCTTCTAATCAGCTGATCCCGCCTCTGGTAAGCCCAGTGGTCGTATTTGCCGAACTCTATTTTTTTCCTTACAGGCGTTATAAAGTTGATCAATATTCGTTATCTTTACCTTTTCATACAAGTAATAAATACCTTAACTTGAAAAAAACAATGATGAGGAGAAGCACATTCAGTGTTACAGATACGGTGAATCCAACAATCCAGGAAGCGGGAAGAATGAATTCTTGTGCTGCGTCTGATGTCGGATCTGAAGTTTAAGAACATAAGTAAGAATTATCAACTTATTTCGTGAAATATGTATATTTTAGCCAAAATGATAAAAGTACATGTAATAAAAATAGGTATTATATATCGTTTGGAGGATTCTTTATACGGAAAAGAGTTGGCATACGTTTGATCAATGTAGGTTATTTTTTATTCACGAGAGGTCAGATAACCTATGCTTTTATTCAGTGCATTGTATATGAATTTATTGCTTAATTTATTGCTTATTTACTGAAGATCGTTGTCTCATATGAATTATACCGCATAATGTATGGGGAAGGAAAACTCAGATAAGGAAATAAATTGGTGAAGATGATACCACATTTGCATTTCAGTAATGAGAAGCTCTTACCATGAACATTTCAGAAATATAACATGTTACTGCTTGAATATACCATTTTAATATATTATTTTAATGCAAAAGTTACTTAAGAGGATGTCTCGGTGAAAAACATCCAAAATGGTCCAGTAGCAAAATTGTCTGTTTGGATTCAAACTTTGCCAGTAATATCTAGTATGGGTGAAATGAAATTCTGAAATTTTTTATCTCGATCATTCCACTGGCAGAAGGTGGTAGACCTGTTTTTAAAAATATACCTTCTGTAACAAAATTTTAAGGCAAATTTTACAGGTTTATGTCCAACTTTGTGGATAAATCAAAAGAAATCTTAAATAATTGTTGATAAAGAACAAGGGACGTTATTGGCCAAAATTGGCCGCTCTTCAAAAACCGATCATATTTTACAGGTAGAAAGGTGATCCTTTTTTCGTTTCATCCATATATAACATGTACCATTTACTTGTTGCTGATATTGATAAAATAACGTTACAATATTGCATTGCTAACTCTGACGCTATCTTTCGACGGTCGCTTTTTCGGAACGACGTCATCGACCTTATAAGACTTACAGTCCCCTGATTCTTCTAGAATATTTTTTAAAAGTTACAATTTTAACTTTTCATATAAAAATACTCATTGAGATCAAAGACTATTGAAAACTGGCATGCTATGGAAAATACATTATTCATTTACATGTAACTTTATCGTGATCATAGACATTTTGCGGAAGAATCTTGTGTTAATTAGAGTGAGGAAAATGATGCGTGTATTTGTCAAAAATTGTTGAGTAGAACGCAATCATATTTTCGAAGGTGCTGTTCACTGTCATTCTATTCAAATGAAATATGGAAAATAAAATGGCTCTTGAATTTTTTTAATTTATTTTTTGGTCATAAATATAAACAATTCGATTAAAAACGTCGATTGAGTCGGATACAATTACTTGTTATGCATGCACACCAAGGACTATATAGCAGGTCTGCTTACATGTGTATGCAATATACATGTTACAGTACATACGAATAAAATATGTCTGCCTGTTGTGGGTATTTACAAAATATATTGGATAAAGTGTGGTATATGTACATGTACTAAACGATACAAATTCATGTTGCATGAATGGGATGTCATTTTCTTGGGTACAGCAAAACACGTCAAGTAATATACATGTAACTTCAGATGGTATATTTCATATAGCAAATGTATTTAAAAACCTCACAAAAATGCGTCCGTGTTTGTATCTTTACATTCCCCTAAATGGTCAACAAAGAGTAGTTTCAACTCTCTCTCTCTCTCTCTCTCTCTCTCTCTCTCTCTCTCTCTCTCTCTCTCTCTCTCTCTCTCTCTCTCCATATAGTGTTCATCTTTGATAAATGAAAATTACATCAGTCAGTGGGCATGTCATTGTATGCACCGACATTCAGTCTAAATCTAGAACGGACACTGGGAAGTTGTTTGAGTACATACATAGACAATGTGGTATATTTAACTGCTTTTTCCTGGCACTTAGTTTCGTATGCGAATAAGGATATATTGAGTGACCCCCCCCCCCCTATTCTTGATAGTAGTATTGAATGAGAAAAAAAAATAGGCTAAAATTATGAATTGAACCCATGTAGCGAAGGAGAACCCCCCCCCCCCCCACACACACACACACCCCAACGATTTAAGAATTGGAAGATCAGGCAGAAAGTTTTTTTTTCATTTGCTAATTAACTACCAACTTATCCTTCGACCCCCCCCCCCCAGATAAATGATGCTACGTGTCTGTTTCCAAGAGACAGTATATGTAACTACAACATACCTTTTTTAAAAATGAATTTAATAAATATCATGCATGTATTTTCGTTTTTCAATGTGCGGGCAAGGCCTATCCAGAACACCTTGACGTGAGAGAGAGAGAGAGAGAGAGAGAGAGAGAGAGAGAGAGATAGAGAGAGAGAGAGAGAGAAAGAGAGAGAGAGAGAGAGAGAGAGAGATTTTCAATCAGTCCAGACAATCATGTTTCAGAGGAAATGCATGATTATATAGTTATCGCTTCGATACATGAACGTGTTGTTTCCTTTTAGCATTGTCCGTGGGGATCCATTTTAGAGCAGGAACTCAGTACCCCTTGCTTGTCGTGAAAGGGGACTAAGTTGGGCCGTCCTTCGGATGAGACCACAAAACCGAGGCCCCGTATCACAGTACGTGTGGCACGATGAAGATCCCTCCCTGCTCAAAGACCGGAAGCGCCAAGCATAGGCCTACATTTTGCAGCCTTTTACCGGTAATGGTGATGTATTCATATGAGTGAAATATTTCACTATATGAGGACATCATTCATCAACAATATACAACCAAACAACCAACCTTATAACATGTACAAGACCTTTAAGTGAAAATGGGTCAAATTTCCATAGCAAAATTCAACAAAAATATCGATATCATCGTCAAATCAGCGAAAAACTAGAATATGCCCCAACTATTTTGAACAAGAATGTTGAAGAAGTCAATGACGAAACAGAATCATGCACTTTTCACGAATAGATATACAGTTAAAGTGGACATATCCATGTATAACATGAAAATCAAGTTTGGATTTATCGCTAAATATCTTTACAGAAAGTTATGAATATGGAATGCTTTGAATTGCAATGTTTGCATATCTACACAAAAAAGACTATTGTCAGGTTTTCAAGGAGTGCTTCATTTAGATTCTGGACTATCCTGTTTTTGAATACCAATTTTGATCCCAAATCTGAAATTTTAGCTATTTTTATTATCATTCACTAGTATTTCTTTACCAACTAATTTTGACAACATACTACTCCGTTTACCTGATCAAGATATAGAGGTCACGGTGGGTGTGACCTGTCGACAAGGGATGCTTAGTTCCCCTAGGTACCTGATCCCACCTCTGGTATATCCAGGGGTCCGTTCTTACCCAAGTCTTAATTTGCTCTGTTCGCTATGTAGTTAGATTTAATCATATTAACATTATATATTCTATATTCAACATATACTCTGAAGATTATTCGCAAAAAATATATTTGTTTAAACCCTTAAATGACTTCCTTTCATTGGAAATTGGAATGTATATTGAAAATTCATAATTTTCGAAAAGGAGGTAATTGCAAGCTAATTACCTACTTTGCATCCCAAAAAAGTAGCCATGAAATTTATAAATATTGTTAAAGATCTCGCGATGTTGCTTTATGAAAAAAAAGATTATTGACTAGTTTTTTCTTGCCACATCGTCCCGCATATCCTTTATACTCATTGTGGGATCGCAATACCAACCTTGATCACACTTTCCATCATGAAATGAATCCGAGCACTTGCTTGTACAACTCCCATTGAATTTATCACACGTGTTGTTGACGCAGTGTTCACTACATTTATGAACACAGTTTATTTCAAATGATCCCACATATGCTCAAATTTAACAAAATTTCATTCCATTAATCTGGAAGTGTATAATATATGAATACCACAACGAAATGTATATCTCGTACTATTTATTATGTAAGTTTACCCCTACATTAAACCATTTAACCTTTACTCTAAAATTAGAAATATCTGCTGCTACATAGTACACAAAATGCAAACCTTCAATACTTTGTCATTAATTCAAACTTTCATACACATATTTCTAGCATAATTTGCTGATGTATTTAATGCGAACATTGAATAATCACCGCGTCCGACAGAGCATTAAAGGTGTTAACTATGCGGAAACCAAGGTATTGGCGTTTCATCGCTTCGGCAGCGAAAAAGGCGAGTTAATGTCCAATTTTTGCAAAAAAAAAGGATCCATTGTCTGATTAAATTTATCACTGTAAGGAAGGTATGCTAAGTGTTTCTTAAACTAACGACAAATTAGATGTATGCCTCGCATTTTTGCATACACTTCGCCCAATTTGAGAATACGGCTAAAAAAACATCACCCGGATTGAGTCGATATTCTCCATTTTAAGAAAATGCATGTTCTTCATCATCCGAGGTCGAAAATACGTTCAGTAAAGACGACACCTTCCAAATTAGAAATACTCGCGGTGATAATGTTCCCGTGGTTAGTTCTTCTGTCAGACCTCGAGAATAAGCAATTGCAATGTAATTATTCTGAGATATGTAGAACATCTAGTGACCGTACCGAAACCTAACATATGTTACACACATGGTGGTATGGTGAATTCTAACTTTTCATTTTGATTTCATGAATTTACATTTACATTACAATCGATCGAAGTTTTCCTAACTTTAAACACCCTCTAGTGTTTGTCACATCAGATTTTGTTTTAAACATGGTAATTGCTATTATGCAATCTATATGTAAAAAACATAGTATAGGCCTTATGTACATAAAAAAGAATTGTGGGCTCTTTTTCTCTCTTGAAACTCGACAATTGACATCCAAATGATTCCTAATTATTAGAAATACCCTAGTTAAGAATTGTAAACATAAAATAGACAAAGGTGAAATTTGAAAATGTTCAGTTCAAATCATGTCCATGCCTCCCTTAATGAATGTTACTTATGTTTTGCATCGTGTGTCAAACTGACAACTTTGGTAATGACTGCAATCAGTATTCAAACACTGTCTCTAAACGTGAAGTACTTACTTATATTGCAGTAAGGACCCTTATATCCAGCTGGACATTCACAAAATCCGTCAGTGTGTCGACATTTATCAATACAATTTTCAGGGCAAGCACCAGAACAATTTGTTCCAAAGAATCCATGTTCACATGCTGAAATGGACAAATATGGTTTGTAAACTTACAATTTAAATACGCAAAGTTTCAAATATTCTAAGTTGTCCATTCTTCTTACATTTATTACACCATTTCCCGATGTATCCATCCTTACAACCATCTGTACAGATTCCATCCACGTGATGACAAACGTTGTCGTTTAAACAATGCCCACTACAGCGTTCATCGCATCGGTCTCCGAAACGTCCAGGTGAACACACTGTAGAAATTATTTTAGTAAAACTTAATGTATTCATCATCATCATTTGTATTCTTCTGACACAATTGTCATACACAAGTCTACGGAAATATCGAAAATAATCGGAAAAATCAAGTCACTCACACTCATTACAAAAATATCCTGTGTACCCTGGTTTACAACCCTTGTCACAATGTCCAGTTTCTCTGTTACAGATGACGTCATTCTGACAGTGACCACTACAATTATAGATGCAGTCAGAGCCATACGTTCCAGCAATGCATTCTGTAATGATTCAGTGTAAATTGCATTGTACATAACGTGCATGATATGGTTAGCTGATGAGGCGTGTGTGTATTATTATATTTGAATTGATATGACATTATAAAAGATCAAAAGTCATTCGAACGTACGCTTATCACATTTACTGCTCATCCATCCTGCAGCACAACCATTATCACAGTTACCACTCACGTGATTGCAAGTAGCCTTTCCCCTGCAATAACCTGAACACTGGTTCTTACAATCCTGACCGTACCACCCTTGTTGACAATCTATTCATTAAGATAAAGTGTCCGTCATGGTAATTTTCATCAAAATCATTCTGTTGTATATTTGTAAAATTCGATGAAAAAGTTCAAAATAAAAATGTGTATACTATTTTCACATAAGGCTCCTGTCCATCCAGGCAAGCATCCAAAACAAGTTCCATTGACTATGTTACAGATCTTATCCTGGCAGTTCTCTGGACATGGGATGTTACAACTGCTTCCATAAACACCCGGTTTGTGACAGCCTTAAATACAACACAAATCTATATCTTAAGCTCTTTAGACATTATAAATTATTGATGCAACCTTAATAACTAAACTTGTGATATAGTGCTTATTTCAAAGAGATATAAGTAATACAGATGAAGGAAAGGGAGTTTATTTCATATGAAGAGTGCTTGACAAATTGAACGTATTTACGACAAAATAAATCTGGCGTAGACTCAATTATGTCATACGTGTGACTTACAGATGAATACAGTTTTCAAAATCAACACATATAAAGATTGCAATGGTATAAAACCATTAAGCACATCAACAACATAACCCATTATCTTCATTTGAAATAATTCATTTTAAATGCATAAATAGTTTATCTATCTTATCATTTTTCAGATACGAATCAACCGTATATACATTTGATAATGAAATGATTTCAGATGATGTAGGTCTTACATAGGTTGGATTTGTTTATCAATCCGCAGGTAAGTTATTTCTTCTCGCTGTTTGTTCTTCTGGGATGGTATATATATATACACACATACGCACACATACACATACACACACACACACACACACACACACATATATATATATATATATATATATATATATATATATATATATATATATATATATAACTCTATTGGATACGCGTAACTATATGTTTATTATCCAGTGCATGCAATGCGGTTTTCTGTACGTTTCTCTGATGTCTGTGTTCATTTCTTTTTATATGAATTCTGGATTGAAGTATAAAACGAGGAGGAAACAATGAACTTTGTTTCAAGTATTTTCAGTTCATCCACAATATAGTATATGTCATACATTGGGATGGAATGCGATATTGTCCTGATAGTAATTAAAATTTCCTAATTAAGAAACACAGTGACATTGAAATTATATCTCAATACATTATATGGCTGTCGTTTTTGAAACGATCCGAACAGAATTGATAGAGTTACATGTATGATATTGAGTAGGTCGAAGAAATATATCGTTTGAAATCCATAATAAGAATGATTTCTCATCTTCACCCGACATGTCTAATACGAAAGAATAATTCGAATGTTTAAACACAGTTTCAAACTTGATGAACCAGATTCATTATTAAAGACGAAATTTCGTTGTTTGTGTGTTCTCCAACAGCAAAACTAATTAAAAGTATATCATTATGTAAATGTAGAACTAGGAAAGAGTTTCTCCCTATCAAGAAGAACAAACAGAACCAAGAGGCACATACATTTCTGTGTTCGAGATAACGGGGTTTTTATAATCAAGAAAAACCGGCCAGGTTCGTCGACTCACTTCGATACATCCGTGTTTTCGACATATCGGTGTTCAGGATACTAAACTTTACATGTACAAACATTTTTACCTGTCCTTTCCTACACAAATACTTAAAAGTACATATTACTGTTATTTTAGTTAGGTTTAACTTAACCTTCGTCATTTCAAATTCTCGATGGGGTACAATGGTGGAACATCAATGTTAATTTTAAAAGATGAAAATAAACCATAGTAGAAAAATGACCTTTGACAATAATTTCACACAGTTCAGTGAAAACAGTTGATGTCTCGTATCCTGTAGGATATTGTTTTCCATGTAGTCGTTCATTATAAAAGGTGACGTAACGTCCGTATCCCACACAAGTTGTTGTAAAGTTTAAGGGAGGCAACTCTGGTCCGTCCACGTAACAACGGGAGTCACTGTCTCGTACACCAGCCTCGGATAAATACAGAGAAAACCCTGCAAAACGGCCCTGTTGCCTCTTCTCTGAAACGAAAATGGGACTATGACGTTAAGGTGTAATTTTTCTCACGTAGGGGCTAATGCAGATGCAGGTACATATGCATGTGGTATTCTATATTACAACGCATGTGATATTCAATAATACATTACAATTATTGGTCAAGTCCCTGTTGACTAAAGACATGTAGACTTTGCAAACATGTGTTAAAAGCCTCGAATCTATGTTTTCTCCGTGTGATACATTTAAACTTAATTGGTTGTTGAGTTCACCTATACAGTGGTGAATGTAGGATCTTACACTTTCAATTCATCTTTAAATGTTAAATATGTAAAGTTAAAATCCTTTTTAACATATCTAGAATATGAATTTGACAGGCACAAAAGATTGGGATCAGTAAACGTTAACGGCTGCTCACTGTAGATTTGTGTACAAATAAGGCCTCTAAATTCTATTTAAAAATTCATTTACCTTATGATTCAATACACAAGAATAGGAAAAACCATTTGATCAGAATCAATTCTAACGATTCTGACTTCATTGAAATAAATCCTTTGATTTCTATACTGTAGCATAGTTGAAACACGTTGTTTTCTTCTTTTTTCTCAACATACTGGTTTCCAAAACAGTTCACTTTATAGACAATACATAAAAATCGTTGCATGCTCCGGGGCAAAACTCTTAAATTTGACAGTGTATATATACACACACATCATAGAGTGTGGCGGAAAACATCAATCATCCATCTTTGCATGGTAAAACGTGCCTGTTGTCGACAAATGTTTGATGTTTCAATTTTCAAACCGAGTAATATTAGTACATATATGTGTTTGAAATGGTGTTTTGATGAGAAACCTAAGAAAATAATTTTATGTAAATATGATTGATTTCTTCATTGGTTATAACCTATTTTAATCACAAATACATTTCAAGCAATATCTCAGAAAGAACAAGCGACTTTATTGGCCACAATTGGCCGCGCTTCAGAAGCCGATCATATTTTGCAGGTAGAAAGGTGATAATTTTCTCGTTTCATTCATATATAACATGTACCATTTACTTGTTGCTGATATTGAGAAAATAACATTACAATATTGCATTGTTAACTCTGAAACTGTCTTGCGACGGTCGCTTTTTCGGAAAGACGTCATTTACGTTATATGATTGACAGTCCACTGATTCTTCTAAAATATTTTTCTAAAAGTTACAATTCTAAAATTTCATATATAAAAAAATACTAATTGAGATCAAAGGCTGTTAAAAATTGACAAGTTGTGGAAAATACATTATGCATTTACATGTAACTTTACCTTGTGCATAGACATTTTGCGGAAGAATCTTGTGTTATTTAGAGTGAGGAAAATAATGCATGTATTTGCCAAAAAATGTTGAGTAGAACGCAATCATATTGTCGAAGGCACTGTTCGATGTCCTCCTATTTAAATGAATTATGGAAAGCAAATTGGCTCTTGAATTTTCATTCTTTTTACAACGTCGATTGAGTCGGATAAAATTACTTATTATGCCATGTACACCAAAGATAATAGCTTTGCTTACATGTGTATGCAATATACATGTTACAGTACACACGAATAAAGTATGTTTGCCTGCTGTGGGTATTTACAAAATATATTGAAGAGAGCGTCATACTAAATGATGCAAATGTTGTATGAATGGAATATCATTTTCTTGGGTACAGCAAAACACGTCAAGTAATATGCATGTTACTTCAGATGGTATATTTTATATAGCAAATATATTTAAAACCTAACAAATATGCGTCTGTGTTTATATCTTTACATTCTCCTAAATTGTCAACAAAAAGTAGTTCCAACTCTCTCTCTCTCTCTCTCTCTGTGTGTCTCTGTCTCTCTCTCTCTCTCTCTCTGTGTGTGTGTGTCTCTCTCTCTCTGTCTCTCTGTCTCTGTCTCTCTCTCTCTCTCTCTCTCTCTCTCTCTCTCTCTCTCTCTCTCTCTCTCTCTCTCTCTCTCTCTCTCTACAATATATCTGTATTCGCTTAAGGAATAACATATATTAATCATTGACAAAATAAAGCCCCCCCCCCCCCGCTTATGATTCTACATGCCTGGGAAAATCAGTTAAATATACATGTACCATATTTTCTATACGCGTACTTCATCAACTTCCCAGAGTTCATTTGAAGAATATTTAATCCGGATATATACATACACATTTGATATGTTTACATCAGTAAAACTAAGCAATGTTAGATTTAGACTGAAGAGAGAGAGAGAGAGAGAGAGAGAGAGAGAGAGAGAGAGAGAGAGAGAGAGAGAGAGAGGGAGAGAGAGAAAGAGAGATAGCTAAGTGTCTACATCACCTTACGATTACCCCAGTTATACTAATCCTGGACGGGCGTACGTCAATTATATTATAAACTTTTAGTAGCAATCTTCACAACAGATGTATATTTTATAAGATTGGTAAAAGTTGGAGTTTCAGTAAGTTGGTCACAGTATTAAGTTTGAGGGGGGGGGGGGGGGGGGGCTCAGCCGGCGCTCCCCCTAAAATTTTCAATTTAAGGTAAATCGTGGTCTTTTCTTTAGAAAAAGGTAAACGATAAAAGAAGCAATACTTTCTTCAACTCTCAGAGCAATAAATTACACAATCTTCTGATTAATTGAATTACTTTGATTGGAATTTTTTTCTTAAAATTTGCGTCATTTTTTTTTTATTTCCCCCTATCAAAAATGATAGCAAATAGTGAAAATGACTACATAGGAGAAATGTTTTAAGCCCTGTAAAATTTGTAAAATCCAGAAACCTCCGCCCTGGACCCACTGGGGGCCTCAATGCAGCCCCCAGAGTCCTTACCTCATAAAGTTGCCCCCTAACCACAATTCCTGGGTCCGCACTTGGGCCAAGTTGTACCCTTAGCAAGGAAATGGTCGACATCAGCCCCCCCCCCCCTAAAAAAACTGGAGGGGCAACCCTTTCCCGATACTACAGTGTCTATAGATTTATATATATACATGTATATATACATCCTGCCCAATTGTCTTTGTTTCGACGTTTTAAAGAAACCACATCTCGCTCGAAGATATAAAAAATGATATGCTTTTATTTCATTTTTAATTTAAAGCGTTTAAAGAACCTTTGGAATCAATATCTAATTACTAATGTAGTAATATTTAAGTTCAACATGTATCATATACATACGTTAAAATTGATGAAAGAAAGCTGCTTTAAAAAAAACCCGCACAAACATTTCAATATCATTAGTAATAAGTTTTATGCATTATATTTGATATATTTGTATTAAAAATAGTTTGAAATTTAGCGAAACAAAGTAACAGACACCCCAACTATCTAGCTCTAGAGATATAACGTATCAGTACCCATTTTTGCCGAAAATGAACGAAATTTGATCCGATTTTTACAAAAAGAAAATAAATTCAAGTTATTTAGATAATTTTTTATTCAATTTATTCTTATATAATCTTATTTTGAAAATACAGGACGTCCAAACAAATTCCCGTGACCTTTAAAAACGAAAGTAGAATAATTCCATTTATCATTGAGTGGATTTTTGATCCGCCTCTGTGACTCAAAAGGCAGACATCGTAAGCATTTGCCATGTGCAGCTTTTTATGGCAATCTAGGTAAAACAGTAATTGTTTGACTGGATATACTTATCAAATCGCAAAGTAAGTAAACGTTTATGAGGTTAAATGATGTAGCAGTTTGCTTCAATTCTATAACAACCGATTTTCATATTCATTCTTTTTTTAAATTTATATTGTTTACAGCCACAACCGACATCATTTTGATATTGAAAAAAGAATATTAATGGATAATTAAACATGCAAAATATAAATCTGGTTGTTGCATGCAAAAGTGTTTGTTTTTGGTAACGTTTATTCATATCTTATTCCAACTCAAATGATCCACTAAACAGCTCATCTATAGCGTATATCCATGACGTCCATGATAATAAATATTACGTCATTTTCATGTAAATGGGAGAAGAACATCCTAGTTGTGCAAATAAAAAGAGTAATTAAACATGGTATGGAAGTTGAAAAAGATAATTAAAAATAAAAAATAAATAAAAAAAATCTTGGCGCTATATAGCCAAACACGTCTGCTATTAATATGTACCGCAAAACCCTGCTTGGTTTGTTTTTGTTTAATTGTTTCATGTCCCTTTAAGAATATTCTCTCATATGGAGACGTAACCAGCTGTTAGTGAAAGGCCATGACCTTAGGAATGGCGCTCAGGATGGTAACAATGATAGTAGTTACCATGTCACCGCCCACCGCGAAAAGGAACATCGTATTTTAGGGTCTTATTCATAAATGACACTCGTTCAATGAAGGTACAGTCACTTCTGTTTATTACATCTAGGGTCAGATGCGTCCAATGCACAGGGGACATAAAAAAGTTATCGAGTGCTCTAACCACAGATCAACCGTGACCGATCTGAAAAAAGTACTTCGGTGAACATATTTTAGTGACAAGGATAAAGCTATGCACATCAGGATCTAGGCCCGGTCCCACTGGCCTTTAGGAAGATTTGCGTATGAATTACGCACAAAATTGGTTTATATTCGCTAAGCATCCGCAATATTCGTGAAACATGCTTGTATGAGTCGGCCGACATCCGCACATGTGAGCAATTATCTGCAGAGGCACATTTTTCCGTTCTCAAGATTTTTTAGCTGAGCAAAATTTTGGTTGCGGATGACTTCCGCCTTACATACGCAATACATACGCAACGCATACTCAATCTATGCGATGTATATCTGATGATATCCGCTGTTGACAGGGTATTGCGGCTTGGCAGCGGACTGGAACAGAGTGTAAAGCGGATATATAGCGTGCCCATCACGTCCACATCACGAACTAAAATAATTTGTAGCGAATGTATACAGACTACCCAAAAATAATGCGTTTGTATTACGTCTGCTTTGTATCTGATTTGCGAACAATTTGCGAATGCATAACAAATATTTCACGTAAACCCACATTTCTATATAAATGTGACAGAAATCGACATATTTGCCAGTCATTTACCAGTTGTATCCCTCATGGGAGAACATCCGCAATCGCATTCGCTTTTATTCGTGAAATATCCGCTTTTATTCGTCATATATGCGCTATACATTATTAATATATCGGTAATTCATTCTAGGAAATTCGTCATTTTTGGCCAATTTTGTTGCGGACGACAATGAACGCCCTACATTTGTATACTCAATTCATGCGCAATTAACCATCTCCCCAGTGCGACCGGGCCTTTAAGGTTGAATATGACGAACAATGATTAATCTCATAATCCCTGTAAAGAATACAAAATTAAGAGTGGGACAAACACGGACCACTGGGCATACCGTAGGTGGGATCATGTATCTGGGAGGAGTAAACACAACAAATTTCATAAACAGAGGAATTTGCATATCCTGGAGGATTCGTTTTCCATGTAGTCGTTCGTTATAAAAGGTGACGTAATGTCCGTATCCTAAACAAGTTGGTGAGAAATTGATGGGGGGTAAATAATCCCTGTCTTGAACATCAGGATTGGGTAAGTACAAATAAGATCATGTAAAGCGACGTTGTTGCCAATCTATAAGAGGTTTGTGGAATATCATCAGGTACGATTGGTTGGTGATAGTATTTTGTCATGTTTGAATGCAATCCTTCTCTTTGGGCGATAAAAGGATGTCTCCAGAATGTGCATGAATTCACCTTAAGCGTCATGGATCCAATATATTGAAATCTGTATTCGTGTTTGAATTAAAAGTTAATATCAACTTTTGATGTTTGTGTACACACTGACCCTGAAGCATAATAATTGAGAGCTTGAATCAGTTATTCAATGATGAAATTATGCTGCGTATGAGGTTTTTAAATGAGGTATTAATCGCACACCAATGCCGACGACCGGTCGATATTACTGCGTTAAAACTGAGTTACCTCTACACCATATAGTATGATGTTACGAAGTTACAGAGACTTAGAAAACTGCACGATTGTAGTGAGAGCGGGGTAGATGTGTAACTAAAATGTAAGTTCCTGACTCTGCTGCAATTTTGTTATGATTATAGATGTCTTTTCACTTCTGCTGGTATGATCATGGCATTTCTACCCCGTTCCTAATATAGTCCTTAATAAATTCTTCTTGTTTTGCACTTGAACGGTGAATGAACTGTGAACACACCGCGGAAGATAGCAGAGGGAACGGTGAGAAAATGATGTGTAAACGCAGAAGGAAACCTAGGGAAAAGACGGTGAATGGTGAGCGAACACAAAGAAATGCGATATGAGTGCATTAATGTAAAACTTATACGGTACCAATTTTGATGCACCAGATGCGCATTTCGACAAATAATGTCTCTTCAGTGATGTTCAACCGAAATGTTTCAAATCTGAAATAACAATGAAGTCTTAGAGCTATTTAGGGGGAAACAGTGTTCCAAAAAAGTGGAGTCAAAATCGTCTAAGGATAAGAGCTATGAGTGAGAGGGATAATCCTTAATTTTGAAATGAGTTTCTAAATTTTATAACAGCAATTAAATATGCATCCGTATTTTCAAGCTAGTAACGAAGTACTTAGCTACTGTACTTTAGAGACCCTCGGGTACTAATGGGGATAATCCTTCGGGGATTAAGCATCGCAACGTGAAGGCGAAATGAGCATTTTTTTGGAATGTCTTGGCTTTTTATTCGCATTGTATATATTTTATGACAGGGAAGAAAAAATATGAATAGTTAAGCAATGAGTAAAATTTGTAATGCCGATATCACCAGACATAAAAGGCAGATAGCTTTTTTGTGAACATTTTCCAGAAGTAAATAAGTAAACATGCATTCGATTTCCCGAGAAATATGATGCATCTCTGCATGTATGTACCGATACATGCTTATTGCATAATCATGAATTTATGTTTCTTATGAGATAGACATTTATCTAAAAGCAAGGATATATTTCTTGCATGGGGATAAAATAGTAAATATACGATTAATCCAGGGGATGCTTACTCCTCCTAGGCACCTGATCCCACCTCTGGTGTGTCCAGGGGTCCGTGTTTGCCCAACTATCTATTTTGTATTGCTTGTAGGAGTTATGAGATTGATCACTGTTCGTTATCTTCACCTTGCATCATACAAGAATTGACGATAAGAAAATTAATTAATTCTTAATTCAAGAAGTTTTGAATAATTTAAGCAAGAATTAATTATCGTTGGTAGAATGATGTTGAGGTGGGACGCATAGTTTTATTATTTTGGCTTATTGTAACATTTATCCTAGACACCTGACCCCACCTCTGGTATGTCTATAGGTCCGTGTTTGTCTTACTCTTCATTTTGTATTCTTTATGGGATTTATAAGACATTTGAATACGTTTCCACCTTAGCTGTCATATCGTGGAAAGTGTACTTTTGATTTCTACATTGTAGGATAAGTAGGAAATTAAAAAAGTGGATGATAGTGCTTGTTATTACGTTATAGTATTTTCAACTTGACCCTTTTGCAATTAAAATTCACACAAAATGTATTCGTTTAAACTTTATTTATCTGTATATGTGAACACAACATTTTACCTGATAAGGATATAGGACTCACGACAGGTGTGACCGGTTGAACGGGGATGCTTACTCCTCTAGGGACCGGATCCCACCACTGGTGTTTCCAGGGATCCGTGTTTGTCAAACTATCTAATTTGTATTGCTTATAGCAGTTATGAGATTGATTACTGTGCGTTATCTTCACCTTTCATTAGCAACACAAGTCAATAATTACATAAATTAAATATATGATTATATCTTCTAATGATATAGACATACACAGTAGGGTTAAGGTGTAACGAGTAAAGTTAAAAAAAGTACAATGTACCTCGGTGCACTTCACACTGTATGACGTTACAATATAAAAGTACGTCACGACGTACAGGTCTATAGTTGTATCGCTGGGAAACTATCATAATATTTTCTCGCTATTTTATTGCCGTTATCTAGTGTTCAAGCTTTATATCTTAAATCTGTTTGCCAGGTGATTTTTTTTCTCAGTTATCTTTGATAATATACAAGTCTCACATTTTTATATATAATGTACATGAAAGGCTGTAAAGTAATCTTTATATTACTTTGTGACCTTGAAATCGCCCCCGATGTGTATAGTCATTTGGAATAACGAAAATCAACGTATGTACATATGGACTCGGGACAGGTGAAAGATGACGATATTTTATTTCGATCAAGGTATATTCTTAAAGGTTACTTATTGTAGATTTAAGATTTTGATACGGAAGGTAGAATATTTTGTCTCGTTTAGATACGATTTGGATGTAAATGTGGAAAATACCCAACATTTGAGTTGGGATTATTGAAATTGCGATATTTGAGAGGCTGTTGCACCGATCCGTAAACCATATCAATGTCGACATATGAAGCCCACACTGCAAATGATTTGAGTGCACCTTTCACATGTGCTGAGGTGATCAACAAGTAAAAGTCTAGCGGATAAAAATAGCTCTACTCATTTGTATGGCGATGTGATAGTTAAGCGAAGGAATTGCCCACGTTTGGTTATGTATTGACAAGCGGTTTCTACTAAAAATATGCGACGCTTGGAAGAATTGTAGTTGAATTTGAATATGCTGTTCTTATTCGCTATTTTACTCGGTACACCTTAACCCCGCTGTGTACAACATGTTTTGATACTGTCGAAAGGGAAATAAATAACCTTTCTGCACTTGATATACAGAAAAAAATCATGATAAAATTTCAGTGTTTAAAAGAACATATTAAGAGTAATGTCAAATTCTAAAATTGGGAATAAATTACAAACAATTGTATGGAAATTGAAAATGAAACTAAAAAAGTGGGAATTAAAGATATTTTTTTTAAATTATTACCCAAAATACTGAATATTTATATAAATTGTCAGGCATATTAGGTTTTTTATGAATCACTGTTCTGTTTGGAAAAAAATATATCAAACAAAGTAATGAATGACAATATTTGAATTAGTTCTAAATCTGAATTACTTGTATAATAAATTATAAAACTGAGATACACGCATAGGGGTATAAAATTGAGGATATATTGGAGAAAGCGAAAATTGTAAAATCATGCAGTATTCGAATGTTTTGATTCAACATCGAAAACAAAATATAATCCCTGTCAAATCCTTTCAAATTTTGAATTGAAACATTTTTTTAACTGACTAGAGTTAAGTAATATATGTGTAATGTGTTTGGACCAATGACATCAGTATTGAACCAGTACAAACCAAGTTATAGAATCCTGCGCAGTTGTGCTCAAAACACGAGGAGCTAACGTCCTTAATCACTGTTTGTTATCTTTGTTTCATCATATATACAGTTGAACTGTATCAGTTCATGTTGTTTAGAAATCTGTTTTTAATCTATCAAAGTTATCGATATCCTATTATGTATTTTCTTTTCAAATCAAGAATGCAGCTTGATTATGAGTTTCAGTTATATTGATTTCGACGTTGTTATCATAAGTAGGTACATTGGAATTAGAGATTTTAATTCTGGTTCCTGACTCATTGATAAAACAAACAGGAATGGGGAAAGGAAAATGCAAATATTGAATGTATATTTCTCACGAAACTAAAGTAAGTTAACAGTAATACATACAACATATGCGGAAAGAAAATACAAAGATACATGGATACACAGGAAATTAAAAAAAGCTAAACAATTGCATGCGTAATAAATCAAGAACATTGGGTTGTCATCTTGGTACATTATAAGATTTTGACTAATGATATATTTAAACATTCACATGCTATTTTTGGTTCTTATGCATGGATATGCAAACTGTATGTGAAAAAAGAAATGATAATTGAAGTTTCGAAAGAAAATGCAAAATATGCTTCATGCTGAACGAACGGTGAACGCACGGTGAGCGAACGATGAACGTTTCGTAATCGAGAAATTGGTGAACGGTGAACTCAAAACTGTGAGCGGAGAGATAATTGATAGCAAAGGTGAAGACCTGATGGAAAAACGAAATAATGGAAAGCAGAATGAGTCAGAGTCTGTACGACTTTACTCCGCTTCTTTGTCATCGCGATTCTGCTACCTTTATACAAGTAAAGAAAATTAGAGTAAATAAATTGTAAGAAAAAACGATTAAGCAAGAGAGTGGAATTTTCGATCCAGATTTCGTTAATTTATTTTTTCCAATTAATAATTTGCATTATGTATTTTGATTTTTGTTTTGCCAGCAGTTGTGTGCTTATTGTCCTTATTCAAAGTAGTTCTTAGAGAAACAATGTTTGGTAACGATGTGAAAAAGTATTATAACAGTGTTGTCGTCGTACAATAGATAACCACGTTTTAAAGTTGGACACATGTTTATGAACTGCTTTATTTGTGATAATCATAAGGCACATTCAATGGGTCGAATGAATATTAGTTACCGTACCTGTATTGGATTCCTAAACTACACGTCAAAAAGTCTAGTCTTTAGGTTATCAGGAGGAACGGTCCTGTAAAGTATTGAAAAGTCATACGTTTTGATGTTGTTTATTTGAGAAAATGTTGTGCTTTCAAGTTTACTAAAAGATCTTTAGCACTTTTTATAATCCACACATGAATTACACCACTTCTGGCATATATAATCGCACAATCAGTTTGAAGTTTCTCCTTCTTCGCTGTTAATTTAGTTCGTGAGAAGCAAAGATAGGGACTTAGTGGAGCACGTACTGGATCCAGCAATGAATCGTTGTTTGTAAGGATTTTTATGAAGTTTAGGAATCCAGTATAGGTACGGTTACTCATATACATCAGACCCATTGACTGGGGTATTAAATGTGTCTAAAATTGAAACTTGACTTTAAAGAATTTGTCATTTGAAAGTGGAATTAATTCCAAAGTCGTTTAAATTCGTGGTGCACGCCCTATATAGAATCATATATGTTGAATGAATGGAAATCTTATGACTGTTTGCCACTTCACATAGGAAATTTCCTTTTACAAAAAAAAAAAAAAAAAAAAAAAAACCCACAAAAGTGTCAATATCTATAAATCATAAAAAATGCAGTATTATAATTAATTTTATTGAATATACCACTACAGGTGCTATGTACAAGATTCCTCCTCCCCGTCTTTGTTTTTAATGTTTTTTGTTTATTTCGTTGACTATTAAAGGAGTGTGACGACGATTTGAGCTGACAATTTTGAGATTTCAGTTTTTCATTTGTAATGATTTAGTTAAGCATTGTAAACATTAGAAAGGAATAAATAAAATTTGAAAATGTTCAGCTCATATCGTGTCCATGCCCTTTAAAGAAATACATGAAGGGGGAATTTCGCCCATAAAAAACCTGTGGATACCATTGCTTCTATTTTAATGTGGGGGATTGGAGAAAGAGAGATGATACATGTGAATCGAATTCTAAATGTGATATCACCATTAGCAAAAATTTCATTAAAATACATTGAACTTCATTAATGACTTCAATTCACCATGGTTAGGATACAGTATGACAGTAATGTATTTACTGTTAATATTCTTCAATTGTAGGTTAGTGTGTAGGGAAGGTTTTATGATATGATATTTAAATTTCATATTTTGGTACTTTTTGCACACAAGTTAAAAAAAAAATGAATTGAATACATTTTTCAAAGTTTCAAACCATAATGAGAGTGAATGGCTTGTTGAATAAATTTAGAATTAAAGTTAAGATTCACAATCTGTATCCTACTACAAGTTAGCGAAATAAAGATTGCTGTATTTTAGGTCCAGTAATTTCTTTGGCAATTAATAAAATTAGATTTAGGAGTGAGTTGATGCAAATAAACTCGATCCTTTTATATCATAAATGTTACGTATATATTGTAATATTTTTCTTTACACGTTCTACCTTTACATACGCTTCTGGTGTTTTCTAGTCTGGTCCATTTTGACTTGGAAAGTTTGATAAACAGTTTATCTTAATGCAAAAAAACCCCCAAAAACCCAACTACTTTCGGCTGTCTTTATGTTCCAGGTTCATTTAGATATTGTAATTAGATGCTATTATTGGAGGGAGTGGTGAGATAATACACTACATTATTTGTAATGCTACTGTGTTACGAATATTCTTTGTACGATCTACTTTGTGTTGGAAATGTTGTTTAAACGTACTTCCGCCCAATTGGGCACATGTGTTTACAATAATTTTCGAGTTTAGGACATTGTACGGCCCAACAAACTGTAAGCTCATAGTTAAGCATATTCGCATTGTCTTTATTTGAGTTAATTTTGTTGACTATCTATGCATAATGTTGATATCCCCTGTACTTTTTGGAATCGATTGATACGAAGTGCAGTGTATAGTGTATACCAAGCACGAATCTATTTGAACATATTTCAGTATTGTGGAATTTATTTGTATTATTGAATGTCAGTCATTGTAAAGTTGCAGAGAGTTCTTGCTTAGGTACTCATACCGAAATATCTCTAATTGATTATTGGGGCTTAAACTCCCTCCAAATTTGTTATGTATAGAACACCATCATTGTCATGTCTGAATATCAATTTTTGGTTTTACCTTTTCTCAGCTTTCACTAGATAGATCTATGTACGTTGCTATATAAATGAATAAAGCATCTCAGAACGATTGAGGCTTTACATTATTAATTACTTTTTGAAAAATTTATTATTCAATATTTCATATAGATAGTTGAATAAATGAATATATGTCAAGTATTAATACATATGCCTGTTTAGTGGATCTAAATAAACCCTTAAAAGTAAAACGATTTAAGCAGTTAACAAAATGGTGATGGTAAAGTATAGTTTTGGTTTTAACCTCTCTTCGATATTTAAATTAGTAAAGGCCTGTGAAATTTTCGACTGAAAACTTACTTGTATGTGACGGGATCTGGAAGTCGGATGTTGAATGCAGTTCAAGACTAAATATCTCAATTTTAGGATCGTTTGCCTTGGGGACCGATATAGTCAAATCTGTTTAGCGCACATCTAACGGGTTAATTCGGATTAAATAAACCTGTTCTCGACGTATAGCTCGTTCACGTTAGAAAAGAATGAAAAAAGAAATCGCTAGCTTGTTTGTTGATATCTCATATATTGCTAGATTACGACAAATAACTTGCACTTACTGGACATATTTTTACACTTGAGAGAAGGCAGAGAATATCATATATGCTAACTGTCTATTGACATATCGCATGTTTCAAAAGTATACAAAATTATGTGTATTTTGTCTTTCTTATGCTTATAGTAATTATTTTTGATAATTGGTCGAAACATTGCGGTGATACCTACAATACGGGTTGAAATTTAAAAACCGATTACAAAAAGTATCGTTAATTAGTTAGGTAGATACGTGGTACAGTGAAGTAAACCTGATACCGTATTTGTATTACGGCACAAATTTTGATGCACCAGATGCGCATTTCGACAAATAATGTCACATGCGACCTTCTTCGATCAACTGGTTGTGAAAGTAGTGTTAGATATTTTTTTAAATCCCAGGTTTTAGTCGCTTAATTCATTTACCATTGACAACATTTATTTCGATGTTCACTAATTCCCCCGAGTCTTGTATGTTTTAGTCAACAGTGCATATATAGCGGGGTTAAGGTGTCCTGAGTAAAATAGCAAGTAATGACAGCATATTCAAATCAAAGTAAAATTCTTTCAAACGTCGAGTACGTTTAGTAGAAATCGTTTGTCAATATATAAACAAACATCGTATCACGTGGGAAAATCCTTAGCTAAACTATTACAAGTGACGTAGAGCTATTTTCATCCGCTAGACTTTCAGTTGTTTATCACTTTCTCGCAGTTTATCTGGGTCGCTCGTCAACTGCTTGTTGATTACGTACATAGATAGAGGCGACTGGAGTGTTTATGGTAAGTCCGTACGCCAACAAAAAATATCAACGTCTTTTCCCTCTCACCTTCGTTCGACAATTATGTAGAAACTCAATCTAAATCTGTTCTTCTCACTACTAGTACACCCTCAAACATCACAAGAGACCCTTAATGTAATGTTATATACCAGCCAATTATGTGATAATTGGTGTTCTGTGGATTAAATATAATCTGTTTATAAAATGTCGAACAACTGATTTCCAACCTTTTCGCCCGGGGTCGCATATGATATACATAATGGCGCGTAAAATATCGAAAGTAATTATGCATATCGCAAGGTGTGAATTTTATGCCTTTCAAACTCGAAAACCATGCAAAATACTTCTTAACATATTTGTTGGTGGGAAAAAGAATTAATTTTGCTGAAAACATTGAAACAATCAATTATGTAACATGTGATATGTCTTTTGATATCAGGATATATCTACCTACCATTGTAAGTTTATTACACGAAACATGTCTGCAGAGCTTGTTTTCAAAAGCATTATTCATAGATATTTAGCTATGGTCAGACTTAACGGACAACTGACATGTTAACTGTTAACGTCTATTTTGCAGATATATCTTTGGAAATGCAAACACCTGCTAGTCAACCGTCATTCCTATTTTGAAAATAAACTTTAGGATTTGTATCTGAATGATCCACTTGAAAAACTTGCAACAGGCTGTGATAATTTGAATAAAATATAAGAAATGAAATTAAAATACAAAGCTATGGATGGTTGCGGTTAAATGCCAAGGATGCATGCGAATGCTAATCTTGTTTCTCTGTAAATCAGTATTCTAAAATTTATTTTCTGGCAATTTTATTGTGAATTGCATTGGTAACATTGCTTATTGGCTAAGTGGTAACGCTAATTTTACCCAATGCTAACAGTGTTTATTCTTATGCTAACTTATGTGTAAGAAATAAGACTGTATTGCATTTACTGTAAAATGTACCATATTGAGATCCATAGTCTTTAAACAGTATACTAACGCTGTATATGCTGTGTATATTGCCAAGATCCACAGACCACCACACTGTCTTGTCCGAGGTAGTTGTACCAATGATGTTTGCCTTCATACACGTGCTATAGATTCCGTCAACTGCATTGTCTGCTACACAATTTGATTGCGGGACACAATAAGAAGTTGTTGATTGTACTGCATACTGATTCTTTGATATATCGTCTAAAATAAGAAATAAATAATCCTAGGTTCTATACTTTTCTAGGAGGCTAGGACGATCCAGTTAAAGTACACATATCTTCTTTCATTTGTTATAATGATACATACTGCACATAAGTAGTATTCGTGTTTATATATCTCAATGTGCAAGGGCTTGTTCCGCGTCTGATCAGTTTTTGAATCAAAACAGACTACCAACAAGGAATTTAATGTTACAGGAGTCTCAACAGTCTCATTTTAAGTCATTCCATGGTCGTCATGATAATGTAGTTTGGAAATACAACCTATCATTGGATTAAATACTGTATGACGTGTTTCATATCGTTTGTTAGGCCGTTCCCGGTACACTGATTTTCACTACGTATTGCTCTGTGTACCTGGTTAAGATATAGGGCTAAAGCGGGTTCGTTTTCTTTACCTTTCATATAACAATATCAAGTTTTTAGAAACCAATAAAGGGAGGGGAGTGAATCAAACGTATTTTTTAGAAAAATATCTCCAGAAGTAAAAACATTTTTAAAAGAATTATTAAAGAAATATACGCGAAAAGAAGAAATCTCTTCCTGTGGCCTTCAATTCTACATTTACATATATCGACGATGTTTTGTCTATTAACAATGATAACTTTCATTCATATGTCGATTCGCTATATCCCTGTGAGCTCGAAATAAAAGACACTTAGATATTTTATTGAAAGTAGACATTAACGGCAAACTCATAACTCAACTTTATGACAAACGGGATGATTTCAGCTTCTCCATCGTCAACTTCCCATATTTATGTAGCAATATTCTACTATCATCTACATATTGTGTTTATATATTTGAACTGATTCGATACGCAAGAGGTTGTTCTGCATATAGTCAGTTTTTAAATCGAAGCAAGATACTGACAAACAATTTGATGCTGCAGGGGTTCCAACATTCTCAATTGAAGTCAGGATTTCGCAAATTCTATGATCGTTATAACGATCTAGTTCGTCAATACAACCTATCATTGGGTCAAATGCTGTCTGACATGTTTCATACTGATTGTTAGGCCGTTCTTGGCACACTGATTTTGATTACGGATGACTCCGTTTACCTGATCAGGACATTGGGCTCACGGTGGGTGTAACCGATCGACAGGGGATGTTTACTCCTCCTATGCACCTGATCTCACCTCGTGTGTGCAAGGGTCCGTGTTTGTCCAAGTATCTATTTTGTATTGCTTATAGGAGTTATGAGATTGATCACTCTTCGTTATCTTCAGCTTTTATTGAAATAATTGCTTGTTTTCACGTTTTGTAACAGCTGATGTCAGCAAAGTAAAAATTGATTACGCAATTAGGAATTTCTGAAGTAAGAATGTATTAAACTTTGATGTTTTCTACCTTTTATCAAAAATATTTGGCAAAGAGTTATCTAACAGAAGTTGGTGAGACTGACTCTAAACAAAAATGCCCTTTTCAAATTTTGATTTACGTCTTCTTTACAGGAATGCAGAACATTTCCTCTAAAGCTGAATAACTTATATGATTTTGAAAACTAGAAATATTTTGTTAAAGGGTCATGGACATGATTTGAGCTGAAACTTATCCACCCCACCTATTTTCAATGTTTAAAATGCTTAACTAAGGTATTCCTAATGGTCAGTAAACATTTGAATGTTAGTTATTGAGGTACATGGGAGATACACAATTCACAAGGTCACAATTCTTTGTTATGTAAACTAGTTTCGGTATATGTTGTTGAGATTTTATAATGTAATACGTAATAAAAGATTATTGTGAACAGAATTGGAAAGTTCTATGTTCCATGTCTCTTAAACAAAAAATATCTTGTAAATCAATATAGAACATAGATTGCTCAGAATGTCATTCTAAACAAATTGCTTCTTCATTTCTTTTCCCTTTTAAGGAACTGCAGGCTCGATCATTAATTTGAATAACCCAAATAGATTGATACTTATAAGTATTTTGTTAAACATTATAGAACAAAAATGTAAACAAATTCAAGACATATTTTACGATATCAATTTTTAGGGGCCATCCCATTCAAACAGGAACCAAGAGGAGTCGAACACATTTTATAGATATTTAAAAACATAATAATTTCTGAAGCATTCCTGGCGCAAAGTTGTTTGTTGTATCCTTATGGTATATTCGGGGGTCCATGTTTGCCAAACTTTGTTTTGTATTGCTTATAGAAGTTATGAGATTGATCACTGTTCATTATCTTCGTCTTTCTGAGCTCCATTTTTTTGGCACGCTGTTTTTGGCTATATTTAGCTCCAAAATTTCATAGTTATTTCGGATTTCAAACATTTCGGTTGAGCATCACTGAAGAGACATTATTTGTCGAAATGCGCATCTGGTGCATTAAAATTGGTACCGTATAAGTTTTACATTATCCTACCTGACGAGTGATTAGAAAGGAAATAAAGTAATTAAATATTTTGAAAAAAGGACTGTAAGGAGAAATGTTAGATAATGAAATACACGGCAGGGTTAAGGTGTCCGGAGTGAAGTTATAACAAACATCATAAAATGTACATCGGTGCACTTCACACTATATGATGTCACAGTATAAAAGTACGTCATGACGTACACGTCTATAGTTGTATCACGGGGAAACTGTCATGATATTTTCTCGCTATTTACTTCCGTTATCTAGTGTTCAAGCTGTATATCATTGCTTAAATTACTGTTCGTTATCTTCACCTTGCATATGTTTAAATGTTTGTCAGATGATTTCCCCCAGTTTTCTTTGATAATATATAAGTTTCATATTTGTGTATATTGTGTGCACGAAACACTGTAAAGGAATGTTTTTGACCTTGAAATCGCCCATGATGTGTATAGTCATTTGAAATCAAATAAAAAAAAAAACGAACACATGTACATATCGACTTGGCACAGGTGAAAGATGACGATATTTTATTTCGATCAAGGCATACTCTTAAAGGTAATTAGTTGCATATTTAGGATTTGGATTCGGAAGGTAAAACATTTTGACTCGTTCAGATACGATTTAGATATGAATGTGGAAAATGCCCAACATTTGAGTTGAAATTATGGCAATGGCTATATTTAAAAGGATATTGTACCAATCTTTATCACGTTTTAAATTTACCATATCAATGTCGACCTATCAAGCCCAAACTGCACATGATTTGAGTGTATCTTTCACCTTTGCCAAGGTGATAAACAATTAAAAGTCTAACGGATAAAAATAGCTTTACGTCACTTGTATGACGACGTAATAGTTAAGCGAAGGATTTCCCCACGGGATAAGATGCTTGTTTATGTATTGACAAACAAATTTTACTAAAAATATGCTACGCTTGGAAGAATTTTACTTTAATATGAATATGCTGTTATTACTTGTTATTTTCCCCGGGACACCTTAACGCCGCTGTGTAAACACTTCCTCGATAATAAATGGGAGGGAATATCAAGAAAGTACGTCAATATCATCAAAGAGTACGGTTTAGCTCACTTGAACTTTGATATTATGCATAATATATTTCATACAGGAATGTTATGACGGCCTTTTCGACGCTAATATTTGATGAAAAAACAGAATGAATATTAGGGCGAGGTAGGGGATCTATAGGACTCAATTCTCGTTTTCTTTTTGAGTTTGTAAGGGTGAAGATAACGAACAGTGATCAATCTCATAACACCTACAAGCAATACAAAATAGATAGTTGGGCAAACACGGACCCCTGGACACACCAGAGGTGGGATAAGGTGCCCAGGAGAAGTAAGCATCCCCTGTTGTATCACTTGTTAGATTAAGGGAGTCGGGACATCTGTCAAGTCCCTATTTCTACTGTCATTGCACTAACGGACAAAGTGCCCACTAGTTTATGAAAGAAAGTGGTTGATGATAAGCGACATTGTTGATTCACTCGGATTGATTTTGACATTTTCCGTATCTTCTAGGCCCTTCACAGGTCGATTGACTACCTCTGTGGTTGTAATCTATGAAGATGAGGTGGGCGAAATATCATGGCAAAGTAAAGGACCCCATGGGCTATCATTTCCCATTATCAGTTTGGAGTTTTAAGGGCACCACCCAGAGGCTCAAAGGGATAGGACAGATTGTGAGTCCCCATTCCAAATCTTTCATGAATAGAAATGCTTCCGGTGAGTTGTGAGATTGATCACTGTTATTTATCTTCAATTCACATTAGTTGAGAAACATATTAATGATATAACAGATCAGTAAACTTTTCAATACTATTTTGGCGACACATTTTACTGGCATCTACGCCTGGTAATTTTAGCTATATGCACCGTCTTGATCAATCTACAATTGAACAATACACAATCTACAATCTGCACTCATATAAATCATTTCGGAATCACCCTTCTTCTACGCTTAAAATAAGTGAACTTACCTTGATTTAACTACACATGACAAGGCATTATGATGAGAAATAACACGGTGAAGTTCGTCGTATGTTTGGATTGGAGTCTAAAAAGCACTTACTACGCACATGTCGAAGACGATATGAAGATGTTAGCTGTACAACTTTGAAATCGGAAAAATCGAGGTAAATTCTTGAAATAAAAAAACCAATATATGGATGCCTGAAATTTTCAGCAATCAAAACAGACAACAATTACGGTGTTTTATGCATATACACATTACTTCAGTGGTAGTATTTACAGATCATATTCGTAATTGTTTGTTCACATACTACAAGTTTAGCCGACATTCAGTGTTATAGACACACATGTATATGTTTGATACCTGACAATCAAGTAGTACCACTCGTTTTTTTTAATACATGTAATAATAATTTATACAAGTACAGACAGGTGTCTAGGCAGTAAAAATGTGTACAAATGCACGTGTGGTTAAAGTAATTTTCATGTTCTGTGTTTACAGCCACATTTAATTTTATTAATTGACATACTAGAAAAATAAACTTGTATATTTTCTCTCCAATCATTCTGCATGTTATTGTCCAGGTGTTGTCTCACTCTGAATGAATGCTGCATGCCCACATTTTTAACACGTGTTTGAGACTTTTTTTTATAATTGGAATGTTCGTATTATGGTTGATAATAATATGAGATTATGTAGATAACATGTGTGCACAGTTTGAACAAGAATATGAACGTTTGAAAGGATGACATATCTCACAATTTTCCACATCTCTAGAGCACCCATTACACATGCACATGCAGGGTAGTTCTCATAAACTATCAGGCATTAATACACACATATATTGGCGGTATTTTCACCTAGTTAACATGGATTTCTTCAAAATGATAGATTGAATAAAGTTTAGAGGAAGCATGTTGTAATATTGCTACGTAATATGAAATGTGATTGTTTTTGTGTTATCCACATATGATCTTGAGCAATTAAACGTACATTAATATGTTATAATATATTTCATAGGGAATTTTCTTTTTTTGCTAGTTAGTACCCAAGGTGACAGCTATATTGAATCTTGTGGAAGGTGAAGAAAACGAACAGTGATCAATCTCATAACTCCTATAAGCAATACAAAATAGATAGTTGGGCAAACACAGATCCTCGGACACACCAGAGGTGGGACCAGGTGCCCAGGAGGAGCAAGCATCCCCGTCGACCGGTCACACCCGCCACGAGCCCTATATCCTGATCAGGTAAACGGAGTTATCCTCAATCAAATCAGTGTGCCAAGAACGCCTTAACAATCGGTATGAAACATGTCAGATAGCATTTGACCCAATGCGAGGCTGTACCGACGAACCAGATCGTTATAACGACCATAGAATTTGCGAAATGCTGACTTCAATCGAGACAATACGCGTGGGCAATACTTGCCTCCATAATATATTGTACATAATGATCAAACTAAGATATCCACTGGTTTCACTAAGTGACGTAGGTCGTCATCACCTGCTGACTACACTTTACGTCCGTCATCACTGTACACAGAGGTCAAATTGGATATTCACTGATTCCAGTCAGTGACCTCGATTAATATCTACGTATGTACTTCTTAACTTAAGTAAATTGTCAGTTTTTTATATAAAATTATTGACTGCCAAAATAACATTTAGTCTTTGTGTTTAATAAAAGTTTTTAATAAAAAAAGGATAACAAATAGTTGGATTAAGAGTTGGTTAAATTTTACATTGAAGTATTGTACAATGTGTATTTAAGATTTTAGTCTTTCTACCTTTTCATGGTCATGATTAAGTAATGAAAAGTATGCGAGTGTACAGGGGTGCATGTAGAGTGAAATATCGATATTCACTTGGTGAACTAGAAATTGTACACACTGTAGCCACTTATCTTTACTTTTAATGATAACACATATATCACCCCCTCCCAAGTAGTGAAGGACCATGTGTTACTTCCGGTGTTCCTATAACTAGTTTGATGGCTTTGTTCTCTACACATTTTGTTGAAAAGGTCATTTTTTCTAAAAGGAATCTAACTCATTAAAGTATACCCACGGATTATTTTACGTACATAGTGATACAATTTAAATATTCATTGCAGAACAATACTTTCGTAGGTATGCATATAATGTATGCCACCTTCTGTGCATAATTGCAAGACTAAATGTTGCATGGGTCAATACTCCTACCCAATCGCACTACAATAGAAAATTACGGATAAAAATAAACTGGAAGTAAATCACTCCATGACATATTTATCTTTTCAACTAGGAAAGGTGAAGATACCGAATTGTGATCAATCTCGTAACTTTCGGGGGAAACGTTTTGTAGGTTTTTAGTGCTCTCTCTCTCTCTCTCTCTCTCTCTCTCTCTCTCTCTCTCTCTCTCTCTCTCTCTCTCTCTCTCTTCCAAACTCAATACTAAACCCTAGGTGATAAAATAATCATCAAAGTATTTTACATTTAGCATCTCTTTCGTTTGTATACTGTAGGGTCAATCATTAAACGGGAAAACGGTAAAACCAGTGTACATCCATAAAGTTAGAGGAGGGAGAAGAGAGATGCAGAAATCGATAGAGTAAGAGATGATGTCTTTTTTTTATTTCAGTCACAGAACTTTGATTATGTAACCATGGTCTTCTTTACCAAATATCTAGGTATTATTAATTATATAGTGTATTTTGTATACTCCAATTGAACAAAAAAGTGAACATGACTGTTCTCGTTTTTAATTTGATTGGTTTTGATGGGTTTTTTTCGTTTAGTGTTAGTTTCCTTTCGTTTCGGTAGGGTTTATTTCATTTTATTGTGTAGATTATAGATTACCACTCACACGTCAAGGGCCACTAGTGTAAATATAATAGATACAATCAGATTAATTGAAAAGTCCATTATCTAAAGAGATGAAATCTCACTATGGACGATACGAGTGTATGTTCAAGATTTAACATAAAAGATTTTGACTGATATCTCATTATTCTAAAGTCATGCATCACATATTTGATAGAAGAATGTAAGGATGGCCTCTTCAACGCTAATATTTGATGAAAAGACAGACTGAATATTAGGGCAAGGTAGGGGATCTATAGGACTCTATTCTCGTTTTCATTTTGAGTTTGTAAGGATATCACTTGTTAGATCAAGGGGATCGGGACATCTGTCAAGTCTATATTTCTACTCTGTCATGGGACTAAGGGATAAAGTGTCCACTGGTTTATGAAGGAAAATAGTCTATGTTAAGCGACATTGATTCATTCGGATTAATTTTGACATTTTCCCTATGCTATAGACCAATCACGGATCAATTGACTACCTCTGTGGTTGTAATGTATGAAGATGAGGTCGACGAAATATCAGGGTAAGGTAAAGGACCCCACGGGCTATCATTTCCCATTTTCTGTTTTGGGTTGTAGGGGTACCACCCAAAGGTTCCAAAGGATGAGGATGGATTTTGACTCCTTATTCCAAATCTTTCATGGATAGAATTGCTTCCGGTCAGTTATGAGATTGATCACTGTTCGTTGTCTTCAATTCACATTGGTTCAGAAACATATTAATTATATTACAGCTCATAGGCACATGTAGGGTAAACTTTTCAATGCTATTATGGCGACACAAATTACTGCCATCTACCCCTGGGGAATTTAGCTATATTCACTGCCTTGATCAATCTACAATTAAGCAATACACAATCTACAATCTGCAATACGCAAACTCTATTTGCAGGATGATAATAAAAAAATTCGGAATCACCCTTCTTTAACGCTTGAAATAAGTCAAATTACCTTGATTAGAGTATTTTTATACTCCAATTGAAAAAAAGTGAACCTGACTGTTCTTGCTTTGTTGTGATTGGTTTCGATGGTTTTTTTTGGTTTAGTGTTAGTTTCCTTTCGTTTCTGTAGGGTTTATTTCATTTTGTTGTGTAGATTACAGATTACCACTCACACGTCAAGGATCAGTAGTGTGAATATAAACAATACAATCAGATTATCTAAAGAAACGAAATATCACTACTAACGATACGACTGTAGGTTCAAGATTTAAGAGAAAAGATTTTGACCCACATCTCCTTATTCTAAAGTGATACATTTAACTGTATTTTCCATTCATGATTGCGTATTTATTCAGTTATGTTCATTTAAAGAAAATGTTAATCTTTGGATCATTGATTTATCATATGGTAATATGCATTACAGAAATGCGATATATTTCGATACAGTATCAACTATTTACAAGAGTGTTTTCATTTTAACTTGTTTTAAATCGATTCATTATACACCATTATCTTTATCGTCGATATCTAGAATAGTCTGAAATGAAAGTAGTATCCTGCTGTTTGTAATAATTATGATAAGTAATTTAATAAACATGTACTTACCATATCCATATGAATATAATATCTGTGAAAGGAGGATGATAATAAAAACGTCCATTCCCGAATTTACGTTCCTGATTGCCAGTATAAACACCAGGAAGTGTTTAGTATGTTTTGAAATCAACTGTATAAATAACTCTGGAACGAGTGCACTGTGTTTAAAGCTGTAAACTTAACAAATATAATCATGTGTATGCATTATACATTTTTAAGCTTTTCAAATTGATCTTGCATCGTTAACTTAAAATGTAGAAGACGATCATCGAGGTGTCAGAATTGTATTAGTTTTTTATTACTTTTGAAGGTATTCATGATTAATTTGAAAACAAAACAGAGTGGCTACTATCTAAATGTATTGTGGTAACTGAGTACATATGTAAATACCTTCATTCAAATGTGGAGGCATGCGGAAAGAGAAGTATCAGAAAAAAGGTATTGTGTTGAAACCTGAAGGTTTACTTCCAACCAGAATTTATTCTGTTATTGCATTTATCTTAAATTCTTAAAGGTTATACAGATGTTTATGATCACTACGCATTTCTCTTACTTGCGAATGTTCTCTCTCCTTTGATAAAGCTAATATAAGTGTGTGATTATCTATAAAGTCATAGACTTAGATAGAGAGAGGATCGACGTAGAACGGAGTCCATACATACGTCAACTATAATCAGAAGCTGTATTTCTTTTATTTGTGGGAGACCACATGGCAACAAACGTTGAGATAATGAAACGAAGTTTATGTAAACCTGACACGGCAAGGTTCCAATTTACACACTTCAACACAAAATCACAGTCCTGATATTGTTTCTGAACCATGTCAGGTGAAATATTTTTTGTATCTTCATTGAGATTGATTGCACTGAGAGTTGCTGCTCGTTAATCTATATTTTTCTATGTCTAGTTGAAAATTCGCTTTTCTTTAAAACGCAGCCCAACAGGTTGCAGTTTTACGGGAAGAAAAAGTTCAATAAAAACGGTTTAAAAATATGGGTTACTGGATAAGACGGAAGTACACCCTATAAGAGGTTAAAATATTGGTAATGCGTGGCAGTAGTTCTTTTAAAATGATTTCAATGTATGGTCGGTGAGATTTCCAATTCACGGGAATCAGTTTGTGTGTTTGTTTGTGTTTTGCTGTTTTCCGCCACACTTAACACTTTTAAAGTTATTTTGTGGCGCCCAGTTTTTATTGGTGGAAAAGAGAACACAGTTAGAATGTACCTGGGAAGATACAAACGACCTTCCGAAAGTAAACTGGGAAACTTTCTCACTTACCGGCGCGAGCGGGATTCGGACCTGCACCGACCAGAAATGAGAGGCCGTGTGATTTTGAGCGCGATGCTTTAACCACTGGGCCACGGAGGCCCCCGAATCAGTTTGTAATTCATTGTAATTCATCGATCAGTTGTAACAAAAAAGCTGCAAAATAAAGTGAAATCAGTATGAGTCAGTCACATCAAAATACATCCTTGTTCAACAATGAACTGATTGATATACCATATCTTTATATCTTACCTAAATCAATTCGTAAGAAGAAAACAGAAGAAATGTCTTTTACGTCTCACAGAAGTCTGACCTGTGGGTCATGTAGCATGTATATCAACAATTATACACCTTTCTCTCGTATAGGCACGACTAAATCTTAACAATTCAAACGTGCAAAAAAGATTATTACTCATAATATTGTGTATTGTATTTCATGATTTAGTGATATTTCAGTTGCACCTTTTCCCCTCTACACAAGAGATCGTGACTTGTAATAATACCCTATTATTATTTTTAAGTTCCTTAACACGAAAGACACGAAGTGGCAAATCCTTTTACATTTTTCTATGTGCGTCAAATATACGTTAAATCTCTTAATAATCTATGATTGGTATCAAGAGATATATTTTCTTTACATACTCTGTGGTGATAACGAGATAATTATCTCTTAATTACGAGAACAAATGTTCCCCTAGATAGAGCTCTGGTTTTTTACAAAAGCCAATTAATATTAAGGAATATTTCTTAAATCACAATATGAAACCCTGTATCAAGAAATATTATTTTGTACTTATGCATGAAAAAAATGTATCAATTAATCAGTTAATTTCACACTTAAATGTGTAAGTAAGAGGTACTAAAAATAGAAATCTACAGTACGTAAAAAGATTTATATACAGATATGCAATCATATACAATGTTATTCGGGATAACTCGCTGCCAAGTGTTATTTATTCCTAGTAATCATTTCAATGAAAGCAACCATTATTCATATGAAATATTTGGTAGATTATCCAATATCATTAAACTCTAAAAATATATTAACTTCTAGTAATTTGATATTAAAAACGGCGTGCAGCGTGTGATCCAATAATGGTGTGTTATTTTTGTGAATAGATGAAACTATGAGACTGAAAATGAAATACATTATAAACTGCTGGCTAAAACTGAAGACGTATTGATCACTGTTTTGTCTTAAGACTAGTTCGTTGAAAATTGAATTTATGAGCAGATGATCTGTGTTATTGTTTCTGTCATTGAAATTAACACGCAGATTAAAACCCGAATCGAAAATGAATGCAGAGTATGACAATCAATGCATATGTAAGTGCACAAATTGAACCATTCATGCTAGAGATTGTGACGTTTTAACCAAAATGCCATTTTCTTAAACCGATAATTTATGTTACAGAATTTAGATTTCATGAAATGAAAAGTTGAAAATAACGAACATTGATGAATCTCAAATATCCTATAAAGAATACAGATTGAGAGTACTACACATTCAGATCCCTAGAAAAAAATCGGAGGTGGTGGGTCAGGTGCCTATGAGGAGACTGCATCGCCTATTGACCGGTCACAACCGCCATGAGTCCTTCTGTAAAGCACGTAAACGAAATATCCTGTAATGAAATTAGTGTACTAAGAGTGTACTAGCATTTGGTATGAAACAAACATCCGACCCAATGACAGGTTATCATCATTCTAGCGCTAAGATTCCTCATTTCCACCAAGTATGACAGTTTGTTTATTGGTAAGGTGATACTAATATTCATCAGAAAACCACATATTGTCAACGATATCAATGTTGTCTGCCATGTACCAAGCAAACTCAAGTTTTGAGGTTGTTTGAGATTTCTTCATTGACATAATTATACGAGGGCAGTTCGATATGTAATGTGTATTGTACCACAGCGCAATGACGCTTTGCACGATTTCGTTATCTTCACCTTTCATGATGATACTTTTAAATAGCTCTATTCAATACCTTTACAATGATAGAAACACAAGCCTTCAGCTCCACATAGTTTTAAACTTATAGTCATTTCAATAGAGCCAGTCGATGACCATTGTTGTGAAAATGGTTGGGAAAGGGGTTGAGAATATTGAAGAAATTAGAGCTTATATAAAAGTTTGCACAACACTTGGTCATTCGGTAATGCAGATGTTTACTGAATTAGGGGATGTTTATGGGTCTGATAAGGCATCTTATGAGAGAGTTCGTTGGTGGAGAAAGAAATATCTGACTGGCATATACTTGACATACTTGGCCGACCTGTGACTGTAACAGGCAAGGCAAATGTCTCAAAAGTCAGGGAAATAATTGAAAGTGATGACTGATACACGATTTGTGATATTGTCAAAGCTGTGGGCATAACCCTATCGCGGGTGCATTTCATTTTGAAGCATATTTTGAAAGTACGAAAAATGTCTGCCAGATGGATACCGCATATATTGACAGATGACCAAAAACGAGTACGAGTACAAACCGCTAAGCAATTGCTCAAAACGTTTCCCAAATTCAATCAAAGACAACTTGTAAACATTGTAACTGGTGATGAAACATGAGTTCACTATTTCGAACCAGTAAGAAAAATGGAAACAAAATATGTCTAACTAAACTCGGTAGAAGGCCTGTAGTTGCCAAAAGAACCAAAGCACATAGAAGATTCTTTATTGCATATTCTTCTCATGCGATTGTATAGTCGTAAATATTCCGGTGTCGAAGGATAAAAGTGTTACAGGTCGGTATTACCGAGATGTTATAGTAAAAACGCTTAAGAAATATTATCATAAACGACGACCTGTATCAGGATTTAGGCATGTTCGTCTACTTCATGATAATGCTCCACCACATACATCTGAGCTTGGGAAGCAATTTTTGAAGTCGGAGAAGGTTACCATCTTGTCACACCCACCATAATATCCAGATTTATTCCCATGCGACTCTTGTCTTTTTCCAAAACTTAACAAAGTACTTAATTGGTCGTCGTTACAAATCCCAACAAACCCTTAGCCCAGCCATCAGTCAGTGCCTCCGAGGTTTACCTAAATCAGCGTCCCGTGACGCATTTAGCAAATTAATTCAGAGATTGAAATGATGTATTTCAAACCGCGGATAATACTTTGAAACGATGCAATGTTCATTTTACTATTTGATTCAGATACTTTTCAGACATCGTACAATACACATTGCATATCGAACAATCCTCGTACACATGTAATATGAGGGAAAAGTCATACCGTAAAGTTTCAGATTTTCCCCGAGTCCAACTGGAACGAATTTATTGTTCCTGCTTCTCAGAAGCCTTTCAGCAAGCCCATTCTTCGGAACCAATCTGATGATACATCCAACATTCAACTAGCCTGTTGTTTATGAGTTGGGGAAGTACAATTGTACAACTTCTACAGCTGTGTGATGGAGATAGTGAGGTTGAGCAAACAATAAAAGTTTGATAACATCACAGCATAATGACGGTGTTAACGTTATCCTGTAATTACTTAGGCATAAAAAGATGAAAATGAAATAGGTTCGGTAACTAATGACAATGAAATTGAAAATAAAAATAATAGCAGGTATATACGATAATAATGTATTTGCAAATTATGTAAGCAAAAACATTTTATTGGTTATATTTATATTTTTATGTCTTATTGAAAAAATAAACTAGAATGAAGGTCTAAAATATCGTATGATTGACCAATTTGTGACGTTAAATGGAACAGCCAATACTCTCTTTGACCTTGATGACACTCAATATTTAGTAATGATTTTGCAGGCAGGTGGTACTAGAAAACCGGATCGAATTAGTTTGCAACAAACATGTATTTATTGCATGATAAAAGCAATTTCAATTTCAAAAGAAATATAAGAGAAAAGATTCAGGGATTGTAAAAATAGCATTTTAACGGCCATACAATTTGCGAAATGTTGAATTTAAACGTGAATATCGAAATACCTATAACATCAAATTATTTGTCACTAGCTCGTCTCGATTTAAAGATCAATCATGCACATAACATGTTATAGAGTACCTTATCAGTTTAAATACACCCATCATATGCAAGTAATGGTGGTGTATACGGAATTGTGATTTCAGGATTGGTTTGTATTTTAGTGAAAATCTTCCGATGTTTGCATGTGCTCGGTGGTAGTTTTGTATAACTTGTTTTGTGTATATTGACGCACTAGGAAGTAAGTATTTGACTTGACATTTGTATGAAGCATTAGTTATCTGCAGATTGTCAATTTGCACCCATACAATTTATTGTCACATGTTCTTAAGTCAGTTCTACTAGTTTTGTCAATCATAACAGTTGGCATAATGTAAAACATTGAATACCTAGGAAAGTTGTTAATTGCATTAAATTAGCTGTATGTTACCTTTTTATATCTATATTCTGTTGAGATCAAACTGTAAGTATGAAATAGTAAAATTTAAACCAGTTGTTGATTGTGCAAGCCCAAAATCTCTCTTTGTCAAAATTGTCTTTAGTTGGCATAGTTTGAAAAGTGGATTGGACTTGATACCTAAAGTTATCTATGATGGTTCTCTTTTGTAACTTTGTGTTATTATACTTTTACAGTTTTCACCCTCACTGGAGGAGCAAATGCACAATATCTGAAAGAATACTTAGTTATTCACCAGCACAGTAATAACGGAAAAGTTCGGCCACAGATATTGGGATAATGCCCCAGTTATTTTTGTTGTTTTTAAGAATCGTAATGATGATTGGACTTTTAGATAGGTTGTAAGCTTGAGGAATTTGATGAGACTGTGATTGAACCACCAAACACATTGATGACATTACATGATTAACATGAATAAGGATAAGTTTATTTGACATCCATGGAACTAAAAAAAATACTCGATCCTAGAGTCGCACAAGAATTACTCTAATGCACCTTAGAAATTGAGGAAGAGCCTCTACAAAAATTTGTAATATATTAATCAGAATCGGAAGATGAATAAGAAATACATTGACTGTGAAAAAAACATTCAAAATTTGCTCAAATATTATGTCCAGTTTATCAACCTCCTATCTAGTCTGCGAAGAATTGTTGTCATACAACTATTAATTCTGATCAGTATCTTATTAATGTTTGGCTCAGCATGAAAGGGGACAAAATGCCAATATGTTTTTGATGAAGTTGCTTACGAGATAAGCGTTCTACTTAGCGAGCATTAAATCTAAACATGGCACATTGTGCATTTGGCTTAATAATTCTTAATGTGAGACGATGGTAGTACGTTGTTGAGGTTTTGCCCTCTAAAACCTTTCCAATTGATGTTGGCTAGTACGTTTAGGGAGATACCTTCTGGTCTGTCCTGTGCTACAATGCCCGTAAAGTATGGGGTCGATGTTTTACCTGTAATACTTGGCTTGTATCACATGAGAGTATACAATGTGTATGGAGATGAATTTTGAGGGTTGTGGTTTGGGTCTCAATGTGTGTGTGCGCATATGTGGTTGGATATGATTGTCGGCGGTAGTGGCGGTGGCGGTGGGAGGATGATGATTTGGCTCAAACTATTGGTTTTGGATGTATATGAATATCCCCGATAAACTAACCCGGTTGCCATGTCAATTCGAAAACTGTATGACCGGGAGTGGAATGAAAGAGCTTTTCTCAGAACTCCCCGGAATTGGAAAAAGTTTAATAAGCGTGCCATTCGACTGATCAAGCAATGGATTTGTTTGAGGCTTTAAGCTGTAGATATGCGTTAATTGATGTTGGACAGAGTTCGGTGTCCAGAAGCGAGAGACTTGCCAGTTTTGAGTGGTCTTGGACCAATGTGATTTAGCAGAAAAATGACTTCGTTTTGAGAAACCTCTGAAATCTGCAATGCTTCAATTTCGCTGCCCGTGAGGAACCCGCAATAGGTCATTGAGAAGGCTGTTGAAAAAGACGCGATTCGAAAGGTGAGCGACATATTGATGTAAGTAAATGAATGAGTTTAACAAATAATTGGTATGATATTGAAAGTCTGACATCTACGGATAACTCCATTTACCTGATCGGGATATAGGGCTCATAGCGGGTGTCACTGGTCGACAGGGGATGCTTACTTCTCCTAGGCACCTAATCTCACCTTTGGTATGTCCAAGGGTCTGTGTTTGCCCAACTCTCTACTTTGTATATGAGATTGATCACTGTTCGTTATCGTCACCTTTCATCTTTTTTACACATTAAGAGGTTTTGTGATAATGGATGCTGTGATGGTATCTTAGGAACCCTGGAGTTTATGGTGACACACGCAAATACATTGTCCTACAATATGTGAGCTTATGCAATGGCAATATAATACAAAAACTGATCACAGGAACAGACGATGTGCGCTTGAACCCATAATGCACTGTGAACTGTTGAAAGTTTGTTATGGTCTGAATTCGTCTAATTGTTTATAGACCCCGAGAGAAATATTGATTGAGGAAACAATGATATGTGGCTTCTTAAGGGAAATAAGTTTTAAACTATTTTTTTTAATTTATCACTTTTTCAAATTGATAGATAAATATTACGTTGAATTGTCCATATTTTCATAAGAAAATACGTGACATTTTGATAAACAAAATAAGGCTCGGATTTGTTTGTGTTTTTAATGTCACGGGTTCGCGTTGGTGAATTTGGTGAATAATCAGTCATTTCGAATCACTCCGTTTACCTGATCAAGATATAGGGCTCACGGCGGGTGTGACCGATCAACAGGGGATGCTTAATCCTCCTACGCACCTGGGCCGGAATTCATAAAGATGTCTAAGTTATGCTTAAGTGTAAGAAATTTCTTAAATCAATAAAAAATACTTAAGTACCGCTAAGAATGAGTTTTTATCTTAAGTTGTATTCATAAAACTTAATTCTTAGAAAATTCTTAAATAATTCTTAAAAGTAAGTATAGTCTGTAGCAGACTTAAGTTTTCAGAATTTCTTAAGTTCACAAATAAAATGGCTGCCAACATAGTTCACTGAAGGAATTTTAGAGAGAGAAAAGACTGTTTACAGCAGTACAGTGATCGTGAGCTTGTCGAACATTTTCGCCTTAATTCCGGTGGAATCCTTTTTGTGGAATCACTTATTCGTGAACAAATATCTAGTGACTCTCGGCGTAATATGGCATTATCCTCTCTTCAGAAAGTTCGTCTTACTTTGAGGTTTCTAACTACGGGCAAAATGCAGCTGTGCAACAACGATGACATGGGTGTTTCTCAGCCAACTGTTGATATCCTGTGGGGCACCTCAAAATATTTTCATTCGAGTTATCCCCCTTTTCTCACCTTGGAAACGTAAACAATATTTTGACAAGCACGGAAGTAGTCAAGTCATAAGACAACAGTTTGCTAATTGCTTTACCTACTTCATAATGATATTTATAGTCCAATTCGATGCATAAGGAGACCGATTTTCTTTGGTATATTGAATCTAGAATATACCAATGTTGACAGATTTAGAGCTTTACACAAGTTCAACAGTCTTCATGTACACACGCATATATTTATATATATATATAGACAGTTTAAGTATCTAAGTTCTGTCAATAATAACCAACCTGTCCCAGTCACAACTCTTCTGTGATCTGAGATTTCAGATTTGGATTTGGAGAAGACGTTGTGCCACTTCTTCTCCACTTCCACCGCTGTCCTAGCTGGACCCACCTCCATCGCGGCTAGTCCTTCACCAATACTTTGCCAAGTGCGGTGCTTCATCTCGGAGGTTAAAGTGGGCCCTAATTTCCCCCTCAGGATATGCTTGTTCTCTTCTACTAACGAAGCCAAGACAAGCGTTTCATCAGAATTCCAATTAAGCTTTCTTTTCGTCTGGTTGGACTCCATAATGTTGTTGTTGACATCACTGTCCTCAACTTTTTACCTCTTTTGCTGGAGAGTGCGGTAAATATTCCGAGAAATCGTTCGCGTTGCCATAGAATTTCTACTTAAGTGTTTCATTTTTCTAAGATTGAAACTTAGTTAAGAATGATGCTTAACATTTTTATGAATTAATACTTAAGTATTTTTCTTAGCTAAGAATTTTTTTACTACTTAAGTATGAGATCTAAGAATTTTCTTAGAATCTTTATGAATCCCGGCCCTGATCCCACCTCTGGTATGTCCAGGGATCCGTGTTTGTCCAACTCTCTATTTTGTATTGCTTATATTAGTTATGAAATTGATCACTGCCGGTTATCTTCACCTTTCATTAATGGGGTATTGACCAATCAAACGGCAGAGGTGACTGGTAGTATTTTCGAGCTTCATGATTTCCACCAAGGCACTCGTAACCTAACGTTTCACAGGGCAAAATTCCAACATTTCGTAATATCCAAAGTGCCCCGGTAAGTAAATATAAAATATCCATGCCTGTACGGACTGTATTTATTGTCTGTGTCTGTTTTATGATTGACTTTACGTCTTTTTTTATAAACACCAAGATGGAACCCGAATTACGTTTGGTGTTTACTCTGGCTTTATGCATATACAATAGAGATTAACTTTTGTTTTAATTTGAAAGGAAAGAAAATCATAAAAGAAGTTGATATGGTAGTATTTTACTACTTTCATCTTCTCAAATATTGAAAGTATATGTACAATTTGGTAAAAGTGTATAATGTGCATGTAGGTTTGAGGATTCATGGAGAAAAAAGATTTTGTTTTTTAAAAATACGCAATATGAGTCCACTTTATTTTCTAACAAAAAAACTCATGGATCACATGGCTTTCATGAGTTAAGTTGGCCCTGCTTCCTGTTCTGTAACTATATACAACCCCATATTTTGGCCCGAACACAGCCATAACTAAGGTAAAAAAAATATCATGGTATGAAATTTTAAAGGATAGCTCCATATATATTCCCATTTAAAACTTTCGTCCCTCATCCCACTCCCAGTGGTGGTGAAATGAAACATACCTCAATCCTAGGGATGCTTGCATATCAATATGAGTATTCATGGTCTTGTTCTTATTGATAAGAAATAAATACCTATATATATGTTCCCATGTAAAACATTAATCCCCTAATGTGATTTCACCCTACCCCACGGGACCACGATTTGAACAAATTTCAATCTGCACTACCTGGGAATGTTTGCATATCAATACGAATATTCAACGCCCTGTTGTTCTTAAGAATAATTTATTAAGAGATTTATTCTAAATATCTCCCTTTAAAATTTTGTTTTCTATTGCGACCGCATCCGACCAAAGGGGCCAGGATTTCAACAAAGTTAAAACTGAACTATCGGGGGATGATTGGATAGTAGTATGAGTATTCATAGCCCTGCTGTAAGATCTTTAAAATATTTCCCCAATCTAAACAAAAATGAATCTGTTCTACCTGGGAATACCTTCATATCAATATGAATAATCATAGCTTTATTGCTCTTGAGAGAAAGGTTTCAAATGCTTTACCCTAAATACAAATGCACCATCATGGAAAACTTTTTTTTACAATTCATTTATTTTTTTGCTTCCACAATAAATAAACATTTACATATTAACAATACACGAAAATATAGTATATACATATTTCGAGCAAGTACAAACATATATGTGTATATTTAGGAGTGCATATGTACATGTATAATGTGAAAGGTATTTAATTTCGAAAAGATGGGGAGAGAGACGGAGAGAGAGAGAGAGAGAGAGAGAGAGAGAGAGAGAGAGAGAGAGAGAGAGAGAGAGAGAGAGAGAGAGAGTAATGGGAAGAATTTTTCCTGGTCTACTGATCAGTCTCAATCATTTCATATAAAGCAATTGTTATTTGTTAACTGTACATAATTAAAGCAAATCACATATATTCTGCCAGTATTTCTCACATTCAGTATATTTACAGCTTTTTAGCAACATAGAGTTTTCTATATAAAATCTATCAATGATATGTTTTTTGACAGCACAAACATTTAGTTTTGGAGCCATTTTATACCTACTTACAAATATGTAATACTTAACAATAAGTATTAGTAAATTTTGTACTTTGTATAAGTTTCTGCTATTGTATTTGCCAAATAGTATGGCTTGTCTATCACATTTAATTGGTTTATTAAATTTATTGAGAACCAGTCTTCAATTTGCACACCAGATCTCCTTTACTTCAAAACATTCTACAAACAAGTGATCAATTGTTTCTATGCAAGGTGAAGATAACGAACAGTGATCAATCTCATAACTCCTACAAGCAATACAAAATAGATAGTTGGGCAAACATGGACCCCTGGACACACCAGAGATGGGATCAGGTGCCTAGGAGGAGTAAGCATCCCCTGTTGACCGGTCACACCCGCCGTGAGCCCCATATCCTGATCAGGTAAACGGAGTTATCCGCAGTCAAAATCAGTGTGCCAGGAACAGCTTAACAATCGGTATGAAACACGCCAGACAGCATTTGACCCAATGCGAGGTTGTATTGACGAACTAGATCGTTATAACGACCATAGAATTTGCGAAATGCTGACTTCAATCGAGACTGTTGAAATCCCTGTACCATCAACTTGATTGTCAGTAGCTTACCTCGATTTAAAAACTGACTATATCCAGAACAAGCTCTTGCATATCGAATCAGTTGAGATATATAAACACCATATGCAGGTGATAATGGAATATTGCTACATAAATGTGGGAAGTTGACGATGGAGAAGCTGAAATCATCCCGTTTGTCATACAGTTGAGTTGTTAGTTTGCGTTAATGTCTACTTTCAATAAAATATCTAAGTATGAAGCAGAAGTGGACGACTCTGTGGTGTCCTTTATTTCGAGCTCACAGGGATATATCAAATCGAGATATGAATGAAAGCTGTCATTGTTAATAGCCAAAGCGTCATCGATATATCTAAAAGTCGAATTGAAGGTCACTGCGAGAGATTTTTTCTTCTCACGTAGAAGTTTTTGAATAAATTCTGCTTCATATGAATATAAAAACAGGTCAGCTAACAAAGGAGCACAATTCATGCCCATGGGAATTCCAACAGACTGTTAGAAGACCTGATCACCAAAGACCATGAATATATTGTAAATGAGGAACTCTAGCATATTTTTTATTTCAACTTCAGAGTACTTGTGCGTGGAATCAGAGTGGTGTTTAACAAAGTAAGTTTTTGCAAAATGTACAAATGGGGGAGTCTATTAATTTAAGTTTAAAAAGATAATTATTGGTAGGAATTGTTCTATGAAGTATTTGAAATTGTAACCGTTGATACTTTGACTCTTTTGTTACCTTAAAGGGGAGCTCAAATATTTTATTCCATTCTATCTCATTAAACTGATCACCATTCTCAACCCATTTTGATACTGAAGTAATTGGTACCCGGTTTTTATCACTTAAAACATTGTACATATCTTTGCAGCCCTTTTCATTTTTAAAAAATATAGAAATTGATTTAGGGATAAAAGGCATAATTTTTTTTTCTAATTTCTTTTATATTTACATGTCTAGTTCTTTCTATGATTGCCTGTCTAAGACCTGCATATTCTACAATATTTGTTTTGATACCTGAATCACTGAGTGCCTTGACACTTTTGAAGTTGCCATCAGAATCAAAAAGATCAATTACATATATCATACCAGCTTTAAAATAACTCTTCAAGAAGATGGAACTATTATTTATTTTGATGTTTGGGTTATACCATATATGCTCAAAGAGATCAAGCACTTTGTTAGGGGTTTCAATAATTTTGATCCAACTAGAAAACACTTCTTTCCAGAAATTATTATTTATTGTTTTACATATTGTGAGGACGTGACCATATATTACTAATATTTGTTTTCAACTCTACCTCAAGTAATTGTACCCATTTTGAATTTGAGTGAATAATTCTTCTAATTCAACTTGATTTTAAAGCTGTAATAAATTCTGTATAATCTATCATTTTTAATCCTCCGTTTCTATATTCTTGTATAATAGATTTTTTTTTGTTTTATGAATTTTACTTCCCCATAGGTAGCTGAAGATTTCTATTTCAAATTTCTTGATATATTCTGGGTCAGGGTTTGGTATAATAAGTACCAAATGGTTCAACTTTGGTATAATCAAAGTTTTTATCACAACTAGTCTTCCAATAGGAGTTAACTTTCTTAATTTCCAACGATTTATGAGGTGCTTAATTTCAGATAATTTTGTGTTATAGTTCATTTCAACTACTTCATTAAGGTCTACAGAAAATCTAATCCCTAACAAATCAAAGGTTGTATTTTTCCAGTCAAGTTTCCATCTGGAATGATGGAAAACTTCATCTGAATTTTTTTTTACTGCCAATCCATACCATTTTAGTTTTAGAGAAATTTATTTTAAGATCAGAGACATTGGCGAAGTAATCTAGTTCTCTGAGGATAACGTCCATGGATTCAGGTGATCCATCTGAGAACAATGAGGTATCATCAACATACTGTGATAATTTGTATTCCTCACCCTCAATTGTTATTCCTTTTATATCTTAATTATTTCTTATGATTATTCCAAGGACTTCTACACAGAGTAAGAAAAGATAAGGTGATATGGGGTCACCTTGCCTACAGCCTCTTTTTGGGTGAAAATACTCTGAGGTTATTCCATTTTGTATGACACAAGACTTTATGTCATTATAGAAGGTTTTATCCGGCTTTTTATTGATGTACCAAAATTGAAAAAGTCAAGGGTTTCATATATAAAGTCCCAGGAGATTGATTCAAAGGCATTTTCAAAGTCTATCAATATTAACAAATCAGGAATGTGATTATATTCTGTATATTGCATTAAATCATACACCAGCCTAATATTTTTCCCTATAAATCTTCCTTTTAAAAAACCTGATTGATCCCTATTGATTAATTTGTCTAAAATATTTTTAATCTTCCAGCAATGCATCCTGAAGCTATTTTGTATAGAACATTTAGGAGGCTTATTGGACGCCAGTTTTCCAAATACTGTTTAGGCTTTCCAGTTTTTGGTATGCATGTAATTATGCCAAATTTATTAGGTTCTGTAAACTGCATAATATCTGCAGAATTATTAATGGCTCTTGTGATAAAGCAGCCTAAATCTTTCCAAAAGAACTTAAAAAACTCGGACGAGAAGCCATCTGGCCCTGGACTCTTATCATTTTTCATTTGTTTTCAAAAATTTAAAACTTCCAATTTTGTTACTGGACCTTCGAGAATATCTGATTCTTTCTTAGTAAGTTTTGGGATATCATAATCCTTTAATTTTTTGTGAATATTTTCTTTTTCTATAGTTTCTCTTTTTTTATATAGATTTTCATAAAAAAGTTTGGATTCATTTAGTATATCAAATTGATCAGTGCCAATTGTACCATCTTCTTTTTCAATTTTTGGTATTAGCTTACTAATATAATTTCTTGATTCTAAACTTACAAAGTACCTAGAAGGTTTTTCTCCTTCTTCTATCCACTTGACTTTTGACCATATACATTGCCCTTTAACTTTTTTTCATTCTTATATCTTCAATTTCTTTTTGTTTGATAGTAAGTTCCTCAACTGATTGTTGTGTCATATTTTGTTCCAGATTGGAAATTTCTCTTTCTAACTGTAATTCTTTTTCACAAATTTTCTTTTTCTTAAATGTTGAATATGAAATAGATTTTCCTTTAATTTCCATAAGTAAAATATCAAGAAATGTCTGGTCACTAACCGTAAACTGTATTAAATCATTATCAATTGAAGGATTGCTTTCTACATTATAAACTAAACAGGAATATTGTATTTTGCCTTCCTCAATTTTTTCCTTAATCAACTTAACATACTCTTTGTCAGTTAATAAAGTATTATTAAACTTCCAAAAAACCTCTGCCCTTTTTAAATTCATTTGTTTTATAGCATAGGATCACTGGTGAATGATCTGATCGATAACTAATATTCATATTTTATGCACGGATTCATAGTTAACATTGATTCTGAAATTAGAAAAAATCAAGTCTAGATTGCTTAATAGGGTTCTTCTTTCTCCATGTATACCTTTTTAACATTGGATTATTTTCACGAAAGACATCTTTCAGACAAAAAGTGTCCATTAAGTTTAAGACTGATTGTCTTGATTTTGGGTTGTTAAAGTGCTTATAGTTCATGGAGTCTAACTCCTTATTTAGTATAAGATTAAAATCACCCCCTATAACAATATGTTGAGAAGAGTACATCTCTTCAATCTTATTTTGGATGTTCATATAAAAGTCTGGAGTGTCAGAGTTTTGACCATAGATATTGATCAGTAAGAAACTTATTCCTTCTACTGTGGCATCCAAAATGATATAATTCCCACTATCATCTTTGTATTAATTGTGAATTTCTATCTCACAGTTATTAATAAAAAATATAGCAACTCCTCTTGAATTTGGTCTAAAGGAGCTAAAGAAGGCCTTATATCTCCATTGTGTCTTTATTATATTTTCGTCTATGTCAATAAAATGTGTGTCTTGAATAAAATATACGTTGTAGTTTTTATTTTTGAAATATTTTAGAACATCTCTTCGTTTGTTCGTGTCTCCTAGACCTTGCAAGTTTACTGTGAGAATTTTTAGTTCATTTGCATATGTTTGATTAACCATTGTCATAGGGAATTGACCCGAGACAGACCAGTACCCCTAAGTAATTCAATCTTTAGTAAAGAGTGAAGTGCGCTGAAGTGCGTGTATTTGAAAAACCTTCCTAAACATAAAAAATAAACACGCTTCAAATAGCGGCTTGAATAAGAGGTATAGAATAAAAAAGAAAGAGAGCAAAGAGACAGAATACATACAAAAAACATGATAAAACCGTTTCTAGTGATGTAGTCATATAGACCAACAAAAGAGCCAATTATTTGTTTACCTTATTCTATTTTTTTTTTGGCCCATTCGCCACCGGAAACACAATACGATAGATAAAAGTTCAAGGAATAAACTTATCACAACAGCTCTACTTTTTTCCGGAATTCATTTAGAAGCATTCGACATAGGCCTAAGCAACAAAGAGGGGAAAAAGCAGATATATATATTGTCTGTATATCTATGATGATATGTTAATTCATTTTTGAAAATTATGAAGACATGTTGCAAATTAAGAGACATTAAATAAAAAGTGTTTCCGGTCTAACGAAACAAACAATGAAAAACATATATACACATGTTATAAGTCAAAAGTCTTTTCTATAGGATCGTAGTATCCAAATCAAGTAGAAATATAAATAATACCAAGTTCTTTTTTGTTTTAAATGTCAAATTTTCACAGTTACCTGCATTCAGCTGAGATTCGGAGATGTGGAGCGTGTGCGTTTATGATAGTTTATTTAGTGCACCAAACAACATTTTTTCCATAATTTCGAAGCGTTTCGGACCAAGATGTCTTCCCATCATACGCGAAATTACCACGGACACATTCACTATATTTTGGTCTTGTAAAAGTTTTAGCATTTTCCTACCGGCCCCGAATTCTCCATCATCACAATATCCTTCGTGGATAATTCCGTTATTGTCCTTAAATCTGTATATAAGGATGTTGTGGTTGGCTTTCCCATAGACCAGGTCCATGGGAAACTTTGATTCACTATTGTGGCCCAATCATATCTCCGGGGGCCATGTATTGCACAAAATTGAATCTACACTATGTCAGGAACATTCATATAGATTTAAACTTTTCTGGCCTAGATATTCATAAGAATATTTTTAAGTGACCCAACTTTAAGTTCGCCTTTTCTTGATTTTCTTCCCTTTTTGAAGACCCGTAACCCTTCATTTCAGGAAACTTGATTTCCCTTTACTTAAATATAAGTTGTGTCAAGTTTTATTAAAAATGACCCGGTGGTTCTTGAGAAGACATTCAAAAGCCCCACGATTTGCTTTACTAATTCTTGATTATCTCACTTCAAAAAGGGCGTGACATTGCATTTGAACAAACTTAAACCTCTTTAACCAAGCATACTTTGTGACAATTTTGGCTGAATTTAGCCCTTTGGTGTGGAAAAGAGGTAGAAAATGCTAAAATATTACGGATTGACAAACAGACTGACACCGGATAAATATAATCAGAATTACCCACTTGAGCTTTCAGCTCATGTGTGCTAAAAACAAAATAAAAGAGAAGAAATACTGAATGGGTGGACACGCCTGAATTTTTTATATTGAAATATACACTACATAAATTATCAGAACTGGAATTAAGTTTTGTCATTAAATTATATGTTAACTAAGTGTTTATATAACTGTTTTAATCAATAATTCAATAAAGTAAAATGAAAGGTGGGATTCTGATGTCATTTTCTGTATTTCCTTCAAACACATTTTTGTGATCAAAAGGTTTATATCATCCTTAAATATATCGTGCTGTACAACAATAATCATTATTGATGGTATCAACATCTTTCTTGTTCATTGCTTTAACATTCCATACAGATTTGGTAAGTCTGTTTTTTTCGTTTGCTCTCCGTCTGCTCTACATTTACAAAGCGGCTGATTTCTCTTTTGTTATGTCGCACTAGGACTGTATTTCTTGATACAGATTCTCATCTCTGGTCAGGTTCAATTCCTGATATTTTTGGTGGTCAGCTGATGTGTCTTCACTCTCATTATGTATGCAGTCAGTAGATGTATAGTGTACAACATCAGAACGGCGAGTGTTACATTCTTTCTGTATTGGCCTTTGTCTGAAAAGAGTATGTATATTTTCATATATACAAAGTAATAAATTGTCTGTTTACATGTTGTCTTACGCTCCATATGAGCGTTTTCACCCATTAGTTAGGGTTATGGGAAGTGACACAGAATTTGACCTATGCATTTTATTTTCGGTTGTAGGAATTAGTTTATGGTAATGTTAAATGACTAAGGAAAAACAATTTCGTACATTAAACATATAATGTTTTACGCAGCGATGGGATCGTCAAATGAACTCTGGACTCGCAGTTGCGAAGCGAATGCTATAACTTTGAATTGATGAATTTTAAAGAGTGTCAATATTTCTAGGTTCAACAGCACATTTAGAAATTCGATACGCAGGGGCTTATGCTGCGTATGGCCAGTTTTCAAATCGAGGCAGAGTATCGAAAAACAGGTTGATGCTACAGGAGTTTCAACAGTCTCGTTTAGAATAAGCATTCCGCAAATTTTACGGTCGTTATAACGATAAAGTTTGTCTTTACAACTCGCCATTAAATCAAATGGTGTCTGATGTGTTTCATACCGTTCTTTACACACTTATTTTGACTACAGATTCCTCCCTTCATCTAGTGGATCTAGATAAAGGGCTCACGGCGGGTGTGACCGATCGACATGGAATGTTTACTCCTTCTAATCAGCTGATCCCGCCTCTGGTAAGCCCAGTGGTCGTGTTTGTCAAACTTTATTTTTTTTCCTTACAGGCGTTATAAAGTTGATCAATATTCGTTATCCTTACCTTTTCATACAAGTAATAAATACCTTAACTTGAAAAAAACAATGATGACGAGAAACACATTCAGTGTTACAGATACGGTGAATCCAACAATCCAGGAAGCGGGAAGATTGAATTCTTGTGCTGCGTCTGATGTCCGATCTGAAGCTTAAGAACATAAGTAAGAATTATCAACTTATTTCGTGAAATATGTATATTTAAGCCAAAATGATAAAAGTACATGTAATAAAAATAGGAATTATCGTTTGGAGGATTCTTTATACGTAAAAGAGTTGGCATACGTTTGGTCAATGTAGGTTATTTTTTATTCACGAGAGGTCAGATAACCTATGCTTTTATTCAGTGCATTGTATCTGAATTTATTCCTTAATTAATTGTTTATTTACTGAAGATCGTTGTCTCATATGAATTATACCGCATAATGTATGGGGAAGGAAAACTCAGATAAGGAAATAAATTGGTGAAGATGATACCACATTTGCATGGAAAACTTATACGGTACCAATTTTGATGCACCAGATGCGCATTTCGACAAATAATGTCTCTTCAGTGATGCTCAACTGAAATGTTTGAAATCCGAAATAACTATGAAGTTTTAGAGCTAAATATAGCCAAAAACAGCGTGCCAAAAATGTGGAGCCAAATTTGTCCAAGGATAAGAGCTATGCATGAGGGAGATAATCCTTAATTTTGAAATGAATTTCTAAATTTTACAACCGTAATTAAATATACATCCGTATTTTTAAGCTAGTAACGAAGTACTTAGCTACTGGGCTGTAGAGACCCTCGGGGACTAACAGTCCACCAGCAGAGGCCTCGACCTGGGGGTCATAATGTAAAACTTATACGGTACCAATTTTGATGTACCAGATGCGCATTTCGACAAATAATGTCTCTTCAGTGATGCTCAACCGAAATGTTTGAAATCCGAAATAACTATGAAGTTTTAGAGCTAAATATAGACAAAAAACAGCGTGCCAAAAAAGTGGAGCCAAATTTGTCCAAGGATAAGAGCTATGCATGAGGGAGATAATCCTTAATTTTGAAATGAATTTCTAAATTTTATAACAGCAATTAAATATACATCCGTACTTTCAAACTAGTAACGAAGTACTTAGCTACTGGGCTGTAGAGACCCTCGGGGACTAACAGTCCACCAACAGAGTAATGAGAAGCTCTTACCATGAGTATTTCAGAAATATAACATGTTACTGCTTGAATATACCGTGTTAATATATTATTTTAATGCAAAAGTTACTTAAGAGGATGTCTCAGTGAAAAACATCCAAAATGGTCCAGTAGCAAAATTGTCTGTTTGGATTCAAACTTTGCCAGTAATATCTAGTATGGATGAAATGAAATTCTGAAATTTTTTATCTTGATCATTGCGCTGGCACAAGGTGGTAGACCTGTTTTTAAAAATAGACCTTCTGTAACAAAACTTTAAAGCAAATTTTACAGGTTTACGTCCAACTTTGGGAATAAATCAAAAGAAATCTTAAATAATTGTTGATAAAGAACAAGGGACGTTATTGGCCAAAATTGGCCGCTCTTCAAAAACCGATCATATTTTGCAGGTAGAAAGGTGATAATTTTTTTTCAGTTTTTTTGGTTTCATCCATATATAACATGTACCATTTACTTGTTGCTGATATTGATAAAATAACGTTACAATATTGCATTGTTAAATCTGACGCTATTTTTCGACGGTCGCTTTTTCGGAACGACGTCATCGACCTTATAAGACTTACAGTCCCCTGATTCTTCTAGAATATTTTTCTAAAAGCTACAATTTTAACTTTTTATATAAAAATACTCATTGAGATCAAAGACTATTGAAAACTGGCATGCTATGGAAAATATATTATTCATTTACATGTAACTTTATCGTGGTCATAGACATTTTGCGGAAGAATCTTGTGTTAATTAGAATGAGGGAAATAATGCGTTTATTTGTCAAAAATTGTTGAGTAGAACGCAATCATATTTTCGAAGGTGCTGTTCACTGTCCTCCTATTCAAATGAAATATGGAAAATAAAGTGGCTCTTGAATTTTTTAATTTTTTTTTTTTGGTCATAAAATAAACAATTCGATTAAAAACGTCGATTGAGTCGGATAAAATTACTTGTTATGCATGTACACCAAGGACTATGTAGCAGGTCTGCTTACACGTGTATGCAATATACATGTTACAGTACATATGAAGAAAATATGTCCGCCTGCTGTGGGTATTTACAAAATATTTTGGATAAAGTGTGGTAAATGTACATGTACTAAACGATACAAATTCATGTTGCATGAATGGGATGTCATTTTCTTGGGTACAGCAAAACACGTAAAGTAATATACATGTAACTTCAGATGGTATATTTCATATAGCAAATGTATTTAAAAACCTTACAAAAATGCGTCCGTGTTTGTATCTTTACATTTCCCTAGATGGTGAACAAAGAGTAGTTCCAACTCTCTCTCTCTCTCTCTCTCTCTCTCTCTCTCTCTCTCTCTCTCTCTCTCTCTCTCTCTCTCTCTCTCTCTCTCTCTCTATCTATCTCTCTCTCCATATAGTGTTTATCTTTGATAAATGAAAATTACATCAGTCAGTGGGCATGTCATTGTATGCACCGACATTCAGTCTAAATCTAGAACGGACTCTGGGAAGTTGTTTGAGTACAGACATAGACAATGTGGTATATTTAACTGCTTTTTCCTGGCACTTATTTCCATATACGAATAAGGATATATAATGAGTGACCACCCCCTCTTTTTGATCGTAGTATTGAATGAGAAAAAAAAAATTAGGCTAAAATTATGAATTGAACCCATGTAGCGAAGGATACCCCCTCCCCCACACACACTCGATTTAAGAATTAGAAGATCAGGCAGACAGTTTCTTTTTTCATTTGCTAATTAACTACCAACTTATCCTTCGACCCCCCCCCCCCCCCCGATAAATGATGCTACGTGTCTGTTTCCAAGAGACAGTATATGTAACTACAACATACCTTTTTTAAGAAATGAATTTAATAAATATCATGCATGTATTTTCGTTTTTCAATGTGCGGGCCAGGCTTATCCATAACACATTGACGTGAGAGAGAGAGAGAGAGAGAGAGAGAGAGAGAGAGAGAGAGAGAGAGAGAGAGAGAGAGAGAGAGAGAGAGAGAGAGAGATTGAGAGAGAGAGAGAGAGAGAGAGAGAGAGAGAGAGAGAGAGAGATAGTTTTCCTAATCATGGAGGGGGCGTACCTCAATACTAATATAAACTTTTAGTAACAACCATCACAACACATATATAATATATTTTATAAGATTGATAAAAGTTGAAGTGTCATCATGCTGTTCAAGTTGTTCCAATAGCAAGGAAATGGTCGACATCACCCCCACCCCGACCCCCTAAATGGAGGGGCAACCCCTCCTCGATAATATGGTGTCTGAATATTTATATCTATACATGTATATATACACATGTACATTCTGCCCAATTACCTTTGTTATATATGTGTACCTGTAATTGTGGATCTATTATATATATGTAAGACGCAACTAAATGAGGTGGTTTTCGGATGAGACCACAAAAACTGAGGTCCCGTGTCACAGCAGGTGTGGCACGATAAAGATCACTCTCTGCTCAATGGCCATAAGCGCCGAGGATAGGCCTAAATTGTGCAGCCCTTCACCGGCAGTGGCGAGGTCTCCATGAGTGAAATATTCTCAAGAGGGGCGTTAAACAATATTCAATCAATCATATGCAATATAGAAAAAAAATCTGCCACAACAATGGTCGAAGTTTCAAATCGATCACAGATTTTCAATGTTTAGAGAAATCACATCTCGCTGGAAGATATAAATGATGATTTGCTGTTATTTTATTTTGAATTTAAACCGTTTTAAAAACCTTTGGAATCAATATCTAATTACTAATGTAGTAATATTTAATTTCAACATGTATCATATATACATACATGCATGTACGTTAAAATTGATGTAAAAAAAAAAAAAAAACCCGCACAATCACGTCAATATTATTAGCAATAAGTTTTATGCATTATATCTAATATATTTGTATTAAAAATAGATTAGAATCTAGCGAAAAAAGTAATAGACATCCCAACTATCTAGCTCTTGAGATATAACGTATCAGTACCCATTTTTGCCGAAAATGAACGAATTTTGGTCCGATTTTTGTAAAAAAAAAATAAAAAAATTCGAGTTATTAAAGGTCTATGCGTGTCTTTGATTTTTTTTAATTCAATTTAAAAACGAAAGTAGAATAATTTCTAATCACCATGCGGTGGATTTTTAATCCGCCTCCGTGACTCGAAAGGCAGACATCATCTGCATTTATTAGATGCAGATTTTTATGGCAAACTAGGGAAAGCATTAATTGTTTGACTGGACATACATGTATTTATTAAATCGCAAAGTAAGTACAAGTTTATGAGGTTAAATGATTGAACAGTTTGGTTCAGTTCTATAACATGCAAAATATTGACGTTGCGTAAGGAAAACAGCCGATTTCCGCATTCATTTCTTTTCAAAATTCATATTATTTGCAGCCAACAACCGACACCATATTGATAAAGAAAGAAGATTATCAATGGATAATCAAACATGCAAAATATAAATCTGGTTTTTGCATGCAAAAGTTTTTTTTTCCAATTCTATAACATGCAAAATATTGACTTTGCGTATCGAAAACATCCGATTTCGCATTCATTCTTTTTTAAAATTCATATTGTGTGCAGCCAACAACTGACACCATATTGATAATGAAAAAAATAATATTAATGGATAATTAAACATGCAAAATATAAATCTGGTTGTTGCATGCAAAAGTATTTGTTTTTGCTAAAGTTTATTCATAATTTATTTCAAATCAACAGATTCCGCTAAACAACTCATCTTTAACGCATATTCATGACGTCATAATAAAATATTACGTCATTTTCATGTAAGAGGGTTTAGAAGAATATCCTAGTTGTGTAAATAAAAAGAATAATTAAGCATAGTATGAAAGTTGAAAAAATGAAAAAAAAATCTCATGGTATATAGCCAATAACGTCCCTTGTCCTTTTATTTTGCAAGTTAATAAATCAGATAAGCACTTCTTGCAATTACAATACACGTGGCTGACATCCATCCTGTTTAAGAGCAAAAAGGTCATGGGATTGACACATTGTTACATTTTGAAAAATATGCAAATATTCTAAGCTTTTAAAGTACTCTTACAGCCATAGTGGTGAATTATGTTTAAAAAAGTTCTTTTGTTTATTGTTAACCTGTCTATTGTATACAACTGACGGTAAATACATTCTACAGTATTGTTTTTGCTGTAGGAATATATGGTATATTTTCATGACAAAATGTCAAAGTTTTTAAAGCATGTGTAGTGTTCTACACACAATGAATAAAAAAAGAAAGATGAAAACATCACAATATGTCACTGTGGTTATTCATAAATATAGATTTTAAAATAAAAATACATTGATGATTTCATTCAGATCATAATAAAAAGCAAATAATTCGTCAGAAAAGTGGGGGTGGGGGGTGGGGGTGGGGGGCACGTTAAAATGCAATTTCTAACATACCATTTTCTCTACCAAGTTTACTTTTCAAAATTATTGAAAAACAGCATTCAAATGTGTTGTTAGAAAACCATTAATACAATTGTAAAATGATTTGATTTTTTTAATAAAATTCCCCAAAATTTCCCTGTTTAAGTTTGTAGACAAGTGCAAAAAGGTCAGATCTAAAAGAATCATAGACTGTGTCTAATTCAGCAAAACACGCATAACAAAACCTAAATAATCATCAGATTAGAATTTTAGATTACAAATTTACTTTTCTGATTACTAATGAGGTTCCTTAGTACAGTCAAGTAATTTTGTCTAATATATATACATATAAACTTGAAATATTCAATGTATATATGCATGATAACACTGTTAAAAATGTACCATTCTGTAGATTGAAATATATTTCCCAATACGTTTCATAATTATATGTTAACATGTATGCATACTTATTGAACAATTACAGAAGTAAACACACCACTGACCAAACTACTCATTTGCTCAACATAATCATTTGAGTCTAAATCAGAAACAAACATCTTTCAGACAACAATTGCTTTTTTGCTTCAGGAGATTAAATGACACTTACTCTTAATTTTTTTGGACAAATATGAGGCAATATAACCACTTAATGGAGATGTATGTGGCCTTTTTTCTGCATTTCAATATCTATTCAGTTCTTTTTTCTGCTACTTCTTGGTGGACTTCATTGTCATCAACTCCTGATATGACTTTTTATATCAGCAGACCAAGAGAAATACTGTCATATTTTGAGACATACAAATTAGCTGCTGTGTCAATACTTGATCTTCAACCTGAATATTGTAAGAATGATTTCAAATTGCCAGAAATTTTTCAGCATTCTTGCATGATGAGTCTTATGAGAGTTTTGAGATTGGTCACTGTTCGTTGTCTTCTCCTTTTCACAAGGACAATATTGTTGTTGAGTACTATTATCTGCGCTTCCTGTAGAACGACATAAGGAACTGTTATTGTCTGTAAGTATCTTCTGACTCTTGATCAATCAATTCATGGTGTTGATTGAACAAAACAGTACCTCATCTGTGTTCCTTTTCTTTTGGAAAATGTTGTATTACCTGAAACATGGAAAACAATGTTTTAAAAGTTAATTAATGATTTATCATATCCAAAACCTTGCCACACTAGTGCCATCACAGTAAAGCCAAACTGAAATGTGTGTTTCCGGTTTCCCTTTTTGCTGCTGACCCTAAATATTTTATAGATTTCAAACATTTCGGTTGAGCATCACTGAAGAGACATTATTTGTCGAAATGCGCATCTGGTGCATCGAAATTGGTACCGTATAAGTTTTACATGTATGAAAAAGAAAATAAAAATCCTGAATTTGGAATTTCTATCTCTTTGCATTCGAATTTCTCTGATGTACATTTTACTATTGTTGATCTTCAAAATGTGTGAAAAGTATTTGTAATGTATAGACCTGTATTGAAAGCATATCAAAGACTAAGATTTGAAATAAAATATTTCATAAAATAGAATGTTTTACCTACCTAAGTACCCTACCTAAATTTTTAAAGAGTGGAATAGGAAACACACATATTTTATTTTGGCCTAATCTAAGGTGAAATACCACCTTTTTGAAATACCTTAAACTTCACTAAATATGCAACATTTATCTAATATGGTGTAAAAGATAAGGGGTCCGTGTTTATCCAACTATCTATTTTGTATTGCTTATAGGAGTTATGAGATTGATAAATGTTCGTTATCTTCACCTTGCATAGTGATTGTGAATACTTGAATTAATACATGTATATCATCTGTGAGTCTGTGACTCTTATGAAAACACTGTATATGAATTCAAAGATTTTACCAGCACAATCCTACAAGTATTCCATTGTAAAATGATAACATAATAAACAATGAATTAACTCATCTGCATGCACACAGACCCAAAAGAAGAAAGAATATTCTTACTGTGACTAGGCAAACATGCAAGTTGCGAAAAAAAGTACTCGTCCTGGACAAGTTAGAATTGGCTCAGGAAGAGTGTATGTCATAGTACACTCGTCATTAGTGACAAGTAATATTTTCTGTAATTGGTGGATTTATTAACATTTGAACCAGTTCCAAGACTCAACTACCTAGATCATGAATCATAAAACTGAAATACAAGTATAGGAATATAAAAAATCGAAGATATATTGGATGAAACAGAAACTGTAATATCACATAGATTTGGAACTTTTTGGTAAATCAATCCTTCCACTACAATCCCCCCCCCCCCGTATAATTGCTGACAAAACCATATACTTTCTGTTTGCACGTTACTGACGTGCAGTAATATCAACATCTGGGACCCTATCACTAAACACACTAAAGTGTATTTAAAAATATATTTCAAGATTTGCTTTGATTAAATAAACTGTTTTCTTTCATAAATTAAAAAGAAAGACATTTTGATGCAAAATAATTCATGTGGTTGTATGTATATACATCCTGATATTCAGTATAATGTCATAAGTCATTTGTAAAGAAATAATATATCTTTTAGAAGTTTATACACCAATATTCTAATTATGTTTATGATTTTTGATATAATATCAATAATTTCATATTAATTTGTGATTATTATTCTGGTTATAACTAAACAAGAGTGTGGGTGTATAACACTCTATCATGTCGTCAGATAATTCCGATTTCAGAAATAAATACTAAATAAATGAACTTTTTTTTATTATTGACATGATATCAAGGTTTTTCTATGTTTTGTCTTCTTGATAGAAACAAAAATATCTTTTTAAAAAAATCAACAAAAAACCCCTATTGATGTCAGAGGGGGTGGGGGGTGGAGTGGTTAAGTTGAAAGAGACTGAGACACACGCACTGCTCAGGTTCACCTTTATCATGTTTACTGCTTAATGACTGAGTCAATGAGTCAGTTTGTTTATTCATGAAAGTGGGTTATGTGTATGTGTGTGCACGTGTGTAATAACTGTATACATACACAAGTGAAATATAAACATATGTAAAAATAATAAATAGATACACATACATACATATGATATTTATTTCATTAATTTGTTTAAGAATTACATCCTACCTAGTCCAACCATAATTACAATTGTCTGTATCATTCTCAACCGGCCAGTGTTGACAAGTGTAGGGGTTGCCGCTCATTGTAGTTTAGCTTTCTGCGTTGTGGTCTGGATGACAGCACCTAGCTTTATTTCTCCTCCATTGTAGCCCAACATTTGATCGATGCTTTTGATATATCATTAGTCTTAATATGCCATTTTCCACGGAAATATTTCAATTTTATGTATCGGGAGGATTTTCCCGGCCCTGGCACGTCCAAATATTTAACATACTGTCCAGGAAGTTGTTCAGAGCATTGTAACAGTCGCAAGTGACAAGACACATCCGTCCTACATTCATATATTTGAAATATATGGCATTCACTAAACGCAGTGTTCGAAAAACCACTGAAATCACACATCTAATGCAATATAAGATGGATGTTGCGTCTGCTCGCCATTTTCCCCCGTATTTGAATAAAGAGCGGCATTACGAAAGATAACTCTTCCAAATATTCTCATAATCTTGTAATATTTTTTTCATTTATGGTATGTACTGTTCATTTTTATGATTTTCATTTTTCATTGACTTTATAATTTTCATTTACAATAAAATTTGTTTATTACCTATATAATAAAACCATATAAATTATGTTTAGATAAAAATATCAAGTAAACAAGATATTGGTTAAGCTCGCTATGGTCATTATATCAACTACTTGCTTAATATATTAGATATGAAAAGCCATCAGTGGATTTTATATATTTGTTAAAACCTAAATTGATCTTTATAATTAATGTCATTACATGAAATTTTAATCTCCATTTAAGTTGTACTGCTGCACCAAACTTGCATATTTTATCTGTAGTTCCAAAGTTTAGCTTACATATGGCTTTGTCCTTAAATATAAATACATGCAATCAGAGCAAAACATTAATATTCTTTAAATCTAACGTATATTTATATGATAAAGCGAAAACAATTTTTTGTTAAGTATTGTAATTATTTGATAAGGCCTCGAGCTTCCATAATTACTGCTATGTATGAATGCCAATTACTGGTAAATATCAAAACCAGTTGTTCCACAAATAGAAACACGTTAGGAAATAAAAAAGGACATTTTCATATCATGTTACACCCTAGATCATAAAAAAAATAACATAACGGAAAGTCATAAGTACCCATCTGGACGATTTTTGTGATTTTGCATGTTTTTCTCTTTGAGACATCCTCTTAATACGCATTTTGATTGCCACATAAACTGGTATGCGAGGAAGTTAAAAGGGAATCAATGGTGTGGACAGTTTTCAATTGTGACGTCATAGTTGAATTATGCACAAATATAACGTCAAACTTAAACATTTTGCTACATATTTTATAAAATAATAAATTAAAGCTTAAAGAAAGTAGACGTAAAGATCAAACATAATGGGAATGGTAATGTCGCATCGCCGGAAAAACTGAGTTTACAACCGTTAAATAAACATGACGGGTAGCAAATAACAACTTAGGTAACCGTGTTCCCTAAATGTATCGTATACTTATCTATGAAAAGGTCAAAATAACGAACAGTGATCAATTTCATAACTCCTATAAGGAGTACATAATAGAAAGTTCGGCAAACACGGACCCCTGGATGTACCAGAGGTGGAATCAGGTGCCTAGGAGGAGTAAGCATAAACTGTTGACCGGTCGATATCAGAATGACTTCGTTATTTCAGACAAAGGCTCTACAAATAGCTTTTATATCTATTGAAATGAAATGTTTAGATGAAAACATATACAAACGATCTCCATCCTTGTAATAGTCTCAGTCCACCCACCGGGAACAAACAGACGAACCGTTTGCGTGTCGACATACATCAATGTATTATGAGTGCAAACATTAGAGCAGATTGACGAAAGTGTAATTGAACCAAAATCAAAGGTATTTTATTTAATGATACTTCAGTCTGCATTGTTTATACAATACATGACAACGCTTTAAAAAACAATGAATGCACCTATCGGGGGAGGGGGGGTTACAACGGAATGGAATGACGCTATTGTGGACAATATCAACTTCAAACAGTGGCAGGAAGTTTTCAAAAGGATTTTGAATATTCTGCAAACTCATTGCCATGATTATAGAAACCATGGACATGATCATGACAGATGATAATGATAATTAAACACTCCTTTTTGTAGTCTCTCGAAAGCTGAGGATGACGAATCGTTGTGTTTTCATTGCCAGGAGCGCAGGTGGCTTCAGAGGCCAAGGGCAGAATCATATATGCAGTTGAAAGGGGGGAGGCATGGGACAACGGTCCTCAGGACAGGATTGGTGGTAGCTTGGTGACGGTGTTCGCAAGCAGCGGTGAACGTTGACAGCGGTCCTGTTCGAAATTAGCAAGTACTCCTTTGGTAAAGGCACGCCAACTGGTTCTTTCTGAGACAACATCTTCAGTCTGTCTGGGTGGAAGGTCTGCCTACTTGCTGATGATTTTGATATTGTCCCTGTACCTTTTCTTTTGTCAACCCCAAATGTTGATGGTCGTCATCAGCTCACCATAGCATAGCTGTCTGGGACTTCCATTCATGCGGATCAAGTGGTCAGTCCAGCATAGCTCGCGTAGCGTAGCTTTACAATAGTCATAATGCTCGTGAATTTCACCCTGTCGAGTATCTCTAGGTTGGAAAGTCTGTCCAGCCAGCGAATCTACATGATGCGGTGTAGGGAGCGCATGTGGAATTGATATAGCTGCTTGATATGCCTACAAAAGAGGATACACGCATAACACCCCTACAGTAACGAGAAAATTACGACTACGTTGTACACCTTCAGCTTAGTTGACAAGCGAACATCTTTTTGCCGCAGCACTCCAGAGAGTACGCTTCCGATTGCCTGGCTGGCTTTCTAGGTCCGGGATTTGATTTCTTTGTCTTGGGAGCCGTCAGTAGAGATGGTGCTTCCTACGAACTTGAAGGCATTCATGTTCTTCAATTGGCTGCCGTAGATGGTAATGTCCGGCGGCTTGCGCGGCTCTCATCTGTGTAGGCTGATGGTGACCTTCAGTCTCTCCCGAACTGATTATCTGTCTAAACAGCTTAGTGTTCAAAGTGAATTTGTTGATATTCGGTTGTTTGTGGTTCGTGGTTCATCAGGGCAGTCATCGGCAAACAGTGCTTCGGTGCGAATTTTCTTAGATGTATTTATTTTCACTGCTAGGCGACGAATGATAAACAATGAACTGTTCAGCCGATATCAGACAGATACGCCAATGTCAAGGTCTCTGACAGCAGGTATTGTGTAGCAGCAACTGAGTGAAAAAAGACTACACTTTGATTCTGGGAAGTTCTGGTCGGAGATGGATACAAATCTGTCTGTTCAGGATAATGCGTGCACGGATTTTCCGTCTTTTGAGAGCAGTGAAATGTCTCTCTAGTTCCTGAAATTAGTCCGAGGGTCACAACGTAAACGACAGATAAATTCATTGAAAAATAACATGGACACTATCCAGTCAAGCGACTCTAGCTACCATAACTGGGGAAGTGTTCTTCTCGTTAACGAATGTCCAGGTTAGACGTATCCCGTCGTTTGAATGATGACGAATTATAGAGCTAGACGTTTTGACCAAAGCCATACCGTGTATATAATATATGTATTACACAAAACAAAATAGAGAAAAGGTCTCCCCCCCCCCTCCCAAGAAAAACATGCACTTTTTTGCTTTGTTCTCAGTAACTCCGTTTTTCTTCAATCATCATACAAATTCCGAGTCTTTCAATAAGTTCAACATCAACCTACATAGTTTCCAACAATTTATCTCAGACCAGACTCGAAGAATTAAGGGGTGACTGCCTCCCCACGATTTTGACAATGAGTCTTACATTTCATTGTGTAATGGAAATAAATGATACATAAGGAGAGCTTCCTACATTATTGTAACAGTGGTAGTAGCTGAGATGAAAGTTATTGATATAAAGATACTCAGAGAAGTATGAGCTTTAATAGTGAAAGACTCCAAACAACCAAATCCCACAAGCAATTGTAACGCTTGGATGAGAGAGAAAGGTACATATGGAGAGAGAGAGAGAGATAGAGAGAGAGAGAGAGAGAGAGAGAGAGAGAGAGAGAGAGAGAGAGAGAGAGAGAGAGAGATTCAATCAGTCCAGATAATCATGTTTCAGAGGAAATTCATGATTATATAGTTATCGCTTCAATACATGAACGTGTTGTTTCCTTTTAGCAATGTCCGTGGGGATCCATTTTAGAGCAGGAACTCAGTACCCCTTGCTTGTCGTGAAAGGGGACTAAGTTGGGCGGTCCTTCGGATGAGGCCCGTATCACAGTCCGTGTGGCACGATGAAGATCCCTCCCTGCTCAAAGACCGGAAGCGCCAAGCATAGGCCTACATTTTGCAGCCTTTTACCGGCAATGGTGATGTATTCATATGAGTGAAATATTTCACTTATATGAGGACATCATTCATCAACAATATACAACCAAACAACCAACCTTATAACATGTACAAGACCTTTAAGTGAAAACGGGTCAAATTTCCATAGCAAAATTCAACAATAATATCGATATCATCGTCAAATCAGCGAAGAACTAGAATATGCCCCAACTATTTTAAACAAGAATGTTGAAGAAGTCAATGACGAAACAGAATCATGCACTTTTCTCGAATAGATATACAGTTAAAGTGGACATTTCCAAGTATAACATGAAAATCAAGTTTGGATTTATCACTTCATATCTTTACAGAAAGTTATGAATATGGAATGCTTTGAATTGCAATGTTTGCATACCTGCACAAAAAAGACTATTGACAGGTTTTCGAGGAGTGCTTCATTTAGAATCTGGACTATCCAGTTTTTGAATACCAATTTTGATCCCAAATCTGAAATTTTAGCTATTTTTATTATCATTCACTAGTATTTCTTTACCAACTAATTTTGACAACATATTACTCCGTTTACCTGATTAAGATATAGAGGTCATGGTGGGTGTGACCTGTCGACAAGGGATCCTTAGTTCCCCTGGGTACCTGATCCCACTTCTGGTATATCCAGGGGTCCGTTCTTACCCAAGTCTTAATTTGCTCTGTTCGCTATGTAGTTAGATTTAATCATATTAACATTATATATTCAACATATACTCTGAAGATTATTCGCAAAAAATATATTTTTTAAAATCCTTAAATGACTTCTTTTCATTGGAAATTGGAATATATATTGAAAATTCATAATTTTCGAAAAGGAGGTAATTGCAAGCTAATACTTACTTTGCATCCCAGGAAAGTAGCCATTAAATTTTATAAATATTGTTAAAGATCTCGCGATGTTGCTTTATGAAAAAAAAAGATTATTGACTAGTTTTTTCTTGCCACATCGTCAGTGTTCACTACATTTATGAACACAGTTTATTCCAAATGATCCCACACATGCTGAAATTTAACAAAATTTAATTCCATTAATCTGGAAGTGTATAATATATGAATACCACAACGAAATGTATATCTCGTACTATTTATTATGTAAGTTTACCCCTACATTAAACCATTTAACCTTCACTCTAAAATTAGAAAATCTGCTGCTACATAGTACTTTGTCATTAATTGAAACTTTCATACAAATATTTCTAGCATAATTTGCTGATGTATTTAATGCGAACATTGAATACTCACCGCGTCCGACAGAGCATTAAAGGTGTTAACTATGCGGAAACCAAGGTATTGGCGTTTCATCGCTTCGGCAGCGAAGAAGGCGAGTTAATGTCCATTTTTTACAAAAAAAGGATCCATTGTCTGATTAAATTTATCACTGTAAGGAAAGTATGCTAAATGTTTCTTAAACTAACGACAAAGTAGATGTATGCCTCGCATTTTTGCATACACCTTCGCCCAATTTGAGAATACGGCTAAAAAAAACATCACCCGAATTGAGTCGATATTCTCCATTTTAAGAAAATGCATGTTCTTCATCATCCGAGGTCGAAAATAAAATACTCCGTTGGACGCGGTGATAATGTTCTCGCGGTTAGTTCTTCTGTCAGACCTCGATAATAAGTCATTGCAATGTAATTATTCTGAGATATGTGGAACATCTAGTGACCGTACCGAAACCTAACATATGTTACACACATGGTGGTATGGTGAATTGTAACTTTTCATTTTGATTTCATGAATTTACATTTACATTACAATCGATCGAAGTTTTCCTAGCTTTAAACACCCTCTAGTGTTTGTCACATCACATTTTGTTTTAAACATGGTAATTGCTATTAAGAGCTTGTCTACGAGAAAATCATGCAAATATATAAAAATGAAGGAAATGGTGGTCATCTATATCATTTCTAATCATCTATATCATTTGAGTATATGGTTGGAATAATTATAATTTGAGGTCAATTTATTGATAGGTCGTTTCTGTTTTTAGTAACAGCGTATTCTGTATTTACACTTGGATTAGTCTTTGAACACAAGAAAAATCCTTAAATATTAGGGTTTTATTTTTTCAAAAATGCAAATCAATTCTGAAGACTTATGAAAAGAATGGATTTATTTATGATATTTCCATGTAAACCACTTATGGAGAAATCATGTTTGACATCATAAGTGTCCATATAGAGATTACATGGAGCCTGTAATTTGGCATTGTGCCAAACTTTTTGATTTTCTTGTTATATGGTCAATTTTGAAATAGGTGTTGCTGCAAAAGTAACGCTTAAATTTCTTTAAAAGTGTATAATACTTGAATATCAAATCCTTGTCTGTAAAATATAAAAAAATTGTATTTTTGGACTTTTGGCCGTTCATTTGCAATTAAAATTTAAAAACTGACAACAATGAATATTTTTAAGCATTTAACTTTATCTTTTAAAGGATTAAAGATTTAAAATTTGTGATATTAAATGCATAAATGGTTTGAAATTTAAGTTTATTTATAAATTTATCATTTTCTAATAAATGAATCCCAGCAATCTACTATTTTATATGAAAAAGGGGGTCTTTTAATGAAATAGACCTGTTGCTGGAATTACCTTCCCTTTGATGCACTCTTCATACGTAGAAGGTACAAAATGATAGCAATATTATGAAATGTTGATTTCAACTTGAAATGGGATTTGAGAATTTGTACATCATGTTTATGTGATATCAGTGAAAGACATAACAGTATCTGTGAATGTAATCCAGGAATTTCTAAATATTGGCAGGGTTTAAAAAGTATCCGGTACTTCGTCCTGTTATACTGCAAACTAGTACCAGTGGTCAGGCATTTTGTCATTGAAGAATTGAAAGCGTTCTTTCCTTGATAATTCATGCATTAACCGAGAATGCTTATATGTTATATGGAGGAAATCAAAGAAAATATGCATCTATAATCAGTCCAGATGGAGCATGTGAGGATCTAGTGCACCCCCCCCCCTCCCCGAATTTGCAAAATGTATTTACCATCATGATTGATGACAAAAATTTGTTATTAGTTTACATATATGCACTAAGTAATGAGGACAGGACAAAATAAGAAAAGTGTGAAATAAAAATGCATAAAGTGAACTCAAAGAATGTATACTGTAACAGTTTGCTCGGTATCTTTCTTCTTCAGTGCTCACTGTAACAATATGACCATACTTGATGCTTAATCATAGGTTACGATTCAACATGCGAAAATTTACACTTTTCTCTGTTTTACCAACAACAAATATATAGATATTGTAAACTGATGGTATTACGTATATGCTAATGTAGTTTCTTAAATTCATTGATGTTGGTAGAGTTTGGATCGTCACTATACTTTGTTCATCATGAGAAATTGATCGGGAAAAATTTGGAAAAATCATTTAACTGACAGGGAAACCGAAGATTATTTCGATCAGGTCTCTTTAGCTAAATCAGCCCCCCCCCCCTTCTACTTTCTTATGGCAATCAATAAAGAATTGAAATGAAAGCTTGGACTGATGAATTAAATCCTTGGACCCCCCTCCCATTATTATCATTATCAAGGATTTTGAGCTTCGGGTTGTCTTAAAAGTAATTTTTAGGGAGGTTGGGAGGTTCTATAAAAAATTTGCCACCCATCCACACCCTCCACCCTGGTGATGAGTGCCAACTACGGGACCTCTCCACTTAGCTACACTGTATGTGTTTAGACAGGACAGACTATACCAGCCGGGTCAGGTATAAACAATACATTTCATTACAAATTATATTACAAGCGAACTTCTTTACTTTTGTGCGAATTCGGACGTTATTATTATCTGACTTTCATCTTCGGTTGAATTTATGTGATTACTGTCAGTTGGTATTTAAGCTATATTTCATTTGTACGTGTAATGGTGTTGGGAGTGGAGTGCGAATGCAAAGAATATTTCTGTATTTAGATATATTCAACATTATTGATTATTTTATGATTTTAACAAGATCATTCACTATGTAAGAGCATTTTACCATTACCACCCCTCTCCTCTCAATATAATGTTCATAATCATTAATTTCCGGTATTGAATATGGCTGCTCCGAACCCTTTCGCATGGATTTAGAATGTAGAATAATACGCTACATGTAAGAATAAAAAACAAAAGAAAGACAAGAAAAGAACATGCCCATTCCTTTTAGCTCACCGGGATGACTATCCGGAGAGCTACATGTATTGTAATGACCCCAGTGTTGGCGTTGGCGCCACTTTAAGGAAACATTTTAACCTGGGTTATATCTTCTAAACCAAGGGGGTAGGGTTTTGATATATCCCTTATTGATTCCCCATGAAGAGACCTTTGATGTGATACCAAGACTTTCGACCTTGTGACCTTGACCTATTTTTTAAAAAAAAACTTCAACCTGGGCATGTCTTTTGAACCAATAGGGATAAGGCTTTGATATTTTACATATATAGATGTCTCATGAAGATATCTTTGTTTTGATTTGACCTAACGACCTCTGCCTTGAACTTTGACGTACTGTTCAAAAACTTTATCTTGGTTATATCTTTTGAACCAAAAGTGATAGATCTTTGATGTTTCAAACATAGATGTCAATTTCTTTTGTTATCAGAACTGTCAACGTCGACCTTGGACATTGACCTATTTTTCAAAAACTTTTAACCTTTTGAACAAACGGTTAGGTACAGTCATCTGACAACTCTTGTTTTTATGTATATATTAAGCATGTTATTTAATTGTTTAAGGGTTGCTGCTCAATTTTTTTCTGGGTACTTCATTTGTTAAAGTTTGATGACATCTAAAAATTCCTAACCACAAAGTACTTTTTATCTAATATATTGTACCTGACAACTTCATATGACGTGTTAACTGTCCCGAGGAAAAGATAAAGATTTGGGGTATTATATTGTGGATATTTATCAAGTTCTGTCTTCACACAAGTTTTACCTTTGAACTTAAAGCACGTCAGTCTTTAAATTGGTCTAAATGTTACTATGGCAACAATTTTATTTGTTTTAGAATATCAATATTGTGACTCTCATACAACTTTTCAAAAGTTACATTGCTGTCTGGCTTAGTATTTGCGATTGAGTTTGATTATTTCAGAATGTTTTCAATAACCAGTCAGATTTTCAAAAAAATAGATTTATCCTTATTGTATCCATGGGAAAAGCAAATCTATGAAGAAATATGATCCAATTGCTTGTGGTATATTTAAGTCTCTGTAGGACCACAATGTAAACTAGTCATTTGTACTAATCGTGCTATCCTGTCTAAATAAAGAATTTATTATATATAGCATATAAAATTGGCAATTTATTTTAAAAATTGCATTTTGAAAGTACACAAATATCAATTTTGTTAAATTACAACTATTCATACGATGCATATTATTTTTTTAGAAACGTTTTTTTTTCAAATTTTGAAATTTGTCACCATGGCAACCAGGAACCATAGCAACAAAAAATGGTTGATACATACTTCTGGTCATCTGATGTGAAATCATAAAATTATATAAGACTTAATAAGATAACAAGGACCATGCATGGCAAACAGGTTTAGGTGGCTACCAGAATAAAAGCTCTACAAGCAGGAAAAATGCCCAACTTGAAGTGTTAATATATTTACTATAATCGAGAGTCCAAAGACAGATTTTTGATATATCGTAAATATACTTCTTCTCTATAAGATGAAAGTAATTTTGAATAAATCAAAGCGTTACTTTTTGACTACTAGTTGATTCAAAAGTTATCATTTTCTGCAATTTATCAAAATCTGGAATCCAAATTTGAGACCTTTGTGCACTTAAACGGAAGTAACATTTTAGATTCCCACTAAACATTATGAATATGCATATCCAGTTGTTTTATAAACTGTGTCAATTTTTAAAAATCCATTTTCAATAACCTGTTAGAATTTTTAAATAGAAAGGTTAAAATATACATAATTTTACCCTTTTGTCAGAACAAAAGTGCTATTTTTAGTAACATGGCTGCAAATCCCTATCCAATGACTACACCCCCGAAAAAAATATGCCAAAGTATTTGATATTGATGTACTTTATTACATTCAAAATATGTTGTTGATCCGACAACCTTGCTTTCATCACATTTTGCATGGTTTTCTCGTAGACAAGCTCTTAAGCAATCTATATGTAAAAAACATAGCATAGGCCATATGTACATAAAACAGAATTGTGGGCTCTTTTTCTCTCTTGAAACTCGACAATTGACATCCAAATGATTCCTAATTATTAGAAATACCCTAGTTAAGAATTGTAAACATAAAATATACAAAGGTGAAATTTGAAAATATTCAGTTCGAATCATGTCCATGCCTCCCTTAATGAATGTTACTTATGTTTTGCATCGTGTGTCAAACTGACAACTTTGGTAATGACTGCACTCAGTATTCAAACACTGTCTCTAAACGTGAAGTACTTACTTATATTGCAGTTAGGGCCCTTATATCCAGCTGGACATTCACAAAATCCGTCAGTGTGTCGACATGTATCAATACAATTTTCAGGGCAAGCACCAGAACAATTTGTTCCAAAGAATCCATGTTCACATGCTGAAATGGACAAATATGGTTTGTAAACTTACAATTTAAATACGCAAAGTTTCAAATATTCTAAGTTGTCGATTCTTCTTACATTTATTACACCATTTCCTGATGTATCCATCCTTACAACCATCTGTACAGATTCCATCCACGTGATGACAAACTTTGTCGTTTAAACAATGCCCACTACAGCGTTCTTCGCATCGGTCTCCGAAACGTCCAGGTAAACACACTGTAGAAATTATTTTAGTAAAACTTAATGTATTCATCATCATCATTTGTATTCTTCTGACACAATTGTCATACATAAGTCTATGAAAATATCGAAAATAATCGGAAAAATCAAGTCACTCACACTCATTACAAAAATGTCCTGTGTACCCTGGTTTACAACCCTTGTCACAATGTCCAGTTTCTCTGTTACATATGACGTCATTCTGACAGTGACAACTACAATTATAGATGCAGTCAGAGCCATACGTTCCAGCAATGCATTCTGTAATGATTTAGTGTAAATTGCATTGTACATAACGTGCATGATATGGTTAGCTGATGAGGCGTGTGTGCATTGCTATATTTGAATTGATATGACATTATAAAAGATCAAAAGTCATCCAAACGTACGCTTATCACATTTACTGCTCATCCATCCTGAAGCACAACCATTATCACAGTTACCACTCACGTGATTACAAGTAGCCTTTCCCCTGCAATAACCTGAACACTGGTTCTTACAATCCTGACCGTACCACCCTTGTTGACAATCTATTCATTAAGATAAAGTGTCCGTCATGGTAATTTTCATCAAAATCATTCTCTTGTATATTTGTAAAATTCGATGAAAAAGTTCAACATAAAAATGTGTATACTATTTTCACATAAGGCTCCCGTCCGTCCAGGCAAGCATCCAAAACAAGTTCCATTGACGATGTTACAGATTTTATCCTGGCAGTTCTCTGGACATGGAATGTTACAACTGCTTCCATAAACACCCGGTTTGTGACAGCCTTAAATACAACACAAGTATATATCTTAAGCTCTTTAGACATTATACATTATTGCTGCAACCTTAATAACTAAACTTGTGATATAGTGCTTATTTCAAAGAGATATAAGTAATACAAATGGAGGAAAGGGGGTTGATTTCACATGAAGAGTGCTTGACAAATTGAACGTATTTACGACAAAATAAATCTGGCGTAAACTCAATTATGTCATACGTGTGACTTACAGTTTTCAAAATCAATACATAGAAAGATTGAAATGGTATAAAAGCATTAAGGACATCAACAACATAACCCATTATCTTCATTTGAAACAATTCATTTTAAATGCATAAATAGTTTATCTATCTTATCATCTTTCAGATACGAATAAACCGTAGATACAATCTTACATAGGTTGGAATTGTTTATCAATCCGCAGGTAATTTATTTATTTCTTCTCGCTGTTTGTTCTTCTGGGATGGTATATATATATATATATATATATATATATATATATATATATATATATATATATAGTGTATATATATAACTTTATTGGATACGCGTAAATATATGTTTATTATCCAGTGCATACAATGCTGTTTTCTGTACGTTTATCTGATGTATGTGTTCGTTTCTTTTTATATGAATTATGGATTGAAGTGCAGAATGAGGAGGAAACAATGAACAGTTCATCCACAATATAGTATATGTCATACATTGGGATGAAATGTGATATTGTCCTGATAGTAATTAACATTTCCTAATTACGAAACCCAGTGACATCGAAATTATATCTCACTATATTATATGGCTGTCGTTTTTGAAACGATACGAAAAGAATTTATAGAGTTACATGTATGGTATTGAGTAAGTCGAAAAAAAAAACATCGTTTGAAATCCTTAATAAGAATGATTTCTCATCTTCACCCGACATGTCTAATACGAAAGAAAAATTCGAATGTTTAAACACAGTTGCAAACTTGATGAACCAGATTCATTATTAAAGACGGAATTTCGTTGTTTGTGTGTTCTCCAACAGCAAAACTAAATAAAAGTATATCATTATGTAAATGTAGAACTAGGAAAGAGTTTCTCCCTATCAAGAATAACAAACACAACCAAGAGGCACATACATTTCTGTGTTCGAGATAACGGGGTTTTTATAATAAAAAAAACCCGACCAGGTTCGTCGACTCACTTCGATACATCCGTGTTTTCGACATATCGGTGTTCAGGATACTAAACTTTACATGTACAAACATTTTCACCTGTCCTTTCCTACAAAAATACTTAAAAGTACATATTACTGTTATTTTAGTTAGGTTTGACTTAACCTTCGTCATTTTCAATTCTCGATGGGGTACAATGGTGGAACATCAATGTTAATTTAAAAGATGAAAATAAACCATAGTAGAAAAATAACCTTTGACAATAATTTCACACAGTTCAATGTAAACAGGTGATGTCTCGTATCCTGTAGGATATTGTTTTCCATGTAGTCGTTCGTTATAAAAGGTGACGTAACGTCCGTATCCCACACAAGTTGTTGTAAAGTTTAAGGGAGGCAACTCTGGTCCGTCCACGTAGCAACGGGAGTCACTGTCTCGTACACTAGCCTCGGATAAATACAGAGAAAACCCTGCAAAACGGCCCTGTTGCCTCTTCTCTGAAACGAAAATGGGACTATGACGTTAAGGTGTAATTTTTCTCACGTAGGGGCTAATGCAGATGCAGGTACATATGCACGTGGTACTCTATATTACAACGCATGTGATATTCAATAATGCATTACAATTATTGGTCAAGTCCCTGTTAACTAAAGACATGCATACTTTGCAAACATGTGTTAAAAGCCTCGAATCTATGTTTTCTCTGTGTGATACGTTTAAACTTAATTTGTTGTTGGGTTCACCTATACAGTGGTGGATGTTGGATCTTACACTTTCAATTCATTTTTAAATGTTAAATATTTAAAGTTAGAATCGTTTTTAACATATTTAGAGTATGAATTTGACAGGCACAAAGGATTGGGATCAGTAAACGTTAATGGCTGCTCACTGTAGATTTGTGTACAAATAAGGCCTCTAAATGCTATTTAAAAATTTATTTAACTTATGATTCAATGCACAGGAACAGGACAAACCATTTGATCAGAATGAATTCTAATGATTCTGACTTCATTGAAATAAATCCTTTTATTTCTATACTCTAGTATAGGTGAAACACGTTGTTTTCTTCTTTTTCTCAACAGACTGTTTTCCAAAACAGTTCACTTTATAGACAATGCACACCAGTCATTACATGCTCCGAGGCAAAGCTCTTAAATGTGAATATATATATATATATATATATATATATATATATATATATATATATATATATATATCGTATCATTTACTTTCTTTGCATGAGAAAACGTGCCTGTTGTCGAAACTGTTTATTTCAATTTTCAACCCATGTAATATTAGTACATAAATGTGTTCGAAATATGGTTTTGATGAGAAACTGAAGAGAATAAATCTATGCAAATATGATTGATTTCTTCATTGATTATAACCTATTTTAATCAAAAATACATTTCAAGCAATATCTCAGAAAGAACTAGGGGCGTTATTGGCCGAAATTGGCCGGCTTCAAAAGCCGATCATATTTTGCAGGTAGAAAGGTGATCATTTTCTCTTTCATTTATTGCTTGTAGGAGTTATGAGATTGATCACTGTTCGTTATCTTCACCTTTCATATACCATTTTCTTGTTGCTGATATTGAGAAAATAATGTTACAATATATTGCATTGTTAACTCTGACGCCGTCTTACGACGGTCGCTTTTTCTGAAAGACGTCATCAACGTTATAGGATTTACACTCCACTGATTCTTTTAAAATCTTTTTTCTACAAGTTACTAGTCTAACGTTACACACACACACACACACACACACACACACACACACACACACACACACACACACACACACACACACACACACACACACACATATATATATATATATATATATATATATATATATATATATATATGCATATATATGTATATATAATTCAATAAAAAAAGCAGGAAAATCTACAGTTCCAAAATATATTTAAATCACTAGCGCTTTCTGGATTTTAACATCCATCCTCAGGTGAATACAAATTTTAAATAATGAATACAAAGTTGTTTATCTTAGAGACGTCTATTGTGACGTCATGACATCATGTTAGTCTTTGCGAGGAGGGAATAGATATATGCCGTCATAATACAAACGTTCGGGAAAGGTGACTTGGACAAAATAAGCATGAACATTTACATGATAAAAGTTGATGAATTAAGAGGTTTAACAATCAGAATTTTTCATATATGCATTGATTAAAGTTTGTTTAGTTTAGGAGAAAACAGTTTAATGAAATAATTTTCTTTAGCAAGTCTCATGGACGTTGATTCTGTTCTAAGTTTATAAAATGGAAATACGCTGTAGTTGCCTCTAGCACAGGTGTCAAAGTGTTCGCTGCATGAAGTATTTCTTGTACTGGGATCGTTAATTTGTTGGCGATGGACACACATCCTCGCTGTTAGTTGTGTTCCGGTTTGTCCAATATATTCCTCGCCACACCCGTTGCAAATAATACAGTATAGTAAGATTTTCGACTTGCATGACATGTTATCATTTACAGTAAAATATTTTCCGCATTTGAAAGTAATAGAAGATCCTGTTTTTTGCATATATATATATATATATATATATATATATATAATATATATAATACTCATTAAGATCAAATACTGTTAAATACTGGCATGTTGTGGAAAATACATTATGCATTTACATGTAACTTTACCGTGTGCATAGACATTTTGCGGAAGAATCTTGTGTTAATTAGAGTGAGGAAAATAATGCGTGTATTTGCCAAACATTGTTGAGTAGAACGCAATCATATTTTCGAAGGCGCTGTTCGATGTCCTCCTATTCAAATGAATTATGGAAAAAAAATGCCTCTTGAATTTTTTTAAACGTCGATTGAGTCGGATAAAATTACTTATTATGCCATGTTCACCAACGACTATATATAATAGCTCTATTTACATGTTTATGTAATATACATTTTACAGTATATAGGAATGAAATATGTATGCCTGCCTGCTGTGCGTATTTACAAAATATACTACATATAACATGGTACTAAACGATACAAATGTTGCATGAATGGAATATCATTTTCTTGAGTAAAGAAAAACACGTCAAGTAATATGCGTGCTACTTCAGATGGTGTATTTTAGATAGCAAATATATTTGAAACCTAACAAAATGCGTCCGTGTTTATATCTTTACATTCCCCTAGATTATCAACAAAGAGTAGTTCCATCTCTCTCTCTCTCTCTCTCTCTCTCTCTCTCTCTCTCTCTCTCTCTCTCTCTCTCTCTCCATGTAGTGCTTATCTTTGATAAATGAAAATTACATCAGTCGGTGGGCATGCTATTCCATGCACAGACATTCATTCTAAATATAGCATTGCTTAGTTTTACTGATGTAAGCACATCAAATGTGTAAATATATATATCTAGAGCAGTTATTCCTCAAATGAAATGGTACATGTATATTCAACTGCTTTTCCCAGGAACGTAAAATCGTAAGAGGGGGACTTCATTTTGTCAATGATCAATATCTGTTATTTCATAAGTGAATGCAGCTATTTTGGGTGATCGCCCACTCTTATTGAAAGTAGTTTTGAGTGAGAAGAATGTAAACTTGAAAATCATGAATTGATTTGGATGAGCGCTCGCCCCTCCTCCTTATGATCATGATATGTTATTTTCATATGTGAATAAGGATCATATATTGAGTGAAACCCCCTTCCACAATACTCTTAATGGTAGTATTGAATGAGAAGAAATAGGCTTAAAATTATGAATTGAACCCATGTGGTGAAGGGTGACCCCCTCCCCCCCCCCCCCCCCCCCCCCCGACTATTTGAGAATTCGAAGATCAGGCACAAAAGAAAGACAGTAGAGAATGAAAGAGAGAGAGAGAGAGAGAGAGAGAGAGAGAGAGAGAGACAGAGAGAGAGAGAGAGAGAGAGAGAGAGAGAGAGAGAGAGAGAGAGAGAGAGAGGTGTCTACATCACCTTACGGTTACCCCAGATTTACTAACTTTTAGTAGCAATCTTCACGACAGATGTATATTTTATAAGATTGGTAAAAGTTGGAGTGTCATTAAGCTGGTCACAGTAGTAAAAATGAGGGGGGGGGGGGGTCAGCCGGCGCCCCCCTAAAATTTTCAAATTTAAGGTAAATCGTGGTCTCTTATTTAGAAAAAGGTAAACGCTAAAAGAAGCAATACCTAATTCCACTTACTTTGATTGGGAATTTTTTTATATATTTTTTTCTTAAAATATGCGTCATTTTTTTTTTTTTTCCTCTATCAAAAATGTTAGAAAATAGTAAAAATGACTACATAGGAGAAATGTTTTAAGCCCTATAAAATCTGTAAAATCCAGGAACTTCCTGGGGCTTCGCCCTGGACCCACTGGGGGCGTCAACGCACACAACCCCCAGAGCCCCTGCCTCATAAAGTTGCGTCCCCAACTGCAATTCCTGGATCCGCCCCATGGGCAAATTGTAGCCTTAGCAAGAAAATGTTCGACATCAGCCCCCTCCCACCCCCCCAAAAAAGAAACACCTGGAGGGGCAAGCCCTTCCCGATACAACAATGTCTGAATATCTATATCTATACATGTATATATACATCCTGCCCAATTGCCTTTGTTATATATGTGTACCTTTAAATGTGCATCCAATACATATGCGATATATCTGCCACAACAATGGTTTAAGTTTCGAATCGATCACTGGTGGTTGGCGTTTTAAAGAAACCACATTTCGCTTGAAGATATAAATAACGATTTGCTGTTATTTCATTTTTAATTTAAAGCGTTTAAAGAACCTTTGAAATCAATATCTAATTACCAATGTAGTAATATTTAATTTCAACATGCATCATATAATACGTTAAAATTGATGGAAGAAAGCTGCTTTAAGAAAAAAAACCGCACGGACACTTCAATATCATTAGTAATAAGTTTTATGCATTATATTTGATATATTTGTATTAAAGATAGTTTAAAATTTAGCAAAAAAAAGTAACAGACATCCCAACTATCTAGCTCTAGAGGTATAATGTATCAAAACCCATTTCTGCCACACAAAAAAAGAACGACATTTGGTCCGATTTATACAAAAACAAAATAAATTGGAGTTATTAGAGGTCTATGTATGTCTTCATTTTGACTTTTTTAATTCAATTTAATCTTATATAATCTTATTTTTAAAGGATAGGACGTCTAAACATATTCCCGAGACCTTCAAAAACGAAAGTAGAATAATTCTCATTTATCATTGGGTGGATTTTTGATCCGCCTCTGTGACTCAAAAGGCAAACATCGTATGCATTTATCATGTGCAGCTTTTTATGGCAATCTAGGTAAAGCATTAATTTTTTGACTGGATATATTTATCAAATCGCAAAGTAAGTAAACGTTTATGAGGTTAAATGATGGAACAGTTTGCTTCAATTCTATAACAACCGGTTTCCGCATTCATTCTTTTTAAAAATATTTATTGCTTGCAGCCGTCAACCGACACCGTTTTGATATTGAAAGAAGAATATTAATGGATAATTAAACATGCAAATTATAAATCTGGTTGTTGCTTGCAACAGTGTTTGTTTTTGCTAAAGTTTATTCATTTTGTATTTCAAATCAAAAAGATTCCCCTAAACAGCTCATCTTTAGCGTATCTCCGTTACGTCATGATAAATATTACGTCATTTTCATGTAAGTGGGATAAGAAGAACATCCTAGTTGTAAAAAAAAGAAATTAAGCATGGTATGAAAGTTGAAAAAAAAACAAACAAACAAAAAACAAGTTTGGCGGTATACTGCGAAAAACGGCTGCGATTAGTATGTACCGCAAAACCCTGCTTGATTTGTTTTTTGTTTGTTTTATGTCCCTTTAAGAATATTCTCTCATATGGAGACGTAACCAGCTGTAGGTGAAAAGCCATGGGTTTAGACTTATGAATGGCGCTCAGAATCGTAATAATGATAGTAGTTACCATGTCACCGCCTGCTGTGAAAAGGAACATATAATTTTAGGGTCTTATTCATAAAGGACACTCGTTTGATGAAGTTACAGTCACTTTTCGCTTTTTTACGTCTTATGTCACACGCATTCAAGGCACAAAGGACATAAGAATTTATCCATTTGTCAATGCAAACGTAAACCACTGACACACCGCAACCGGTCTGGAAAAAGCAAATCATGTCCTGTTTGATAATAGACACTTATGTTAAAATAAACTTTGTATTAAATTAACGCTACACTTATTCATTTCTTAAGTGAAAATTAGGACCGAAGGGTGAAGATGAGGAATAGCAACTAATCTCATAATTGTTATGAATAATGCAAAATTAAAAGTACGGCAAAAGCACGGATCCCTGTACATGATATGGTTGGATCAGGTGCCTGAACAGTGAAAATTCGCCTATCTTGAAGTATTTCACACTCCATGTATTCACCATTCCTCTTTAAAATGGCATTTTCATTAATTAATGAAAACAATGATAACATTTGAATACTGAGTTCCATTGTGAAAGGTGAAGAACAGTGATCAATCTCAAAACTCGAAAGAGAGACGTTATTCAAGATACAATTAACCAATCTTCTGTTTGGAATCAACAGGGCCACCTTGGACCGTTTACAGAAGTACCGAACAATGTAGCCAGGCTTGTGACGAGGACAACGACACGGGATCATATTTCCCCAGTTTTAGAACAGCTGCATTGGCTTCCAGTGGAGTATAGTCCACAATACAACATATTGGCGTTTACCTTCTGGCAGGATGTGTTCCCGAATATCTACATGAACTCATTGAGGGGCATTTCTCATCTCGACAACTAAGATCTGAAACATCACTGAGACTAATTGTACCAAATATTTTTACAAAGTCTTTTGGAGAACGCAGGTTTAGTTGGGCTACAGCTATTTTGTGGAATGACCTTCCACAACTTGTTAAACTGCCAAAAATATTGCCGTTTAAAAAAAAACTGTTAAACACCCACTTTTTAAAAATTACTTTTCCTGATTTTCTTACAGAGTACAAGTTTTTTATGACCATTTTAATCCACATGTCTAAATCTATGTAACATTTTATTTTGATGATATCCAATACTTTGGATAGTGGTCGACATAAAAAGCAAAAAAAAAAGGTTTAGCAATTGATCCTAATCTAAGTGTTCTATTTTGGTAATTGTACAGATGAAAGATTTTCTGTGATATTGTCATCTAATTTCATTTAATTGTATTTTATTGTTTTCTAGGTATTAAGTAGAAAACAATATATCATACGATGACTAAGTACACATGGTCCACATTTTAGTAATTACACTAAGCGCTTTCGCAGTGTAGTACGGCTGCTCATCAGAGTGTAACAAATAGAGAGAAAAAAAAAGAGAAAAAACCCAGTAAGATATATATATATATATATATATATATTGGCAAAATAAACATAACTACAGCAACGTCTAGTTCTCATTGCAAATCTGTCCAAACTGCCAATCATCTGCGGGTGATGAAGTTATTGTTATACAGTGTTGTGAGTTTTTCTTATAAAGGTCGTACAATACATGATGACCTTTATGTATTGGGTTGCAATGTATGCATGTATTTCTACATAATTGCATCAGCTAAAATGACTTATATAATCGATATGTATATAATGCAAGATTAATATAAGCGATAATAAAATTAATTCTTAAGGTCATCTGATTAAACATACACATACGATTGTATTACATTTAGTGTAAAATATACCATATTGAGATCCAAAGTCTTTAAACAGTATCCTAACGCTGTATATGCTGTATATATTGCCAAGATCCACAGACCACCACACTGTTTGGTCCGGGGAACTTGTACCAATGATGTTTGTCCTCATACACGTGCTGTAGATTCCGTCAACTGCATTTCCGGCTACACATTTTGATTGCGGGACACAATTTGAAGTTGTTGATTGTATTGCATACTGATCCTTTGATAGATCGTCTAAAAAAAAGAAATAAACAATCCTAAGTTCTACACTCTGTTAGGAGGCTAAGACGATCCTGTAAAAGTAGAATTTTCTGCTTTCGTTTGTCATAAAGAAATATGCTGGACGAAAGTAACACTTATGTCTATTTCTTTAGAAAATCCATTACGTTATACATCTTAAATAATAAATACATATCTTTATAATGATACATGTCCGTACAAAATACATCCATGGTCTTTATTCAAGATTTTCAAAGGAATGCCTTATTGTTATTTTTTCTCTCTTTGTTTGTGCACACATTTTCTTGGGTATGCACTAGTTTTGGGGGTTATTCATTAACATTACCCGAAACTTTTTTCCGATTTTGATTATGTCAATTTTTTGTATCAGAGATTTGCATTCTTTTCGAAATTTAAGGGGTTAGTTTGTCTGGGAGAATTCTCAGAAACTATTTAAGATATCAATTTGAAATTATCTGTGATTGCAAAGAAGATGTGCCTAGTTGCATTCAAATTTCTTTAATGGTAAACAAAGCACTGAAGTTCGGTAAGGCTAAAAAATGCCACATATTCTTGTGAATTTTGCGCAGAGAACAGGATTACAGATATTAAAATTTCGCGTGAGAGTGATATACATTACAAAATCACCTTACTGGTTAACTATATTTACAACTATTTCCTGTTTTGAATTAGTCAATAATCTTAAAGTAGTTCCTTTTTTTTTTCCAATTTGCTTCCTTGTACAAAAAAGATCAATTAACTCGATATGACATTTTGTTCGGACACCATGATATCATTAAAATGTACTGTATTTTTTAAAACAAATGTATTTTCATTTCTGTTCTTTTATTGGAAGACTTATCTAAAAAAAATTCCCAGTGACATATTTCAGTGATATATCGCTGAACTATCGCCCGCGATTTCCAACAAAGGGTTGGGGTATTAGCACCGTCGTAAAAGCAAATGCAATGTCACAAATTAGGAACACGACACATTGGCTAGCGGAATTTACCAACAAAAGCTTCAAAAATTGTGTTACCATAAAAGCTCAAGATCAAAGATCACTATCCATGAACAAGTTCGTAAAAAATCAATACGACTATAAACAGATGTGTCGTCTTCATGTTAGCGAGCTCAGATACGTCCAAAGAAATGTTCGGGGAGATCCCATACTCCGATGAACCATCCTTTTTACCTCATTAAGTAGCATCTCGTTATTCTGAGGTGATGAATTTACATCAGTTACCTCAATTTTATGTAACTCTTACGATTCCCTGTTTGGAAATGAATAGGCCTGTAAAGGTGTGATGAAATATGACATCGATCATAACCGGACACGATGTTGGATGCAACTTCACGCTCTTCATTTTATATCAACATACAGATGACAATATGGTGGATCCGATTGAGATTATTTTGTGCAACACATAAAACAAAACGATGTTTTCTTTCACATCAGAAAAGAACATCCACTTATATCGAAATTGCCTTTTTTAAATCCTTGTCATTCTGTTGATGCAAAACATGGTGACAGTCATCACGCCCTCATTGATTCAGATATGTGTACCGTGTAAGCACAATGTAAAAATTGAAGGCCTCCGAGTCGACTCGCCCACGATTTCCAACAAGGGGTTGGGGTATCCAGCACCATCGTATAAGCTTTCACTCTAAATCTTTAAAAGTATGGCAAACCATGCGTATTATGCTTAATTAGATATTTATGGAAATGCAACGTCACAAATTAGGAATACGACACATTGGCTAGAGGAATTTACTCACAAAAGCTTAAAAAATTATGTTATCATAAAAGATCAAGATCAAAGGTCACTATCCATGGTACCCAGCGCATCTATATGAGAATATAATTCATCGATACTCGTATGTCAAATTAAAGCATACCGCAAAACACAAAACAGTAACAGGCGGGACACAATTTGTAGCAAGTATTAATACAAATTATTCTCTTGGAGTCATCGAATATTTTGATCGCCTCTTCTTTTTTTCTGTTTACATGAAGTATTTCAACAAGAATGTACCACGTTCGTATGTAGATGATGTTAACTCGTTCGTTGTTTATTTATTTAAACAAAGCAGATATAAATTTCAATGATTCATTTCAGATATATTTTCGTCAGAATCCTGTTAGAATAATGAATTAGCATGTGCAATAACACTGGTATTGTGAGTGTAAGGAACAATAACTATAGGTAGGGATTGAACAATGCACATAACGTATTCATACCCTTTCGCGTTGTCTACCATCCAAATGATAAAGAAAATATTATTGCAATTAGGTAACACTACTTGTGAATGCACGAACACAATAAACAATACTTTGTTTTAACCAACCACCTTGATATGCACAATACTTCATATAATTTTGCCGACGTTTCAATAACCAGAGATTAAGAACTATTTGCATTATCTCGTGTACGTATCAACAAAGGTTTGTATTCAAAATCTGAAGTGCAACGCCGGTGATAACAAGGGTCTTTTCGCTATCGCGAGCGAAATAAAAAATCAACGCTGCTACTTGCTATGACATATTGAAAAATGTACTAAGGAAACATGCAATGCTAAGCACGACATTAAATCATCACGAATAGGCTGAATAACTCTAGCTTTGAACGGATCGCACTAGATCGCTACACAGACAAAATGATAGCAAAACCAAGGGGGTGTCTAGGATAAAGCAAATTGGAATCTAAATGTATTTACGTATTGTGAATACTGGCATATGTATGCATTGTGTTAAATATATACTCAATTGAATTAAGGCGTCCCATACAAAAATAAAGTAAAATAGGTGCATAAAATGGCCTTTAGTGTTTTATATGGAAAAATATTTAATGGAAAATATCCGAGAACGAAAGGACGTTTAAACCGATACCCAGTAGCCTTCCATACATTTTCATCGAGGCATGTGTTGAACATCACGAGACTATCACGTGACATTATATATTTAGAACCAACAAAAATTATTGTGATAATTGCAAAAGTGCAACGATATCGGTTACATGCAGGCTGACCTTTTTAATATTGAAAAACAGAGCCTACTTTAATTACCTGAAAAGTTTTGGGAGCAAGTTCTCCGATAGAAGGAAGGAAGTTTAAAATGCGTCTAATGCAGCATATTTCTTAATTTTCGAGAGTATGCAAGATATTATCAGATGCGGAAAGGGGGTTCTGTTTGTGTCAGAAGTTGTTCTCAACACTTTTCTGATATATCAATGTAATAAGAATAAAAATATATAAACATCAAGCACCACCATACACTGTACATCGTTGCATTTTTACATTTACTGCAGCTGGTCACAATAATTATGTAAATTAAACGCAGTGCTAATCCGATCAGGAGAATATGTAGGGGTGATTTCAAGGTAACAATATAAAATGAACATCACCTTCGTGCAAACTAGATATGATAAATGCAGAGTGATTTGATATGAAAAAGAAATAATATATGATTATCTGATAAGCATTTGACAAGAACATTTTTCATGAATACTGCTTATCACTTGATAACGGTAGTAAATAATGACATAATATTATGACACTTTCCCCGCGATACAACTGTAAGAACTTGTACGTCGTGACGTATGTCTTTACTGTGACGTTATATGGTGCGAAGTGCACTGAGGTACATTTATATACAGCACTGTAATTGTTCCTGGTAAGCCTTAACTGAAATGAGTAGACTATGTAGATCATGATACTGTTGTAATTTACTCTTAAAGGTATGTCAATATTGGGTACCTGCAAAGTGCGAAACGAATCAAATCAAAACCAAATCTACCAAAACGAAATGAAATCTACCGAAACGAAACCCACAGAAATGAAATGAAACCTACCGAAACGAAACATATTGTATAACTTAACTCTTTTAATTATAATAATTAAAAATAGTATCTTAGGCCCCTGTGAAAGTTGTCACATATAAATAAAATCCCCCCCCTTTGATGTAGGCTTTCAGCTTGACTGATACAAAGTTTTAAAAGTTGGAAAGGGGGGTGAGTAAGCACAAAGCACATATCCGAAGTTGATTAAATACCATGTGCAATTAGTTTCAGATCCATAAATTTTAGAATGCAGGGTTACCGTCTCAGAGTTCTGGTGAAACACACTAAGCAAAGGGTGGGGTTGCTGGCGTTAGTCTTAGATTATTAACCAGCTCATGAAGCCTCAAATATTAATGTAAACCTAACTTGTGAAGTGATCATACAACCGTTTTGTAAGGTTTAAGTGCTCTCTCTCTCTCTCTCTCTCTCTCTCTCTCTCTCTCTCTCTCTCTCTCTCTCTCTCTCTATCTCTCTCTCTCTCTGTGTCTCTCTATCTTGTCTTAGGTGGACCAAGATTTTTTCGTGAAACATCAAATCAATTGTAAGCCGTAGCTGATGATATCCTCATCAAAATATCTTACATTTATCACTTGATTGGTTTGTATACCCAGTATAATGGTATACTATGGGATCAATCAATCAATCAATCAATGAAAGCACAATGAGTGTCATTGCACCGTCATGAAGATAGAGGGAGGGAAAGAGAGATGCAGAAAAGGAAAAATACAGTTGATGGTTATCTTTTATTTCATTCACATTGAACTTGGGTCATGTAGCCTGGGTCTGCCTTACAAACCCCCAGGACTAGTAATTGTAAAGGTCAATTATCCATTGCTCCTGTCGCAGAAAATGTAACCTGACTGCTCTCCCTTGATGTTGATTGGTTTAATTTGTTTATGTGATTGTTTTGTATTTGTTCTTTGTTTTTGTTTTGGTTTAGTTATATTTAGGTTCATTTCGTTTGGTCTTAGTTTCCTTTCTTACTTTCTTTACGTTTCCGTAGGATTTCTTTCATTTTGCTATGTAGTTTACTTATTCCCACTCTCACGCCAGAGGTCAGTAGTGTGAATATAATAAATGCAATCAGATTAATTGAAAAGTCCATTATCTAAAGAGACACAACTTCACAACAGACAATACGAAAATAGGTTCAAGGTTTAACTAAAACGATTTTGACTGGCACCTCATTATTCTAATGTGATACGTGATACAGTATTAAATATCTACGTCAGCGTTTTTGTACTTGTATTAAATCGACCGACTATACACAATTATACTTTATCGTAAATATCTAGAGTAGTCTGAAATAAATGTAGCATTCTGCCATTTGTAATAATTATGATAAGGAATTTGATAAACATTTACTTACCATATCCATATGAATAAAATAACTCTGCAAAGAGGATAATCATGAAAACGTCCATTACTGAATCAATGTTCCTGACTGCCAGTATAAACACCAGGAAGTGTGTGGTGTTTTTTTATCAATTGTATAAATAACTCTGAAACGGGTGTACTGTGTGTTTAAAGCTGTGAACTTTACGCTAACAAATATAATCATTTATATGCAACACATTATATATGTTTCTAGCTTTGGAAATTGATCTGGTGCCATTAAATTAAAACGTAGAAGACGATAATCGAAGTGCCATAATCGTATTGGTGTTTACTACTTTTCCAGTAATTCGTAATTGATTTGAAATCAAAACAAGGGAAAGAGTGGCTACAATATATGGGTCTAGTGGTAACTGAGTTAATGCTTCCATTTACATGTGGAGGTATACAGATGGAGAAGCATTCGAAAATGGCATTGTGTTGAATTTATACGTTTACCAATATACAATAGACTGTATAAGCCATTTGTAAACTGTTGAAAATCTTTATGAAACCTAGCTGACTTCATTTCACATAATATGTGATTATAATAAGCTGAACATTTCCTGTGGATTTTGCAGTTCTGTATGTATTCACGATGAGTAAAAATAAATACGAGACCCTTAAAAGAGCCGTACAATACATGACTGAACTTACTTTGTTCTGTTCAAGAGACACAAGGTACTAAACCGTGCCGCTGGTTTAGTATTACGCCTCATGGTACGTAAATACATTGATATATTATCTACTTGGTAGAATAAATTCTCTCATAATAATATTAGTCTATCACAGTCAGGGTCTTTATAACTTTATGCATAATGAAATAGATACCTATGTAGCGCCGCCTTAAATTAACATCATATACTAGTATATGTAACATAATACACACATCTACACTACATATATGTCCTTCTCGTGTAAAGAAAACAAATATGATGAGTGTATGGCAGTTTATGAATATATATATATATATATATATATATATATATATATATATATATATATATATATATATATCATATCATATCATATCATATTGCAATACATGCCTTTTAGATCTTAGTATTTTAATTTTCACTGAATATGTGTTGAGACACACAATTATAAAATTCAAATTCAAATTGTCTGACACACAATCTTATTACTCAATGTTATAATAGGCCCAACTAGCAAATATCAATTATGATGATCTTTTTTGCAGGCATCATGATTGGACTAGCGTAGGTTGGGTAGGACCAGTGTAGGTTGGATAGGACCAGTGTAGGTTGGATAGGACCAGTGGAGGTTGGATAGGACCAGTGGAGGTTAGATAACTTTTCAAGTTAACAAGTTCAAGAGTTCAAGAGCAAATACCTTGAAAGGTAAAACATTGTCTTTTTATCAAAGAACGTTTGTAAAGACACTCTTCTGATGATATCAGAGATTCATATTATAGATGATTAGGTTGACCATGCTCTAAAACATGCTTTAGGGATACATTATACATTTTTTACATTTACAAATTTCTTGCAACAAATGACCATTTAGAGGTATGTAAGGTGAAGATAACGAACAGTGATCAATATGTCAATTTAAGAAATGAACATCATGGTCAATGTGAACGGATTTGGATTTGAGGCAAATTCTGTGAATCGCGCTAGCGATTTAGACCTGATACAAAGAGAGCAATATGCATATTTGGACAAACGTTTTGTTGTGGTTGAAATTTGTTCATTCTCAAGGTCAAAGTTTATTTGTTGATAGTGAACTAATTGTGAGGATACCTTTTAGCAAGATAAAGAGAACCATTGTGCATATATATTAAGAAATTCAAACTTGGCACGAGTATTTGTTATCAAACAGGCATGGATACTATTCATAATGAAGGTCATAGGCCAAGATCAGTAGAGTTGATTTGTTGTAAGGGGAATGTATGATTGGTTGTAAACGTAATTGTCTATTTTGATGTACTGCCTCGTTCTTGGCACTTCCTTCTGAACATTCACATAATGCTAATTTAAGAATCAAATCATGGATTGAAGACAAAACAGGCATATTTTATTGATTAAAAATTATCGAGACTTATTTCTCCTGTATCATCAACATAAAAAAAATCAATAAACAATGAATGTACGTCATATCGTATTATCTTAAGTTGTCATTAGAAAATAAATAAAATTGGCTTAAATCTGCCAAAACGTGTCCACCACTGTACTCTCATCTTTGTTATTTCGGGGTAATTTATCTAAGAAATGAAAGTAGGTTTCTGATGAATTTTACGGCATGTATTAATCAAGTACGATTCTATTATAGCCTACGGACTTCAATTCCACTTTTGGTAATCGTACTTATACTCCAACTGCCTTTTCAAAAGATGAAATTCTTCAAAACCATGCTTCAGTTTTAGACATATTTAATATCCCAGTCAATGGGTCGATTGAATATGAGTTATCGTAGCTATGCTGGATTCCTAAACTACATAAAACCCCTTACAGACAAATATACATTGCTGGATCCAGTAAGTATAAGTTAGTGTTATTTGGTTACACCTTCTGCCCTCTACACAAACAATAGTGAGAAGCTTAGATTACTGCCCTATTATTCGGCTGTTTACAGTTTATGAACACGCAATCTGATTTCAGAATCATCTAAGCAATAAAAGAAGAAATATACGTGAAACATTTCAAAGCAATCTATGATTTGTATCAAGGAACTTTTTCCTTTACTTATTATATGGTAATAATGAGATAACCATCTCTTCTTAAGAAAGCCAATTTGTATCAAGGATGTTTCTTCTTTTTGCAATGATATCAATTCCCGTATAAGGAGATGATTATTTCGTAATTGTGCGGAAAACAATTATATTGATCATATTTCGCAATTGACTCTATGGGTGTCAGGTACTACATTAACTGTATAAAGATATCTATAGCATGCATATAATAATGACAGCTGAGCCGTACCCAGGTGAACAAACTTTAAGGAGATGCAACACCATTGCACTCTTTTGAAAATTAATTTCATAATTGTGTGAAATACAATGTCCCTGACAATGTTTGTTGTCAAAACACGGGTGCTACACAGACGCGCACTAATTCAGTAGTTGGTATATAAATAGGATACAGGTGGAACAAATCGGAAGAAAGAGACTATTAAAATATAAGTAATAAACAATGCAATTCACTGATTTTTCCTATCAAATCAAAATTCCTATTTCTCAGTTAGTGTTAATTACAAATAAATGTTTCTAGACAAGCAAATGTTTATCAACTTCAGATAAAGGATCTTTCAGATTTACTGTATTCGGTTTGCTCGGCAAACCACTGCCTACTTCGAAGAATACTTAGAATGAAATTGTGATAGATGTTCCCCCTCTCTGGACAGACAAATAACTCTTCTTCTGCCTTAACATTGGCAGCTTTATGCTCTCCTTCAAATATACTGTCTTTTCTCGATTCCTAAAAACAGTTTCTTTAACAAAACAAATGAAGCTTTCGGAAAGTATCGTACCTTTTCATTAGATTTTTTATACAATCCTGATAGTTTCCGAAGCTACACGATGAACGATTTTCACGATAAACGGAAAACCTGTTAAACGCAAAATACGACACAATAGGATACACGCACGATACACAAACGATGCGATAGGATACACGCACGATACGATAGGATACACGCAAGATAAAAAACACTAGGAATGTCAAGAATAACGTTGCAAGTAGTGTATAAGTATAGGATACGGGTGGGGAAAAATCAGAAGAAAAGGGGCTTTTATTGAAATATATTTCAGCTTCTCCATCGTCAACTTCCCACATTTATGTAGCAATGTTCCATTATCACCTGCATATGGTGTTTATATATTTTCACTGATTCGATATGCAAGAGCTTGTTCTGGGTATAGTCAGTTTTTAAATCGAGGTGGGCTACTGACAGACAAGTTGATGGTGCAGGGATTTCGGCAGTCTCGATTGAGGTCAGCATTTCGCAAATTCTATGGTTGTTGTAACGATCTGGTTCGTCAATGCGGCCTCGCGTTGGGTCGGGTGCTGCCTGACGTATTTCATACCGATTGTTAAGCCGTTCTTGGCACACTGATTTTGACTGGGGATAACTCCGTTTGCCTGATCAGGATATGGGGCTCACGGCGGGTGTGACCGGTCAACAGGGGATGCTTACTCCTCCTAGGCACCTGATCCCACCTCTGGTGTGTCCAGGGGTCCGTGTTTGCCCAACTATCTATTTTGTATTGCTTGTAAGAGTTATGAGATTGATGACTGTTTGTTATCTTCACCTTGCATGTGTAATGCTTGTGATATGAAATGAGCACAACAGGATGTGACTGATGTCTGAAAAATTGAGGAGAATGGTTTCAAATACTCGAAACTGATGCTTATTAGTGGTGGATGCATTTACATTTGTCTATTCATGTTCGTAAACAATAAACAGGGTACGTATGTACAGTATATGTATTTTTCAATATGTCTACTAAAACTGCATAATCGATATTTTACTAACGTTATTTGCTACATGTATGGCGCGAATATTAAGACGGAAATACACTTAGAAACATATGTGTAGCCAATGTAAATATTGCTTGTGTGTACACACAGTTATATACAATTAGTAATATTTTTCTCCTTTTGATTTAAAAGAAAAAAAGATCTTTAAAAAGTTAATATATGTTTACCCCTTTTTTATTCTCATACCTTTGTTTAAATGTATAATGTACTTGTAGAGTTGAGTTTTCATGGAGAAACAATGGAGGGTTTTAAAAAATGCAATGTGAAACCATTTCATTTTGTAAAAACGAAACTAAAGCAAAATGGAAGACAAATGATGTATTCAGCATGTTGGATACGCTTTTACTTTTGATATTTACTTGTACTTGTGGTTTGTTGTTGTTACAAATGCACACAAACATAACCCTGCATCCTTTTCTATACTAACATTTACTTCGTTAGATTACTAAATATGTATTTCGTAAGTTTGTGCACGTGAAAAAAAAATCATTTAGAAAAAAAACAACAGCAGACATTGTCAACATAAAAACAATCCTAAAAAGCAGTGTTTGACATTAGTGTAATGAAATCATAGAAAAACAATCAATGATACAAGTAGAGGGAATATAGATTTAAGTTGCTTTTTAGTTCTTTGTGTTAACACCATGTCATCATTATAGGAGTTGTGAAATTGATCACTGTTCGTTATCTTCACTTTTTTGTAAGGCATATTTAGTGGTGCAAAGCATCACACATAATGTAATGTTTGCACTGTCCTCTTTGCCTTGTCATTCATGGTGTATGTTTGAGTATCAGTGACTGGCTAGTGGAGCGGATTACTCCGTTTACTTGATTAATCCATAGGGCTCATGGCAGGTATGACTGGTCAACTTGGGATACCTACATATCTTGAGCACCTGATCCCATATCTGGTGTGTTCAGATGTCCGCTTAATTTTGTATTCTTTACAGAAATTAGATGTGTCTTTCTGTGTTTTTCCATCATGAATCGCAATACATCAACGTGAATTCAGACAAAGGTCAGGATTCAGTCGAAGCTTTTCATTCAACAATGAAAAGTTATCAATAAAATTACTTTCTAATGAGAACAAAAAACCAATACCCACAAAAAATAAATATGAGAGGGTAGATCAAAGCTAGTCATAGCATGTCGTTTTAGATGTCATAATCGTTCCGTGAGATTTGTGAAATAGAAGAATACGTTAACAAATGTTGTATAAATGTTTACTATAAAGACAGTTCGAGTAAGACCACCTTAGCGCTGTCAAACGTCTGTTTGATAATTGAATAACTGAATTCAGAAATAAACAAATCAAACTGGTATCTTGTCTCAATATGTGTACTTTAAACCTCAGTCTCGTCATTTAACAAAGATCATTTGCAGATAAAATGATCAATACGGTATTTAAACTCAACATACATACTTTAAATCCTTATCTCGTCTTTTATCATCGAGCATCTGCATAGTATCTTAAACGACCGATTAAGTGCAGGTTCATTCGAACGATTACTTGATTAGGAAGATATTCACTTAAAGTGCATTTACCGCATTCAATTTTATCGAGTTAAAATACAGAGTTTCAACATCACTAAATTATATATATTTACATGATACACGGTGACTAGATCTTTAACAGAAATATTATTTACATTTCAACGGTGTTAAACTTAAACCAAATGCACAAAAAGCATTTCGAAGGCAGTCTTTTTTATCACAGACAGAAATCTTTTCGTACATGTCACTTTTTGTATGCGCACAAACAGTGACATTGTAAATATTTCCGAATGCACATTTTACCAATAATAAGCGATATCATGATATCTTTGCTAAAGGGGGTTTCAAAATACACCAAACCCCCTCAAAAACTCTCTGAAATAATTTTTAAGAACGATGAAAATGGTTCACTTTTAGACAAGCATACAACTTGTGTCATTTGGTCGAATGATGTTTGATGTGTATTTTACCATATTAAATTTGAGTGCGGATTACTCCGTTTACATATATCAAAGTAAAGGGCACTCGGCGGATGTGACCAGTCGACAGGTAATCGATGCTCCTCCTAGGCATCTGGTCTACCTACTCTTAACAAATAGTGGTCAATCTCACAACTCCTATAAGCAATACAAAATAATGAATGTGGCAAAGACGGAGCCCTGGACACACCAGAAGTGGGATCAGGTGCCTAGGAGGAGTAAGCATCCCATGTCGACCTATCACATCCACCGTGAGCCCTATATCTTGTTCAGGTAAACGGAGTTATCCATAGTCAAAATCATTGTGCTAAGAACGGTCTAACAATCGGTATGAAACATGTCAGACACCATACTCCCAATGATAGGTTGTATTGGCAAACTAGGTCGTTATAACGACCATATAATTTGCAAAATGTTGACTTTAAACGAGACTGTTAAAACCTCTGTACCATCAACTAGTTTGTCAGTAGCCTGCTTTGATATGAAAACCGACCATACGCAGAACAAGCTCTTGTGCATCGAACGATCCAAGCGATATAAGCACCATATGGAGGTGATAATGACATATTGCTACATAAATATGGGAAGTTGACTATGGAGTGGCTGAAATCATCCCGTTTATCATAAAGTTGAGTTGTTAGTTTGCCGTCAATATCTACCCTTAGTAAAATATCTAAGTATGAAGCAGAAGTTGACGACTCTATGGTGTCTTTTATTTCGAGTTCACTGGGATATATCAAATCGACATATCGACACATTGTTGATTATCGTCCATCTTTTAATGTTACAATTTACTACTCGAGAATAATGAAAAATAACACAGCTGTAAACAACTTTAGAAAACGTCAAGTGAGTTCATTGCATTTTATTTGGGAACATAAATTTATTGAACATTGACACTTACGAATTTTGTACGGATACAATGATTAGTTTTTACAATCCAGTTTAATATCTTGATACTTGGAAAAATTGAATGTCACGCATGTTTCGTCAAGTCATTAATGAAAGGCGAAGATAACGATCAATTTCATAAGTCGTATAACTCCTATAAGTAATGCAAAATGGAGAGTTGAGGAAACACGGAACCCTGGATATACCAATCTAATCTGAAAGTTGCAGTGACTTTTCATTTAAACTGAAGGGAAAAAATATGCTGACAAGAAAAAGACAAGCACCACCAGTTCTCATTAAAAAAACCAACATAATACACAAAATAATAACAAATTGTCTAAACACTTCCACAGTATTTATTCACTATCTAATTATCATCCCATCTCCAGTACTAGATCCTAAGGGGATACAGGCAGCGACCTAATGTGAAATTAGGAATATATTTTGACTATTATCAGTAATACAATGGTGATAAATGTCATATTTGATTTAGAATTAAAAATACAAAAAATAAAAATGCATGATATGCAGTGATTAAAATGTTAATCGGATCTGGAGGGACTGTAGAGGCTGCAAAACCCATTTTTGGACACGTTAAACGGACAAAACATTGGTACACTTTAGTTTTTGGAAGGGGTATGCTTCTCTGTCACTATCCCCTCATTGGAAAATATTCTAGATCAGCTCATGTAATCCTTCTCAGAATTGTTAACGTTTACATTGAAAAGGGTTAAGAAAACACAGTCATGATCAATTTCACATTTTCGATTCAACATCTTTTATACACATCGATATATGAAAAACATCTTTCCGCCATATCTAAGTATAATTTATAAAGAAAAAAAAAATGTGGGGAAACATTGCGTTCAATAATATTTTCTTCCAAAATATAGAATAATAGATGACTAAGCATCTAATCCTTTTTGGAACATACAAATCTTAATTGTTTTTATCAAACATAGACTAATAACATGTAAACATTCCAAAAAGGAATTAAATTTGACATGTTAAATCACACCCAATGAGGAGATTGCAACAGGAATGCTATGTTTTTGAGTTTTTGTTCTACTAACAAATTTCAATTGTTGACCAGTGTAACTATTTCTTACTACACCTTGAATAAATAATTAAAATTCAGAATCAAATGTAACTCACTTAAAACATTTAAAAGTCGTTATCAGTTGTAAATACAAATTGAAAGTAAATTGAAAGCAGTTTCCAGTTTTGATTAACACATAGTGATTTCTTTTAAGCATGAATAAGTTGTCTTGACGAAGATACATTTTATCTCTAAACAACAGTCTAGTAAATTCAGACTATGTGCATGCATCACGCATAATATCATTAATACTAGTTTACTAAAATAATGTGTTGATAATTTCGTCTGTAAGCTATACAGGCGAAGGAGTTGGATTTAATGAACTATCTCTTGGTATAAAAAACTGAAACTGCGTAGCCTCATAATTCTTTTATCCGAAAAATGAACAAGAATATATTGTATAGTTCATCTATAAGCCCTCTTAACAATTTGCGTACACACTGTCATTTTGCAAATATTCTGTAACAACATCATGGCACAGCTGGTATTCATCCTGTAAAAATAGAAATGATTTCAATAAAGTCTACAGGTCATTCACAGAACAGTGTGTTTAATAGCTTCTACATTTATATACATTGTACGAGTTCTATGTCTGATAGGTATTATTGAACGTAGTAGTACAGGGATTCAGAGAGAGTTATTCGTGACTATTCATGAAAGGCGAAGATAACGAACAGTGATCAATCTCATAACTCCTACAAGCAATACAAAGCAGATAGTTCGGCAAATACGGACCCCTGCACACACCAGATGTTGGATCAGGTGCCTAGGAGGAGTAAAGCGTCATGCAAAAAAAACCCAAAGAATTTCTACTTTTCCCCATATATCCATAGTATGTTACATATACGTGCAATCATATGATAAAAATGGAAAAGAAACAAGAGATCTGTCAAAAGCTTTACCTCGGTGTGTTTTGTTGAGATATAACGAACACATACATTTGCAGGAAAAAAAACCAAAATTGAATATCTTCTAACTTTAAACATTAAATTCAGCACCATCTTTACATCAGATTGATAGTTTGATTAGGTGTTGCCTTAGACTGTGTCCACTTGAATTTAACTGTTTGAATCGATGGGCTTCTTGAGCGGAGTATTGAATTATCAATATTTTTTGTATATATTGCGATATTTATTATGACCCATCCTTTATCCGGGGGGTCAATATCGGATCTTAGAATCTGTAACACTGCGTTACAATGTTACAACATTCATTTGTTAAGATTCAGTATTGTGTTCATAGACATATTTAGTAAAACTCGATACATATGTCTCAAGGAACACTTCTATTTCATCAACAAAGAGGGCTAAAGACGGGTGTACACGAGAAACATACGCCTCCGATGTACCTAGTTACAACTTCTGATTATGTCAAGTGGTTCATGTTTACTTTACTCTCAGTTTGTTTTTCTTTATCGGGTTTATGAAATGGAACATTATTAATTATGTTTACTGTCCATGCTTACACCTCGTAGTCACCCAATAGGACCTTTTGTGTTACCTAGAGTCCATATATCCCCTACATTTTATTTAGTTTTCTTGATAAGATTTATGAAATTGATCATTGTTCTTTATATTCACTGTATGATTGATCGTTGTTGTTGTTTTCACAAGGATGCGTTATTTAAGGTTAGTTCTAGGGGAGGTCAAGGAAAGTAAACGCTCATAAATTTATTAAGAGTAGACCATGCTTATAAATGTCATGATGTTTAAGTGTTATTGCTACACGAATCTACAAATTAAATGTTCTATACAACAGGGCAGTATAATTACACATCATTTGTGGCGGTTTGTTCCTTACAATTAGTGTTTTGATTGACAGATTGTTAAACAAAACGACAACAAAAAATGTTTAGTACACATCGTTAATATATATAATATGACAATGCTTGCTTTCAATGGAGCCATTGTCAACATCGTCAGATTCTTAAACAGATGCCCAACAACGTCAATAATTGTTACTTTTTTCTGACGTGAAAAAAAATGAGAGGAACAGGACATGTAAGCAAATCACAACAAAATAACCTAAGCCACACTCCCACCCTTGACTGCTTTGTTATTGACTTGTTTTTGTGATACATACCAAAGTAGACAGAAACTCAGTTCTGCGAACTTGAAGCTGACGTGTGATGGTGAAGATGTCCACTTCTTTGTCCATGGTGATCTGCTCAAGAGCGTTATAGACAACACAGAATGATCCACAACGCGTGGCCCCGTCGCTGATAAAGATAAAGCATTTCCTTCGATTCGTATGTTATTAGATATAATATTCCCATAGTAAATCACGATCTTTCATCTACACAATAGTTCTTTTTTTTTAGATATATGTTAAAATTTTTTTTTTTGACATTCTGCATTAGAAGATTAAAATCAAAGTTTGCATATGATAATTTAGTATAATACGCATTTAGTAACCCCGTTACCATTAATATTAGCTATCAAACACACCTGGACAAAATAAGAATTCTTCCATCCTGCTTCGTTTGTTCACTTTTTGCTTCTTTGACCATGTCTAGTAAGGCTCTCTTGTTTACAACTGATTCAGTTTCATTCCAGGTGTTACATTCTAGCACTGTTATTTGTATCTCAGAACTTCCCTAAAAAAAGCATGACCAATGATTTAGGTATCAATATTTTCATGAATTTAGTTGTTTAGAAAATTTTCTGTTGTAAATAATGAAATGCTTAAAGGCGTACTTTGGATTCTAGAATTATCTTTGTTGTAGAGACATTGCCTGAATTTGTTGATGTTTTCAGTCTCGCTGTAAAGTTTCCAATCATATTGTTGTCAGTTTTGGATGGGAACCAACGGGATGACTAAAAGTGAGAGAGCATTCGTAAGTATTTGTTCATGTAGATCTAAAAGAAATGTAATTCATTATTATGACGTCTTTATTTTCGCATCAAGTTTACCATTAGTAGTATTGCTAATTTCATTCTTATATTACATTTTTTTTATGAATATGGCTCTACCATATTTTTTAATTGTGAAATTAGTAATGCAGTCAATGTAATAAATTGCTGATTAATGTCTTACAGATTTAAGGTCTTTCAAAGGACACATGAATACCACTACACGGGCATCAAAATCTTTCACGAGTTTCAGAAAATCTTCTGAGTAGTCAGGCAGTGGATACTGAGCGCTAATGAGAAGGTCGTTAGCGGTAAAAGTCTAAAAGAAAGTAAAGCATGAGCTAGACCTATATCGCCTGTAATGTTTAATGATACAGGAAACATATTAAAACTTTAATATCCATCGAGCGACTGTTTGGTACTTACAAAATTGTTTATCAAGATTTAAAAGTTGACTCAAATGAAATAGCTCAAATAATTTTATATCTATGAAAAAATTGTCATTCAATGTATTTCAAAGAAATTTAAGATGAACTTCAAAATATATTTATCTAACATACCCATTGGAAATTTCTTTTGATATTGATATAAATATACTAGACCTGATGTAAAACAGCATTGTAATATGTACTTCGTTCCTTTGCGTAGGACAGACGGCACATAAATCTCTCCACTGGAGATCAAGAACAATCAGAAAGTTGCTTCATAATTAAATCTCGTGAAGAAGTATTGGCTGTGAAAGTGATGAGGACCATTATTTGCTCACAATTGGCATAGGAATATGTATTAATGATTAATAAAAACCAATTGTTTTGTACAAAACCCAGAGAAACCTAATAAAACTACGTTAGATAACCGCTTTTAATGTGACGAAATATATATGGAAGAACTGTTGTCTTGGAAGACAATCATTATCTAATCACTAAAATCACACATCCATGTGCCTGTATTGAGATTAAAAAGTGTTTGATTAATTAAATACTGGTGCTATTACTGAAATACATAATATACAGCAATTCTAATTGAATTCAATTTTAGGTGACAAAATGACAGCTAAAGCCCCTTTAACATCATTATAAATACCGTAAATAACGGTGATATGTTTCATGAAACTTTCAATGAAAATTACATGAGATGTTCGTAATTGATGAAGCATCACAGATTTAAATGCTATGTGTAATATGACCCTTCGACAAGCATGATAGCATTGATCAACATTACACTGGTTTATTGCACAAAGGGAAAACTCTGCTTTTGTCCATAAAAAGTTGTATAGAAAATGATAAATTTGCAGTACCAATAATTTCAAACACAAAAGGTTTGTAAAACTGTGTTAGAATGTCTGTATACTCGTAAAATAGAAAGACCCTCACGGAGAAGAAATAAAAAAGAAATCCATTAAGTATCATTTTTGTAAGCTCTTTTGAAGACGGAAACATCATTTATATTTTACTAATGCATGGTGTTAAGATTGACTGCTAGCTAAAAGAATTAACACAAGGAAGAAATGTTACAACATATAAAAAACCCAAACAAACAACGTAAATATATCAGAATGTCAGATAAGTGGAAACAGAAATGAACGTGAACCTGGTAGAACACTGTTGGTGTAGTTGGCGGTTATATTCGCACGTCCAGACTCATAATCCTTCTGTAAGTATTCCTTCCGAAGTGAGAGTAACTCCTGTAAAATAAAACACAGAGTTCTGAGAGTAACTCCTGTAAAATAAAATACAGAGTTCTGAGAGTAACTCCTGTAAAATAAGATACAGAGTTCTGAGAGTAACTCCTGTAAAATAAAATACAGAGTTCTGAGAGTAACTCCTGTAAAATAAAATACAGAGTTCTGAGAGTAACTCCTGTAAAATAAAATACAGAGTTCTGAGAGTAACTCCTGTAAAATAAAACACAGAGTTCTGAGAGTAACTCCTGTAAAATAAAATACAGAGTTCTGAAATCTGTCTTTGTGGATCTGAATAAAAAATTAAATAAGTTCATGGTAGCATAGTTAATGTTGTTTTCGTCTTGGGGGATTTATATTTGGTGGATCTACCCAGTAATTAACCCCATTTCAAAGATTGTTCAGTGAAAGCAATGGAAAGATACGCGAAAGTTATGTACAAAAACTAAAGAATAATCATTTAGAACTGCACACTTTGTACCTGTTCTCTATATTATGTAGTTCTTTTATTCTTGTACTTTGAGCTTTAGCCAGTTTTCGTAAATTTGTTTAGAATTATTTATCATCTCTGGAGAAACGTAACAGCAGTTAAATTGCAAACAAAGTTGCTATTATATATATTTGATCTTAACAGTTTAATTGTTATTGAATATTTGAGAATATAAACTGAATATAAATCTGAGTCAATATCTAAAGGAAACTCAACCTATCCGCGATTATGAACAATCTCTTTCGTTGCAACATAGTTACGGATATATCCAGCATTTGAATATTTGCTTCGCCTTTTTGTAATAATAATTCATCAAAATTAAAGGATGAGTAAAATTTGGCTCTTTTCATACGAAATGTTTCATCTAGATTATCTCCCGTAAAATGCAACAACACATTATTCATTTTATCTCTTACACGTACAATCTTGATGTGTACACTCAGTTATGACCCCACAAGCATTGTTTCGTAGTATAATATTTGTTGACTAGTCTGATATGTACTCTCTCTCTCTCTCTCTCTCTCTCTCTCTCTCTCTCTCTCTCTCTCTCTCTCTCTCTCTCTCTCTCCTGCATTTTATTTTTGATAATCACCTCAAATTCAGAAGACCTTGGGGACTTCTTAGTGACATCTCCAGCATTCACATAACACGATTCTTCTCCACATTCTTGTAAAAACTGTTCTGTTGTCAAGCATCTAGATTTTCCACGGAAGGATTCAAACAATGCAAGATAAACAGTTTTGTACTGGTCCTAAAGTCAACGGAAAAATACAAAATTAAAGAAATTCGATAGGGCTTTGTAGACGATTGTTTCATTATCAAAGTATATGCAAGAAGAGGAAACATTATGTTCAGATCTAAAGATAATATAGAATAGCCTACGCATACGGAAATTTACTTCCACTGAGATTGCAAAATGTGTAACAATAACTGTCATGTTTTATATAGACCAATGACCTATCGTAATTACTGGAGTCCCATTGGCTGCATTGCTCACCTGAGACAACATGTATCTTTGTAATCTTTGCGTTTGCAATGTGGGCCACTTCCTAGCTACACACCATGGATGAATAAACTTCAAATAACACCCTATTAGCATGCTATCATATTCATCTCACGTTCTTTAAAAAATGGCTATCCATTCTATGGTATGCTTTGAAAAAGATTGAATCATCTTGGGACCTCCATTGTTCTCGTTATTCTGGACACAGGAATTCTGGACACAGAATAGTTTGAACAAACTTGATTTTACTAAGTATAAGGCAACATTTTTCATAATAACAGTACAGTTATGTTTAAAAATATATATACAAAATAAATCCCCTTGCAAGGGATATGGGCTTTCCATCCTTTTTACATCGTAACATACAAATGTACTAGCCAACTTTGGCTGAAATACACATATTGACAGTGTAAAAGAAGAGTGCAGAAGAAGTTTGAAACACAACACATTTTTATCAATTTTGAATTACATACACTTTGTATGAACTCCATGTGTGGAAATTTTAATTTGTCCCCTTTCCCCAAAATTCCTCTCTGCTAGGTTTGGTCAAACTTAATCCAGTAGTTCCAGAGAAGAAGTTGAAAATGTGAGAAGTTTTTGACCTCGATCAATGACACCGACAAAAGATAACCATCAGAATAAATACCTTTGCCTCAGGTGAGCTAAGAAGTTTTCGTGCATTACCTGTCCTTCACTAAATGTCTGTCGACCATTATGATTGTTTTTTTCCCCGAAAGATCTAGTAATAACAAGTTTTTTTCTGAATGCTACTGAACCCCCTCCCCAAATGATGAGCTTGAATGTGATATACATATGCAGACAATATTCATACATGTCTTATGTTGTATATCCATGCACATTGCAGACATGAATTAATTGCTGAAAACAATAATCATTCAAGTCTAACAGGTATGCAGGTGCCGGAATTGGACTGTCTAGTTTCGATGCCGTAAAAGAGAGTGTCGGATGTGTTTGTATTCTTTGAACAAAGGTTTTGATAATCTTATTTTTACCAGTCATGGACTCGGGTTCTACTTAGCAATGGTTTCACGTCCAGTGTCTGAATGGCCTTTCTAAGCCACGTTCGATGCGTTTTAAAAATACTTTAGTCTGCATAAAATGATTATAAAAGCTCGAGCATTCTAAATAATTAAAGGTTTCAAGGAGTGAGACACAGTTTTGTTGTTTATTCTCAATTTTACCGACGTTTATGTACATTCCCAACATATTTCTGGACTCTTTGTTCAGTATTTTTTATGAACTAAAAGATAGGATTGTGGAAAGTCTGATAAAAAGCTGCAAGAAATAATGTATGGGGTCGAACAGATATTCTGAATCGCACTCTAAATGGGTTGAGTCATATTTTCTTTACAATGGCAGAACACAGATTGAGTGCTTTAGAAGGCTTGTCATTCAGACTGTGTTATTGCGGGTCTATTATGCAAGTTGAAGGTAACGCCCGGGATAAATTTCGTTATTTAAAACTTGCCGAATAAAACCCAAAGTATTTACGTTAAAATACAACAAGAAAATGTAGTTCGGACTTCCATCTCGTTTTGACATATACATGGCATTCAAGATATTGATGTTGAAGATATCGACGTTTAACTGTACAATATACACATATTCTATTTCATGCAAGGAACTCATGATGTTTATCAGATGTTATCGCAAACACGTGTTGCTATTGACAATGTCCGCAATTCTGTAACATTTAACGGGGAATTTTTCAAAAGAAAGCGTCCATACGTTTGGGGGAAATATGTACACAAGATCAGGAAGCCCAGATAAAATTTCAGTTTGAAGTAGAATGATAAGTTCAATTGTTAGTATGTTTTGGTCTTCTTTGTTTCGGTTGTTTTGGCAGGTAGCGCTCGTCTACACTTCTACAAAAACACATGTATTAAAAAGCAATGAGATATCTTTTTGAAATATTTCTTTGAAGAAAATGTATTAATAGACTGATTAAACGATGATCAAGACTAAGTTTCATTTTGAAGTAAAATTGTGTGTGTAATCAAATACTGATGATTTGTATTCTACTTTGCTTTGTTAAATTTAATCAAACAGCTCTAGTCTACCTGCGACAGATCTGAGATTGTATAAACATGCATCAATATTTTTATGAAACGTTTCTATGAAGGTAATGTACTCATCGATTCACATTAAATCAAACGATTTGTAAATAGTAGCATTGTAACACATCTTACTACACGTGCTTGTAAATGCAAACAGTGACATTGTAACACATCTTACCACACTTGCTTGTAAATGTAAATAGTAACATTGTAACACATCTTACTACACGTGATTGTAAATGTAAATAGTAACATTGTAACACATTTTAGTACACGTGCTTGTAAATGTAAATAATAACATTGTAACACATCTTACTACACATGCTTGTAAATGTAAATCGTAACATTGTAACACATCTTACTACACGTGATTGTAAATGTAAATAATAACATTGTAACACATCTTACTACACGTGCTTGTAAATGTACATAGTAACATTGTAACAAATCTTACTACACATGCTTGTAAATGTAAATAGTGACATTGTAACACATCTTACTACACGTGATTGTAAATGTAAATAGTGACATTGTAACACATCTTACTACACGTGATTGTAAATGTAAATAGTAACATTGTAACACATCTTACTACACATGCTTGTAAATGTAAATAGTAATATTGTAACACATCTTGTTACACGTGCTTGTAAATGTAAATAGTGACATTGTAACACATCTTACTACACGTGCTTGTAAATGTAAACAGTGACATTGTAACACATCTTACTACACGTGATTGTAAATGTAAATAGTAACAATGTAACACATTTGACTACACGTGATTGTAAATGTAAATAGTAACATTGTAACACATCTTACTACACGTGATTGTAAATGTAAACAGTGACATTGTAACACATCTTACTACACGTGATTGTAAATGTAAATAGTAACAATGTAACACATCTTACTACACGTGCTTCTAAATGTAAATAGTAACATTGTAACACATCTTACTACACGTGCTTGTAAATGTAAATAGTAACATTGTAACACATCTTACTACACATGCTTGTAAATGTAAATAGTGACATTGTAACACATCTTACTACACGTGCTTGTAAATGTAAATAGTAACATTGTAACACATCTTACTACACATGTTTCTAAATGTAAATAGTGACATTGTAACACATCTTACTACACGTGCTTGTAAATGTAAACAGTGACATTGTAACACATCTTACTACACGTGCTTGTAAATGTAAATAGTAACATTGTAACACATCTTACTACACGTGATTGTAAATGTAAATAGTAACATTGTAACACATCTTACTACACGTGCTTGTAAATGTAAACAGTGACATTGTAACACATCTTACTACACGTGATTGTAAATGTAAATAGTAACATTGTAACACATCTTACTACACATTCTTGTAAATATAAATAGTAACATTGTAACACATCTTACTACACGTGATTGTAAATGTAAACAGTGACATTGTAACACATCTTACTACACGTGCTTGTAAATGTAAATAGTGACATTGTAACACATCTTACTACACGTGCTTGTAAATGTAAATAGTAACAATGTAACACATCTTACTACACGTGATTGTAAATGTAAATAGTAACATTGTAACACATCTTACTACACGTGATTGTAAATGTAAACAGTGACATTGTAGCACATCTTACTACACGTGATTGTAAATGTAAATAGTAACATTGTAACACATCTTACTACACATGCTTGTAAATGTAAATAGTGACATTGTAACACATCTTACTACACGTGATTGTAAATGTAAATAGTAACATTGTAACACATCTTACTACACGTGATTGTAAATGTAAATAGTAACATTGTTACACATCTTACTAAACGTGCTTGTAAATGTAAATAGTAACATTGTAGCACATCTTACTACACGTGCTTGTAAATGTAAATAGTAACACTGTAACACATCTTACTACACATGCTTGTAAATGTAAATAGTGACACTGTAACACATCTTACTACACGTGATTGTAAAAGTAAATAGTAACATTGTAACACATCTTACTACACGTGATTGTAAATGTAAATAGTAACATTGTTACACATCTTACTACACGTGCTTGTAAATGTATATAGTAACATTGTAACACATTTTACTACACGTGCTTGTAAATGTGAATAGTAACATTGTAACACAGCTTACTACACATGCTTGTAAATGTAAATAGTGACATTGTAACACATCTTACTACACGTGATTGTAAATGTAAATAGTCACATTGTAACACATCTTACTACACATGCTTGTAAATGTAAATAGTAACATTGTAACACATCTTACTACAGATGCTTGTAAATGTAAATAGTGACATTGTAACACATCTTACTACACATGCTTGTAAATGTAAATAGTGACATTGTAACACATCTTACTACACGTGCTTGTAAATGTAAATAGTAACATTGTAACACATCTTACTACAGATGCTTGTAAATGTAAATAGTGACATTTTAACAAATCTTACTACACGTGATTGTAAATGTAAATAGTAACATTGTAACACATCTTACTACACATGCTTGTAAATGTAAATAGTAACATTGTAACACATCTCACTACACATGTTTGTAAATGTAAATAGTGACATTGTAACACATCTTACTACACGTGCTTGTAAATGTAAACAGTGACATTGTAACACATCTTATTACACGTTCTTGCAAATGTAAATAGTAACATTGTAACACATCTTACTACACGTGATTGTAAATGTAAATAGTAACATTGTAACACATCTTACTACACGTGATTGTAAATGTAAACAGTGATATTGTAACACATCTTACTACACGTGATTGTAAATGTAAATAGTAACATTGTAACACATCTTACTACACGTGATTGTAAATGTAAATAGTAACATTGTAACACATCTTACTACACGTGTTTGTAAATATAAACAGTGACATTGTAACAAATCTTACTACACGTGATTGTAAATGTAAATAGTAACATTGTAACACATCTTACTACACGTGCTTGTAAATGTAAATAGTGACATTGTAACACATCTTACTACACGTGCTTGTAAATATAAACAGTGACATTGTAACACATCTTACTACACGTGATTGTAAATGTAAATAGTAATATTGTAACACATCTTACTACACGTGCTTGTAAATGTAAACAGTAACAATGTAACACATCTTACTACACTTGCTTGTAAATGTAAATAGTAATACATCTTACTACACGTGATTCTAAATGTAAACAGTAACATTGTAACACATCTTACTACACGTGATTGTAAATGTAAATAGTAACATTGTAACACATTTCACTACACGTGATTGTAAATGTAAACAATAATATTGTAACACATCTTACTACACGTGATTGTAAATGTAAATAGTAACATTGTAACACATCTTACTACACATGTTTGTAAATGTAAATAGTAACATTGTAACGCATCTTACTACACGTGCTTGTATATGTAAATAGTGACATTGTAACACATCTTACTACACGTGCTTGTAAATGTAAACAGTGACATTGTAACACATCTTACTACACGTGCTTGTAAATGTAAATAGTAACAATGTAACACATCTTACTACACGTGTTTGTAAATGTAAATAGTAACATTGTAACACATCTTACTACACATGCTTGTAAATGTAAATAGTAACATTGTAACACATCTTACTACACATGTTTGTAAATGTAAATAGTAACATTGTAACGCATCTTACTACACGTGCTTGTAAATGTAAATAGTGACATTGTAACACATCTTACTACACGTGCTTGTAAATGTAAACAGTGACATTGTAACACATCTTACTACACGTGCTTGTAAATGTAAATAGTAACAATGTAACACATCTTACTACACGTGATTGTAAATGTAAATAGTAACATTGTAACACATCTTACTACACGTGATTTTAAATGTAAATAGTAACATTGTAACACATCTTACTACACGTGCTTGTAAATGTAAATAGTGACATTGTAACACATCTTACTACACGTGATTGTAAATGTAAACAGTGACATTGTAACACATCTTACTACACGTGATTGTAAATGTAAACAGTAACATTGTAACACATCTTACTACACGTAATTGTAACTGTAAATAGTAACATTGTAACACATCTTACTACACATGTTTGTAAATGTAAATAGTGACATTGTAACACATCTTACTACACGTGATTGTAAATGTAAACAGTGACATTGTAACACATCTTACTACACGTGATTGTAAATGTAAATAGTAACATTGCAACACATCTTACTACACATGTTTGTAAATGTAAATAGTGACATTGTAACACATCTTATTACACGTGATTGTAAATGTAAATAGTGACATTGTAACACATCTTACTACACGTGGTTGTAAATGTAAACAGTGACATTGTAACACATCTTACTACACGTGATTGTAAATGTAAACAGTGACATTGTAACACATCTTACTACACGTGATTGTAAATGTAAATAGTGACATTGTAACACATCTTACTACACGTGATTGTAAATGTAAACAGTGACATTGTAACACATCTTACTACACGTGATTGTAAATGTAAACAGTAACATTCTAACACATCTTACTACACGTGATTGTAAATGTAAACAGTGACATTGTAACACATCTTACTACACGTGGTTGTAAATGTAAACAGTGACATTGTAACACATCTTACTACACGTGATTGTAAATGTAAACAGTGACATTGTAACACATCTTACTACACGTGATTGTAAATGTAAATAGTAACATTGTAACACATCTTACTACACGTGATTGTAAATGTAAACAGTAACATTCTAACACATATTACTTTACGTACTTGCCCTGCTGTTACATGTAAGTTAACGAAAATGACAGAGACCAATCCATTTTAGGACGTGATGTTTTCTCATTGCTAAAAACTGAATACGATGGGTGTCTAGTTAGTTAACACTGAATACGACGGATGTTTAGATAGTTAACACTGAATATGATGAGTATCTAGATAGTTAACACTGAACACGATGGGTGTCTAGATAGTTAACACTGAATACGATGGCTGTCTAGATAGTGATGTTTTCTCATTGGTAAAAACTGAACACGATGGCTGTCTAGATAGTTAACACTGAATACTATGGATGTTTAGATAGTTAACACTGAATACGATGGCTGTCTAGATAGTTAACACTGAACACGATGGCTATCTAGATAGTTAACACTGAACACGATGGCTATCTAGATAGTTAACACTGAATGCGATGGATGTCTAGATAGTTAACAGGTTTTATAGGCTTATTCGCATTTTTAAAAGTAGTTTAAAGTTACTACTTTTTGCGAATTACTACATGTAGTATTAATTTCGTTTTATGTTTGACGTTTTCTTAAATTGATGAAAAAGTCAATTAATCATTTTTGAAGACTTGTATACATTTATCTTTAAAAACGGAGCTCTCTATTACTTGATGTATAATTGGTTTGAGTACATATGTACCATGCATAAAAATATTCATGTACACTAAAGGTTTTTAGGTTACAAAATTTGCTGTTTGTGCAATTGATCAATAGTGAAAAGAGGAAGCTATTTTGTCCTGAACGATTATAATTTATTTACCTTTCTCACGACGTTTTATCAGGAAGAAAATCAAACCGCAAGCCATTTACAGGTATTCAAACAAAAGTATGTTTTCTGATTCGGTAGATAAACGAATTGGATTACATAACGATAAAAGAATCAAGGAAGCAATATTTTAAGAAGGACACGACTTTAGTAGATTATCAGTAAAATAGACAGGGAAGAAACGCTGGCTTAAATGATAGGTATGTTTATGGGGATTTTTGTTGTAAATGACCTTGAAGTAGAACATTGTGATTCAAATAGTGTGTTTTATAAGTGTTTATGAAATGCTGTTAGCTTTTGCACGTAGAAAATATTTAATGCAAAGTCCCTACCCCCAAACAACTTCAATTGAAGCAATGGAATAAACTCAATGTAGATGAGTAGGAATTTATTTGTATATAAGGATACTGTTCATCAGATAAACCCCTTCCTAGATGACATATGCCGCTATGCTTTGGGAAAATTTACACAACACACATAGTAGGACCTTTGTTTGAAGTCTCCCATTTTTGGTTGATTAATGCATATTGATTAAGGATTAATGAATTTATGCAATGCGATCAATTAATCATCAAAATTGAAATAAATAAACGGGACATTAAATATCCATAATAACGAAATGTAAGGTAGAATTAAGGTATTTTGATTTAAATTCACAACAAACGGCACGAATTTCGAACAGAGTTTCTTGTATCTTTGTCCAATGGAATGGAGTTATTGACGTCATTGAAAAAGAAAGGTTGCTTACTTCGCCCTGAATCATGTTCATTCTGTCCTTCCTCATGGTTCTGACGTACATTGGTACGTTAATCCTACCCTTCCTCCAACCTTCCCGATAGAGGGCATCCAGAGCAATATATGTCCCCGTTCTACCAATGCCTGCGCTGTAATTTTAACATGCACCATAGAATAAAAGGTGAAGATAACGAACAGTGATCAATCTCATAACTCCTATAAGGAATGCAAAATAAATAGTTTGGCAAACACTGACCCTTAGACACACCAGAGGTGGGATCAGGTACCTAGAAGGAGTAAGTATCCCCTTTTAACCACTCGCGCCAGAAAATGTTTATATAAAATATTGAGAGATATATAAAACGTATTGTGTCATGATATAAAACGTATTGCACCTGCAGTGTACGACTGTGTATTCTCCGGAATATGATGAGGATGTTGTCATCACGTGACGATGGAAGATAACGAGACTGAGTGGATCTGGCACTCCATGGTCCGGCCATCTTGTGTAATGAAACATCACTACCTCACGGTCTCTCTGTTCCTAGAAAACATCAAATAAGAACATTTCAGTTAGAGAAACATTGTAGAGCATTGCCTTGACCTAATAAAATTTTATCTATGGACTTTGTATAATGATGATTATGCAACGAATTACGATATAAGTCACTGTAGTTAGAATTAATCTGCTAAAATAAAACAAAGTGGTATTGATAGGTAATCTTTAATCTTATTGTTAATTCTGTCTCAAACTGAAGGGAAAAATGTTTGATATGAAGTATTCTGATGATGATGCTCTGCGATAATTTGCATATCTGTTTGAAGTTGCAAACGATTCATGATTAGTATGTTTATGGTACGCATTTTGCTCAAAAGTAAGGTCATTATGAAATATGACTTCATAAATATTTGGACCTCACCTTGCCGTTGTAGAATTTGAACTGCCTTATCGTACAATTAGCATAATCTTTCTCTCCCACGTTTCTAATATTGAGGTCTCCATCCTGGATTTTATCGTTGATGCCTGGCCAGTATAGGGCACATTTGTTCTAAATATTAAAGAGTCTAAAATTCAGTTCAAAGTAAAGAAGGAATTCATAAAATGCATCAATTGGCAGTATCACTCCGAACGTAATACAACAAATTACATCTGGTTATAAAGTAAATATATCAAATAAAGTATGTATTTTCATACGTCAACAAATTTAGCTATCGTATTTATAAAGTTTACACAAACATGCATATGCTGATAAGCTGATAAGAGAAATAATTCAGTCAATGGCATACCTTTGCACCCTCCTTTAAATTCGTTAAACAGACAATGACGAAAACACCCTCTTGCCAAACCATTCTCCAGAAATCAGTTATTGTCTTTGGTTTGGGACCTGATGTATAGCAAACGTATTTCGTTTTCGTTTTACCAAGATCACGATTTACATATATCTATATATATCAGAATAAGAATTTATACCTCATTTATTTGAAGTTGAACACTTATTTTTGATATTTCTGAACTTTATGTTGGTGAGATTCACAAACCTTGAGTTGCGATATAGGCCCGCTTTCCCCCTGCATCCTATAATAGAAATGATGTTTTTGGTATTCTATGTTGTATATTTTAGTGAATAATACATATCGATGCACAAGTGCTATACAGCTGATTGACATGACAAGTACTCACTTCGATATAGTTGGCATTAATATAACCTCCATCGTTTGTGGACGTAGTTTTCAAAATAACTCGAGAATGGTCATCTATGGAAAAATGTTTATTATATAAATCTATATTTTCATTTCCATGCAAGAAATGTTTGATTTTTCAAAAACGTCTTCACTGTAATATAGCGAAAAATATTCCTGATGGTTACTAAACAGAAATATGTAGTACTCACACGGAAACGTTGTTGTGTATCTATTTTTCGGTTTGTTTTCGGGCTTCTTGGCTTCCTCACATGGATGAAGTTCGCCTCTTGGGATTTCCTATCAATCTCATGATATTCAATTCTCTAACAGTGTTATTTTCTGGGATTACAAACTGTTTTAATATTTTCTAAATTGCTTCCAATCCTCTAATAGATATACCTTCATTATTGAACATAAAAATCATTTGCATTCCAATAAAGCTAGTATGGTTAGAAATTGTTATGCAGCACCATTGGGACAAGGAGGACATAAACTAAATATCAGGACTCCTGTACCCCTGGGGTTTCAGGGATGGGACAGAGACTGCTAACATATCTTGTTTTATACTGTTGCTGAATATTAGACTTTAGCTTAGATATTCAAAGAACAGGGCTTTTCCTCTAAATGTTGAGCCCTCGAGAATAGTGATGCGTTTAACTAGTACTCAGGTGACTGATAAGGCCCGCAGGCCTCTTCTTAAGATTTAATGTTCATGAAGGAAAAGAGAGTAAATATTAGGAGTGACTGTCTAGGTTTTGCTGGGGAGGCATACATGGTGTAAATTTCTTGCTCAAGGTTAAATAGTGTCCATGATATTAACAAACTGGACATGAATGTTTATCTATTGGAAATGTAGATGTAGTTATCTAAAGTACTTTTAATTCATACGTGATATTCATGTTTGAAGCCAGCATGCTCTCCCAAAGACATCTTATCTATGATGGCCTGTAGGTTCTTCACTGGGATGGTTTTGTTTGTTGGACGACCTCTCTTTACAGTTTCAATGACATCACTGATAGGGGGGTCCACGTTGTTCACATTTTCATTCCGTTGATTGTTGGTTGCTACAACGATGTAGATATGTATAAATTTAATACCAAATGCTAAATTGGCATTTTTGATACAATGCAAAATCATTTACAGAATGATGTCGAACTGATTCATTTCAGGTATAAATGTTAAGGGATAATGCATGGATATTCACATTGATCGCTTTGGTGCTGATACTATTTATGAGCTAATGAATATTTAGTATACGTCTTCATAAATTGTTATATATGCCATTTTCTTATAGACAATGGGGATAATTCTCACAAAATAGGTTGTCACACTATTGTCAACACTTGATGTTTTGACGCGGAAAGAATTTTTTATGAAACGATTTTTGTCGTCCGTCGTCTTGCGTCGTCCGTCGTGCATCAACAATTGAACATTTTAAACTTCTTCTTGATAACTACCATTCCAATTATTTTCAAATTTGGTACGGAGTATCTTTGAGACAAGGGGGACATAGATTTTAAATTTCAGGTATCCAGCATCCCCGGGGCTTTAGGGGTGGGGCAAAAACTACCCAAATTGACAAAGTTTTAAAAATCCTCTTCTCAAGAACCGCACATGTGTAAGAAAAACTAAATGCATAGTGATGGACATCAGGAAGACCTCTACCAAAATTGTAAATTTCATGATCTCCGGGGTAGAGGTTCTGACCCCAGGGTGGGGCCAAACTTGGTATATAGTGTTTATGTGTAAAACACTTAAATAACATCTTCTTTAGTGATGTTGATACTATTTTGAAACTTAATAACTATTTAGAAAGAGCATATAGTCCTTTACCAAAATTGTAAATTTGATGATCCCATGGGAAGGGTTTTTGGTATCAGGTTGCCAAAATGGTAAGTTATTAAATGTGTGAATAATAAACATTTTTAACTTCTTGATAACTCTCATTCAAATTCTTTTCATATTTTGTATGAATCATCTTTGGAACAGGGGGAACATGAGTGGTAAATTTCAGGATTCCTGCACCCCTGGGACCTTAGAGGTGGGGCTAAAACTGCCCAAAATTGACAAATTTTCAATAATCTTCTTCTCAAGAACTGCACATGTGTAAGACAAACTGAATGCATGGCGATGGAGAGCAGGAAGGCCTCAACCAAAATTGTAAATAAATCCCCGGGGTTGGGCTTCTGGCTCCAAACTTGTTTTATAGTGTTGATGTGTAAATCACTTAAATAACATCTTCTTTAGTGCTTTTGATACTAAATTGAAAGTAAATGGATAGAGCAGGTAGTCTTTTACCAAAATTGTAAATTTGATGATCCCCAGAGTAAGGGTTCTGACCCGAGGTTGTGGCCAAACTTAGTATATGGTAGTTATGTGTAAGTGTGCTGATATTGTATAAAATATAAATGCATATTTAGGAATAGTAGAAAGGGAGGTACAAAAAATTGTGAATTTCAATCAAAACCCAGGGTTATGATTTCAAGATGAGTCCAAATTAGTCATATATTTTGATGTTTTAATGTTGATATACCTTTTATTTAAAGCTTTTCATCAGTGTATGCACTTTTTAAGGCAGTTATGTTTTAAGAACACATCTTGTTTTATACTGTTGCTGAACATTAGAATTTAGTTTAGATATTCAGAAAAGGATTTTTTTCTAGTTTTCATAGCCCATGAAATTAGTGATACTTTTTCACTAGTATTCAGGTGACCGACAAGGCCTGTGGCCCTCTTGTTATGATATACCAGGTGAAGAACAAATTGAATATTTGCGGAAGTAATATCTAATTCCATTAGCCTGTCAAGTAAAATTGTGGAAAGAAAACTACCTAAAAACAAGCAATGTACAACAAATCTTATGCAAAATCCATGTTTATCTTTAACCCCCTACCCCCATGACATGTTCTTAACTCCTTAACTATGAGACAGGACTTTTATTCATTCTGAATAATACAATAATAATAATAGGAATTACATCAAAGGTATGCTTTAATTCTAACCTTAGGCCTTTGAAAAATATGCATGATTAAATCTGTTGCAAGACATGAAGCAAATCAACTAAATACCGGAGGCTAGGATCACATTAGAATTTGTTAATCAACCTTCTGTCTGATAAAAACTGAGGTATTCTGAATGAAAACAACTCAATAAAATTTGAGGATAACGATCAGTGATCAATCTCATAACTCTTATAAGAAATACAAAATAGAGATTTGGACAAACAAGGACCCCTGGACATACAAGAAGTGGGATCAGTCGCCTAGGAGGAGTAAGTATCCCCTGTCGACCGGTCACACCAGCCGTGGGTCCTAAATCTTGATTAGGTAAACGGAGCTATCCGTAGTCAAAATCAGTGTGCCACGAACTCTCTAACAATCTGTATGAAAGATGTCAGACAGCATTTGACCCAATTATAGGTTGTGTTGGCAAGCTAGATTGTCATATCGGTCATATACTTTGCAAAAGGTTGACTTTAAACAAGACGGTTAAAACCCTTGCACCATCAACTTGTTTGTTAGTAGCCTGTCTTAATATAAAAACTGATCATACGCAAAACAAACTCTTGCGTATCTAATCGATTGAGAGATATAAACACCGCATGCAGGTGATAATGGAAAATTGCCACATAAATATGGGGAGCTGACGATGGAGAAGCTGAAATCATCCCGTTGATCATAAAGTTGATTTGTAATTTCGCCGTTAATATCTACATGCAAGGTGAAGATAACGAACAGTGATCAATCTCATAACTCCTACAAGCAATATAAAATAGATAGCTGGGCAAACACGGACCCCTTGACACACCAGAGGTGGGATCAGGTGCCTAGAAGGAGTAAGCATCCCCTGTTGACCGGTCACACCCGTGTGAGCCCCATATCCTGATCAGGTAAACGGAGTTATCCTCAGTCAAAATCAGTGTGCCAAGAACGGCTTAACAATCGGTATGAAACACGTCAGACAGCATTTGACCCAATGCGAGATTGTATTGACGAACTAGATCGTTATAACGACCATAGAATTTGCGAAATGCTGACTTCAATCGAGACTGTTGAAATCCCTGTACCATCAACTTGTTTGTCAGTAGCTTACCTCGATTTAAAAACTGACTATACGCAGAACAAGCTCTTGCATATCGAATCAGTTGAGATATATAAACACCATATGCAGGTGATAATGGAATATTGCTACATAAATGTGGGAAGTTGACGATGGAGAAGCTGAAATCATCCCGTTTGTCATACAGTTGAGTTGTTAGTTTGCCGTTAATGTCTAATTTAATAGAATATCTAGGTATTTTTACAGAAGTGGATGACTCTGTGGTGTCTTCTAATTCGAGTTCATAGGGATATATTGAATCGACATATGATTGATTGATTGATGTTTTCTGCCATACTCAACAATTTTTAATTTATCTGGTGGCGTCCAGTTTTTATTGGTGGAATAAAGAATCCAGTTGCAATGTACCTGGGAAGAGACCACCGACCTTCTGAAAGTAAACTGGGAAACTTTCTCACTTACTGGCGCGACCGGGATTCGAACACGCGACAACAGAGGTGTGAATGAAAATTACATTGTTAATGAATAAAACGTCGTCGATTTATCTAAACGTCGCATTGAAGACCATAATAAGATATCTTTTTCTTCTCACGTAGAAAGTTTTGAATAAATTCTGCTTCATTTGAATATAACAGATCAGCTAACAAAGAAACGTAATTCGAGCTGATCACCTTAGACACGAAGTTTGTGTGAGCTGTTCATGCTACAGGTTGTATCATAAATGACACGTGGCTTTTAGTTACATATCAAATACACATACCTTAGACGAAAAGATAAAAAAAATAGAATAAATAAAACATGTATGATTACGTTTTGGTAAGGATTCTTTAGTTTTCATTTCCATCGGAGAGGAGTCCTTGTTTTGAATGATAGTTTCTTTCACTTCGGATCTTGCAGACTTTCTTCTCCTTAATCTAGGAAAAATATATATATTAATTTTTCAAATGCACAAGTAATTTAGTAAGATCGTATGGTTCTCCAAAATAGTTTGTTTATTTCTTATATTGACAGAATCATAGTAGTGAACAGAAATCTGGTGTATATGAAAAAGAAGCAAACACAGGTAGTGGTTGTTCCTTGTAAAAGTACTTGTCGTATAGAAGTGATAATCGAAATTCTTTCGGATATCCTTAGATTTAGGTTTCGATTCATTATAAGAGTACATACACACATGAACATTTTCTCTTAACGCCAGGCATATATTTACATTTGGGACACCTACCTGAAGCCGGTGTCACAGAATGAGAGTATGTCATTCCGTCAATTGTAAAGTGATTGAATGGCTACTAAAAGGTGTCTGAGTGGCAAAGCGTTCTGTAAACTTTCAGTCAACTTTGTATTCACGTGTGTAGTGGAGTGTTATGTCAAATACATGTACATATCAAGAAAAGATTAAAAAATAGAATATAACGATTTACGTCATGGCAGAAATTTCTTACTTGTCGATTTATGAAATATTTTTTTATGTTGTGATATTATATATTTGTGGATTGTATACCTATCTAATAACAAACTGATTCACTGAGATGGTGTACCTTAAGAATAAAACAGCCAACACAGCTAGGACAATCACAACGGAACATCCACCGACAGCGCCACCTACTGTCAATGTGTCCGATGAAAGGTCATCAGCAGAAAGAAAATCAGAACCAATACCTAAATAAATATAAGACAGTATTTTTTGCATTAAACATAGGGCTATGTGATCATTACCATTCGTAAGTTTTTAGGTTGGTGTGAAAATCTCAAATTCAAATGATATAAACAGGAGAGTTAGCGCAAGGGAACTCTAGATGAACACAGTCAAGAGTTAGTGGGCATATTTGTTATGCAGCAAAGACGATTCATTGCATATAGCAGTTATGAGATTAACTAACATTCGTTATCTTCACCTTTCATAAGTTTTTCGAAAGTAATTTATTGATTATTATCGTAGATGAGAACAAGTTATGAAATTAATCACTGTTCGTTATCTTCACCTTGCATTGATTTATTTTTTGTCAGGAGACAGTGCAAACAAATACACGATATGGTAAAATTAACTGAATTCTAGCTTTTCTGGTACCGTGACTAATCATAAATATATCGTAGGGTACATATTTGGAAAGTTGGTAAAGATAAACTTCATTTCTAACATGTATTGCACTCAAAATTTGTATGGCTACAGGAAAACCAGTGTCAACAAGTTTCACGGAAATGTAAAAATGATATACATGATGCATAACTATACTGTTATAGATACAAATAATTTATTGCATTCGAAGTGGAGAACAAATGATGTCAAATAGATAGGGTGGTTTAAAACAGGTCATGGGGTCACAGATACATACGCTTTATAAATGCACCAACCTTTATCACATTTTCCGCCGGGTAATGAACCAAAACACTCTAACGCGCAACTTCCATTGAATTTATCGCACGTGTTGTTAACGCAGTTTTTACTACATTTGTGAACACAGTTTATTCCATATGACCCCATGCATGCTGAAATTTAACGAAATATAATTCAATTAAACTGGAAATGTATGATATGAAAACATCACAACAAACTGCGTATCTGTTATTCATTATGCAAGTTTTCCCCCTAAATCACCCTACGTTAGGGTAGGTCATGGAAATCTCAATTGGGATAAAACCTTGAAGCAATGTGACGTCATGATTGAAATAAATATATGAGTAGGTACATTTACAAAATTTCGATTTTATTTTCATGCAAGTTTTATTCAAGCATAAAATATGCAGCTATTAGATTGAAAGAAATGGTATACTGCTATCGTGTATTTGAAATCTGAAAGTATACTGATGACATCATAACTATACATCGAGTGACCGTAACATATGCAAAGAATTTATGGAATGTCTCATATAAATATCGACAAAATATGGAGTATTCAAAATATGCTATGGGATATATATATATGTAGAACACTGATCGATATTATTAAGGTATGCTACTTCATTTGTTGATAATTTTGTTCAGCGGATAAAATCCATTTGCATATCAGCCTGAATTTCATCCTTTATACACTGACATAAAACTGCGAAAGTATTACACTATACCATATACTTTAGACTTTTTATACACCGGGTAAATGGTTATAAACCTACGTACAGAGGTGGAATCGTCTGATGAGAATGTGTTCAAAGAAAACTCTTCATCACTAGCGCAAAACGTGAAAGACTGAGATGGCTTCGTGTTTAGATGCCTATTAATCATTTCATAATGAAAGCGGTAGAATTCTAGCAGGGTGTGTTACCGTTATTTTCGCTAGTTATATCAATGTTTAAAACCAGAGGTGGTATTATACTTTTTTCATTTTATATTAAGATGTATAGGTGATCTATTCATAATAACTATGTAATAATGTTACACGGAAGCGCATATTTGTCACGTTCTTAGGATACAATATGTTTTCATGTAAACACCCAAACAGTTTTGAAGGGTTAGTAGCTCCCTTTCTTTGTGTAGAAATATTCTAAAGACTACAATATATATGCAGTTAGAAGTTATGAGATTGATCACTGTTCGTTATCGTCACCTTTCATGCATAATAGGTGTATGACCTGCCTCAGCATACCCCTGAATGAATTTTACATGTGCTTATGTTTTAAAGGACTGGTTCACGATTTTTGAACAAAATATTGTTTTTATTTTTGATGTAAAATATTAGAAATATAACTCATTTAATGTTGACAGCCAATATTTGTTCTGAATGCAAAAATAAGAGCAATATTTAATTTAACCTTAAATATGTTTTATGTCAACAAAGACTCAAGTCTTTTTTTGTATATAAACAAACCAGTGAAATATTAATTTTGTAATATGAAGCATCTTAATTTTGCATAGTCACAGATTTTAACTTTTAGATGACACATTTTACCCGAAGAATGCTTGAAATGTGAAACATATAATAAACTTAGATCGATATCCATCTCTTTTGAAAATTTCTTAAGCAATGACATACCGCAATTTTTGTTTACAAAACAAATAATGAACTCTCTTTAATGAGCATCTGTGATAATATATAACGTTACTTTTTTATGTGAAATCTTTTACATACATTAGACAGTAGATTCTGATCAATAAAAGTGAAAAACAAAATTTTAAGGAAAATCGTGAATCAGTCGCTAGAAAGCTTATGTCAACTAACTGATTTGGGTGATGGTTGAGATCTGTACCCAAACCCTGTCTATAGTTAGCGTGAAGCACTTACTTATATTGCAGTTAGGGCCCTTATATCCAGGAGAACAGTCACAAAACCCATCAGTGTGTCGACATGTAGCAATACAATTTTCAGCGCAAACACCAGCACAATTTCTTCCATAGAATCCAAGATCACATGCTGAAATGGATAAATATGGTTTGTAAACGTACAGCTCAAATACATAAAGTTTCATATATTCTAAGTTGTCGATTCACTTTTTACATTTATTACACCATTTCCCGATGTATCCATCCTCACAACCATCTGTACATATTCCATCCACGTGGTGACAAACTTTGTCGTTTAAACAATGTCCACTACAGCGTTCTTCACATCGGTCTCCGAAACGTCCAGGTAAACACGCTGTAAAAATTATTTTCGTACCACTTACTGTATTAATCATCATTATTTGTATTGTTCTGACACATATGGCATACACAAGTCTACGAAAATATAAAAAACAATAGGAAAAACGAAGTCACTCACACTCATTACAAATATGTCCTGTGTATCTTGGTTTACAACCCTGATCACAATGTCCAGTTTGTCTGTAACATATGACGTCATTCTGACAGTGACCACTACAATTATAGATGCAGTCAGGGCCATATGTTCCAGCAAGGCATTCTGTAATGGATTTAGTTAAGGTGTAAATCACGATGAACATAATGTGTATGATGATTTTTGTTGATGAGACCTGTATGTATTACTATATTTGCATTATACAAGGTATCCTAAAAGACCAGAAGCAATTCATACGTACGCTCAATACATTTACTGCTCATCCACCCGGCAGCACAACCATTATCACAGTTACCGGTCACGTGATTACAAGTAGTGCTCCCTCTGCATTGACCTTCACACTTGTTCTTACAATCCTGACCATACCACATGTGTCGACATTCTATACATGAAAATAAGATGTCCATGATATTAATTTTCATTAAGTTCTTATTCTAGTTTATTCATAAAATGAATGAATCGATGAAAATAGGATAACATCAAAATGTGAATACTATATTCACATAAGGTTCCTGTCCATCCCGGCAAGCATCGAAAACAAGTTCCATTGACGATGTTACATATCTTATCCTGGCAGTTTTTTGGACATGGAATATCACAACTGCTTCCATATACACCCAGGTTCTGACAGCCTTAAACATAACGCAAATTTACATTTTAGTTTTTTTTTTAGACATTATAATTTACAGTTGCACATATAATCATCTGGGATCTGACAACCTTTATTATATAAATGTAGTAATACCAAAAAGCGTATTTCTCCCCATTCAATATTTAATACTGAAATAGCTGGATAAATTGTACGTTCAAGAGAAGAAATTGTACATTCAACAAAACAAATCAAGCGTACACTATATCATGTTCTTGTTTTACGATTTCGTGGTAGAAACAATTCAGATCAATACACAGAAGGCAGAAAAATGACTCGATGAAATAAAACTGTACAAAGATACAGATTTATGAGATTGATCACTGTTCGTTATCTTCACCTTTCATCGACAGCATTTTTTTTTATTTCCTTTATACTATTCATTTAGAACATATTCATAGTCGATACATAATTTTATGCTTGATATATGAATAAACCACAAGTTAAAAACATCTGAGAACGAAATTATTTCAAATGATATAGTGAGTAAATAAAGTTGTTTCGTTGATGAATCCCCGAATAAGACACGAATGGTTATGCTTATTTTGTCGATTTGTTGATCTGTATCGGGTGTCCGGGTAGCGCAGAGGTAGCACTCTCGCTTCTCACTGCTACGACCCGAGTTCGATCCCCGTGATCAACAGTGGTTGTATGTGAGAGGGTATGGCGGTCGCCCGTTCGGACACGTTGGTTTCCTCCGGGTACTCCGGTTTCCCCCCACATAAATGACTCCATAGCGCAAACATCCGTTCATCAAAATACCCCATTGGAAATAAGCTTTCGAGCTTTCATGCATTATCCTTGGCATTTATGTATGTATATACCAAATAAATATTTTTATTGTTCTCTGTCTCATTTTCTTTTTAGGCTCTTTTTCGAGATATCTATGGTTGCCTCATTTGATCCAATTAACAATATACATGTATACTCGAACATTTGCATAGACATAGTTTTCCGTACTTTTCTACAATATGTTCCGATCTATAATCTCTATCACAATATACACCGTGCCTATGGTTTTCTCTGATAAATTATCGTGCCTTGTTTCTGGGTTATCTTGAGTTGTTGTTCTCCTGAGTTGTCGTTCGTATGTTTGAGCTTAATTAGTCACTAGGCTGTACAGTAGTCTGCAGCATTATTGGTCAAACTTGTTGGAAAGGTTATATATATATAAGAAGACCGGTAACACGGTCGATGTATTTCTATAAAGTGTTTAGAGTTTAGTTTTTTTTATATTTTACTTTAAAAAAAGACTTTATATATACTAGCGGAAAAAAGAAACTGTGCATTATTCAATATATGAAAAAATAATAAAAAATAAGAATAAACAAATTTCATTTTTTTATAATACTGTTAACAAATGTATTCGTTACATTTCATAATCCATTAATGTTAACGTCGGATAGCGTCAATTTCAGCACACTCGAAATACACTGGTATTCGAACTTGAATTAGCAAAGTTAATAACGCGTGTGACCACCATTTGCATTCACGCATGATTGACAACGGCGCCTCATTGATGCATCTAAAGTGTTCAGAAATGCTTGAGGGATGTTGTTTCAGATGTTGGTTAAAGCCTGGCCTAAATCAGTCAATGTCACAGGTTGATTTGGTAAACGGAGTAAACGTCGTTCCATTTCATCCCAGACGTGCTCGATCGGCGATAAATCGGGGGAAACAGCTGACCAAGACAAAACATCGACATTCTGTTGAACAAAAAAGAATTCCTGACTACAAGTGCAACATGTGACCCTGTGTTGTTGTGCTGCAGAGTGATGGAATTTTGCTGTCTCTGTATGAAGGGTATCACATGGCACTGAATAATTTAGTCTCGATGTCGTACCCCGGTGAAATGTCCATTGGCAATTTGTAGAGGGGTCCTACCACGTGTTATTATTCCACCCCACACCATAACTCTACCTCCATCGATTTGTCGACGTTGCACAACACAAGCATTCTGGTACCGCTCCCCAACGCGACGATACATTCTATAACGGTCGTCACTGCTATTCAAATGAAATCTGGATTCATCAGTGAACAGAATATTGACCCAGTCCTGTATTCTGAATCGCAGATGTCGTCTGCACCACGCTAGTCTAGCGATGCGATGACGTTGAAACAGTATTGGTTGCACCGTTTGACGTCTTGGTCTGATGTTGTGCTCTTGGACTGATTGGTCGAAGTCAAGGAATGCTACCAGCAGTCAAACTTGCTGTCTGGAAACAATATCTCAGGTCCACAAGTGTAATGTGGTTGTTCTGTCGACGCGACGTCACACGAGGACGCCCAGAATGTGGTCAATTCCGAGTGTTACCAGATTGTTAGAAACGTCTTCATGATGACTGGATGGTGTTCCAATGAACTCCAAAGTGTCTTGCTACGTTAGTTTGTGCCATTCCACCTTGAAGCATCCCAACACCACGATTACGTTGGTCTTCACGGAATCATAGCATGAACTCATATGAAGGACTGGAAGAGGATGTACGTACCCGAACTGAGGATTTCCGGTCACCATGGACGGATGGACTTTCAAAGACATTTCTTTTATTTTGAGTTTTTTCTACATGAAAGTTGAATATAACGAACAAAGATCAATCTCATAACTCCTAGAGGGAATACAAAATAGATAGTTGGAAAACACGACCCCTGGACACACCAGAGGTGGAATCAGGTGCCTATGTAAATAATTTTGTTGTAAAATTTAAAAAAAAAAAATTCTTGACAGTCAAGGATCATCAAAGTTTAGACACATTATAAACTGAAAGAAAAAAATCCTTCACAGCTAGTTCAGATGTGATAATCTCTTTATCGTGCCACACCTGTTTTGACATGGGGCTTCGGTTTTCGTGGTATCATCCGAAGGATCGCCTTATTAAGTCGCCTCTTATGACAAGCAAGAACCTATTCTAACCAGGATCCACACGGGAGCCATTGGACAGAAATAATATCGCAATATATAATAGATGTATGGATGTCAATACTAAAACGATACGACCCCCCCCCCCCCACGAAGTTTCGGATATTGAGAAAGATGAAAAATATGGACCGTGTCAAGTCTATGTTAAAATGATTCCTCATAGGTAAACTCCTAATTCTTTTTTATTTTAGTTTTCACTCAAGAGGAATGTTTCAACAATTTAACTTGGTTTTAAAGTAGATGAACCAGAATGAAATATTTTTCAAACAGAATTTTGTTGTTTCTACATTCCACGACGGCAAAAATAAGGAATGTATACCTGGCAATGAATGATACGAGCAAAACAAGTTTTAACCCTCCATTTAATGATTAATTTATGAGACACACATACCAACATATAGACATTTCACTTAGGTTTATCTTCAACTTCCCCACTTCGTCTTCTGGACAGGTCGCGGTAGCTTATTGGTAAAGGGTTCGCTCTGTGACTACGATATCGTGATTTCTAATTGTGAGATTACAGTGGCATATGATATACATAAACTTTTCCTTTGCTAAGCGCTCGGGAGTTAGAAGTGATAGTTACGGGTCTGTCGGATACGACTACAAAACGGAGGACCCGTGCTGCGGCAGGCGTTGACATGTTACAAATACCTCACTTGTTCCAGAAACCTTAGAGCTACGGCCCTGGACTCTAAGCATATGACAAAAAATTACCTACAGCTGGTGACGTCTCAATATCATTCTCAATATCAGTGAAAAATTCTTGAATGAGCGTAAAAAACAAAAATAACCAAACAATATAAATTTCGCTCTCTTTCGGGAAACAATGAAGATACATTAATGCTAATTTCAAAGATGAGATCAAACCATAGTAGAAAATTTACCTTTAAAGACGACTTCACAAAGTTCAATTAGTGCATTTAGAATCTCGTATCCTGCAGGATATTTTACTTCATGTAGTCGTTTGTTTGAAAAGATGACTTAACGTCCATATCCCACACAGATGGTTGTAAAATTCAAGGGAGGTAACTGAGGTCCGTCCAAGTAACAGGGAGAGCTGCTGTCCCGAACACCAGTGTTAGATAGATACAAAGAAAAGCCTGCAAAACGCCCTATTTGTCTCTGCTCTATAAAGATATCATTATGGCTTGAATGTAAACATATAATACATACCCCTGGATCGAGGCCTCTGCTGGTGGACTGTTAGTCCCCGATGGCCTCTACAGCCCAGTAGCTAAGTACTTCGTTACTAGCTTGAAAATACGGATGTATATTGAATTGCTGTGATAAAATTTAGAAATTCATTTCAAAATTAAGGATTATTTCTGTTTTCTCCCAAAATAACCCTTACAAGTTTATTATTTCGGATTTCAAAAATTTCCGTTAAGCATCACTGAAGAAGCATTATTTGTCGCAATGCGCATCTGGTGCATCGAAATTGGTACCGGATAAGTTTTACATTATGACCCCTGAGGTATCTGCTAGTGGACTGTTAGTCCCCGAGGGTCTCTAAAGCCCAGTAGTTAAGTGAAAGGTGAAGATAACAAACAGTGATCAATTTCATAATTTCTACAAACAATACAAGATAAATAGTTGAGCAAACACGGACCCCTGGATTTCGTTACTAGCTTGAAAATACGAATGTATATCTAATTGCTGTGATGAAATTAAGAAATTCATTTCAAAATGAAGGATTATCTCCCTCATCCATAGCTCTTATCCTTAAAAGAATTTGAATCGAGGTTTTGACACTGTTTTCCCCCAAAATAGCCCTTACAAGTTTATTATTTCGGATTTCGAAAATTTCGGTTGAGCATCACTCAAGATACATTATTTGTCAAAATGTGGATCTGCTGCATCAAAATTTGCATCATATAAGTTTTACATTTAACGATGCTAAATCTATGTTTTCAATTCATTTTTAATATCAAGGTATTGTTTATGGATTCGTCATTTTGTATACTCCTCCTTGGTACCTGAGTCCACACTTGGCGTGTCAAGGGGTCCCCGTTTGCCCACCTCTGTTTGGTATTGGTTATATGAGTTATGAGATTGATCACTGTTCGTTATCTTCACCTTTCATTAAAGGAAACAACCCGCATCTGGTGTATCCGGAAGTCCGTGTTTGCCCATTTTCTATTTGGTACTGATTATAGGAGTTATGACATTGATCACTGTTCGTTATCTTCACCTTTCATGACGATTTTTAATATCCAATGCTACTCTGCTTGATTGAGGGTGAATGTAATTGTTCTGGGCGAAAAAAAGTATCCCTATTTATCCTTGATTTACGTTTGAAATGACAAACCTAAGATTCGTCTTTAATTTAAAAGTTAAGATCAAATGTTCATACTTGTCTACATACTGACACTGAAGCAGTTCACTATACCACGGAAGAGTCCGAAACGATTGTAGCAATGAATACATAATACTTTGCATGGAACGATGAAGAATTTGCATGAAGCGAAAGTATCTTTTTATTAGGCTTCAGGGTATTATGAAACAACAATATTGTCCAGCTGCTTGACGTTTATCATAAAACTATACTTCATAAACCTTGCATGTGAACATCTAGCAACAGATTAAATATCGTCTTCAGAATGTATTTCATTATGATTTAAACAATTAAATTCCATTGCCTAAACACCTCTGTTTGTTCTCTTAAATATATTAGCTAAACTTTAATGTCAGATGTTTTTATTCTCTCAACATCAATCTTACTTTTGCGAAAACAACTATCTGAAAATAAACATAACTATAAACCTTGTAATTTCTTACAATCGTATATGCTTGTTTTTATGCAGAACTTGATGCGTGCTAGTGTACAACTTGCACAAAAATAATTCCAAAAATGAATTCAATAAATACATAAATGGATATGAGAATCATAATGACTAACTACGTGTTTAAAAAAAGCACACCATCTACCGCGATCTCAATTTAATGTGGGCCAGTGAATGTGAAAATTACACGTTACATGATGTGTATATATGCCGGTTCAGTGCGTTTTTTTTAATAGGGAATGTCCTACCATATTCTTAGTATTTCGATTCGGGATTGTATTTAAAATTAAGATAGCACTCACATGTTAGATACAAAAACTGAATTTTAATCGCAATTCTATTACTATGAGCAATGTCAATGTTATTGAGCATCAATGCTAACGGGAAACTAACAACTATACTTTACTACAAACGGCATCAATTTAGTTTCGCATTTTCTCCATCGTCAACATCCCATGTTCATTTAGCAATGTTGCACCATCACTAGTATATGCTTTTTATGTCTTTTTACTGATTTAAAGTTCATCGTCTTTGTATCATCAAGGTTGATTAATTTTGAATCGAAGGAGACTACCAAGAAATAAGCTAAAGCTGATTTTCACTACGGGTTAGTTCGTTTACCTACTCAAAATAGTGATTGGTGGATAAATCACTCTTCCTAACACATGATCTCCATCTGGGGTGTTCAGGGTCTGTGGTTGCCCTAATTTAATTTTTGTGTTGAACACTGTTTTGTTAGAATTCAATATTATACATGTATTGCATGATAGGAATGATAGGGATGAATATATGAATATTTATTTACCCACGAAAAATCGTATTCCACGAGGGCAACACTCGAGGGGAATGTGATCTTTTGAGGTGAATAAATCTTCTTATTATATACTTTCAATTTCATCACTTCTTTTTCTTTAAAAGTTTGTGGTTATATATCACACGCTATAAATGGCACCGAGATCCACTTCCCACCACATTGTCTTATCAGGAGCTGATGTGCCTATATATTTACTTCTAGTACATGTCGCGATGTCTCTATCAACTGCATTACTTGCTACGTACAAGTTTGCAGATGTTTGTACGTTACAGTCCCAAGTTAAGGATTGATCGGCGATTTTGCCTTTAGATAAATCGTCTACAACAGGAACAAAAAATGGATTAGTATCACACGATATATGCCCGGAAACTTTCGGCCCGCAAACATTACGTCACAATCAATACATTACGCCGTTAAATTTCAAATTTTTCGTGTTTTTCATCTTTTATTCAGTTAAACCAATAAAGAAATTGTTAAAATAAAATTATTGTAAGTTTCTAAATGAAATTGAAAGTATATAATAAAAGCTCGGTCCGTCTAAGCGCGGTCGTCATATTTTCCCATACAAAAGTCTATAACCTATAAATATCTCCCGAACATACATGCAATAAATTGTGTATTTTACCGAAAGAAAGCAATACTAGAGAAATGCATTTTGCAGTTCGCTTATCTATGCAATGTATGTAGCTGAGATCGTCCTTACGGTATCACCGCGACCTCAACATATTACAAGGTACAAACAACAACTTACATTGATATGATAACCAATTTTTTTTAGTCCCAATATCCTTAAATGATGATTTACCCGTCTGTTTTTGTATCAACCAAAATCAGACGATATGTTTAAAAAAAGTGTGTATCAGAGACCGGAATATTTTGTGTCGAAGCTGCCGAAAGGGTGAACTATGATGGGGAGATATGAGGTTTGAAAGGGAGATATGAAGTTTTAGCATCCCTGGCACGTGACTGTCTAGACTAATCAGATTACGTGTTGCGCAAAATTCTCATACTGAGATATAATAACATTTTTTGTTAATCATTTAGTCATGCATAACTAAACTATCTAAACTATCTGACTTTTTTTCTTAAAAAAACCATAATATAGATTTTGATAACCATCCTAATGTACAATCTCACCAACACCGTCATAATCCTTAAACAGTATAGCAATGCTATGTATGCTATAAATGGCACCGAAATCCACTTCCCACCACATTGTCTTATCAGGAGCTGATGTGCCTATATATTTACTTCTACTACATGTTGCGATGTCTCTATCAACTGCATTACTTGCTAGGTACAAGTTTGCACATGCCTGTACGTTACAGTCTCAAGTTGAGGATTGATCGGCGATTTTGCCTTTAGATAAATCGTCTACAACAGGAAAAAATGGATTAGTAGAAGTACAATGCAGAACAAAGAATCAAGAAACTTAGTTAAATGTATTCAAAACGCTCAAAATCATTTGAAGCCCTTTCCAAAATACGGGTAAGCCCTTTTACAAGTTCTGATATATTTACCTCAGTTGATATCGAAGTGTTGATATGTATATAAGCTGCTTGAAACAAACAAATGACAAAGAAAAGTCTTGTTTTTAAGTTAAAGTATCGAACCCAACTATTGCTTCAGGTTTCTCTCCAGTGTAGGAACATCTGAGGCGTGCAAGTATCATTGTATGTCATGATAAACATCTCTAAACATAATCAACATTACTTTCACATTATCTTTGTATAGGTGGATATTTAGTTTACCCACCCCTTTACAGCATGTTGCCATTGTTTTGCCAATGCTGACAACTGGATTATGATGCACATATAGTTCTGTTATTTTACAAAGATGTTGATCAAATGTCATCAGTAAATCAATTTCATACAAACATCAATCTACTTTCCATTTCTTCCACGTACAACATCACAACACACTATATAAGTGCCTTTTTTATTTACCATTTTCAATCATTTATTTCATTTTGCTTTGCAATTGTTCAAATACAATTATCAATTTATTCACGTGACTTATTTGTTTCATGATTCCCTAATGAAAAAAAATAATGAATCTTCAAGTGTGATGAATATATATAATGATATATCCCTGTGCATTGAGATACTTGTGATTTAAAGTATTATGTTTGTAAAAGTGAAGCTGGCCTGAGCACATTATACAGCAATCAACTCAATGACATGTTGTATTTGCAAAGTAGATCATCATGAATCTAGAATTTGCTAAATGCTGACTTCATTCGAGACTTTTGAAAACCCTCGTAACATTAATATATTTATTAGTAACTGGCCTCAATTCAAAAATGGATATAGACAGGGCATACTCGCTTGTATCGAATTAGGTGAGAGAAATAAGCACTATATGCAGGTGACAATGTAATATTGCTACATAGATAAGGGATATTGACTATGATGAAGTTTAAGTCATACCGTTGTCTAAACTTTGAGGTGAAAGCAATACGCTATGGGGTATTTTATTTAACGTTCACTTGAGATTCAATCGATATGTGAATGGAAGTGGGCGTTTTTGATAGATGAAATGTCGTCGATGCATCTAAATACGAGTTGAATATCGCAACACGCTTTACTTTTCATGCAAAAGGTTTTGAATGAATTCTGCCTAAAAGAGATATAGAAGGAGTCAGTTAATAAAGAAGCACAAGATGCACCTGGTCCCACCTCTGGTGTGTCCATGGGTCCGTGTTTGCCCAACTATCTATTTTGTATTGTTATAGGAGTTATGAGATTGATCACTGTTCGTTATCTTCACCTTAAAACTCATGTCTATGGAAATTCCAACAGACGTAATCCCTAAAGCCTAGATATTGTCCATGTGAAATTAAATACATAGTTTCGAGTACTTATATTAGAATGGGAGTGGTTTTTAACAGTATTTTAATAACTGATCTAGCGCACTGGCACATTGTTTGAAAGTAATTCATTGACGAAGAGTGTGTGGTTTGATTCAAGTGTACTTTTTCTTCATGGTCGGTCAAGCGTACACTCAATAACTTCTGATCAATTTCTAACTCGCGACTAATATTCAGAGAAACCTGTGCAGAGGGATTGCATTGGAACGGTAATTCTAAGTTTGCTACGCTCATTTCAGTCTCGGAAAGCCGAAGACAGTGACCGTATTTATCTCAATATTTTATTGCAAACTTTAATAAGTGACAATATCTTTTATCTCTCCGTAAATATGATGGTATCAAAACATGGTTGAGGAATTGATTGTGCGCGTAATTTTGTAATAATGTTTCGTTTCGAGTATATAGATATTCGAGGAAGTAAAACAGATATATCTACGCGCATTTTCTGGAACAGGAGTCAACATGAATGACTTGAACCGTTTGAAAAATAATCGTTGGTGCACTTCTAATTTTGGTGCAAAAAGTCACTTGCGCTAAAGGCCATAACATTAGTTATCGCGCTACATTTTGTCGTTTTACAGTATGTCTTCGCATCAAATCTTCTCAAATTGAAACGTGATTTTGAAAAACAATACCCCATTTAGATCAGAAATGAAATGAAAAACGGAATGTGGAAATTAAAAAAAAACATTCCTTTATAACACGAGAGAGAGAGAGAGAGAGAGAGAGAGAGAGAGAGAGAGAGAGAGAGAGAGAGAAAGAGAGAGAAAGAGAGAGAGAGAGAGAGACTTCTGATGTAATCTATCTAAATATATCATCACTTCTAATTTACTTAAAAGAGTCGAATATATAACATGAATTTCTGTTTCAAGGCGTCTAATATGATCGAATTTCTCTTACGATCTTTATGCAAGGTGAAGATAACGAGCAGTAATCAATCTCATAACTCCTACAAGCAATACAAAATAGATAGTTGGGCAAACACGGACCCCTGGACATACCAGAGGTGGGATGAGGTGCCTAGGAGGAGTAAGCATCCCCTGTTGACCGGTCACACCCGCCGTGAGCCACATATCCTGATCAGGTAAACGGAGTTATCCGCAGTCAAAATCAGTGTGCCAAGAACGGCTTAACAATCGGTATGAAACACGTCAGACAGCATTTGACCCAATGCGAGGTTGTATTGACGAACTAGATCGTTATAACGACCATAGAATTTGCGAAATGCTGACTTCAATCGAGACTGTTGAAATCCCTGTACCATCAACTTGTTTGTCAGTAGCTTACCTCGATTTAAAAACTGACTATACTCAGAACAAGCTCTTGCATATCGAATCAGTTGAAATATATAAACACCATATGCAGGTGATAATGGAATATTGCTACATAAATCTGGGAAGTTGATACATTTTTTGGCACTCTGTTTTCCCTAAAATAGGTCTTACAAGTTTATTGTTATTTCGGATTTCAAACATTTCGGTTGAGCATCACTGGAAATACATTATTTGTCACAATGCACATGTGGTGCATCAAAATTGGTACCGTATAAGTTTTACATTTTGATAAAATTCCAAGCCTGGTATATTCCCAAAACGGGGCAAAACTGCAATTAATCAATCAATTCTTTGACAGGGGATGCTTACTCCTCCTAGGCACCTGATCCAACCTCTGGTGTGTCCAGGGGTCCATGTTTGCCCAACTATCGATTTTGTATTGCTTATATGATTTATGAGATGAATCACTGTTTGTTATCTTCACCTTTCATTTTATTATCAACATAATTCATATTAGTGATGATTTTCTATCTGAGAAATCTCGATTCTTTGAATTTCAGACCTTTTGAGACATCACCAGTAATGGCGGATCCAGCTTGATATAGTTGATAGAAGAAGACCAAATACGTGTAGGAGGATTTTGTATAAAATAGTTTTCTATCTAGGCATTGCAGAGTTTTTCCGGAATTTTAAAGATTAGATGCAATAGTAGAATTTGTGCAGAAAATACAAGGCATATACCTGAACATGGCAAATGACGGTATACAAGTTTGTATATTTTGATGTTTATGTTGATAACATATATTCCTTTCGTTAACTCACAGTGGATAAAAGAGTTCCTGATGTCACATATACTAATAAGCATACAAAATAATGTACTTGACAAACACGAAACACAGAAAACACCGCTATTTGGATGAAGTGGGTAGTGGAGGTAAGCACCCCTATTGACCGGTTGTATGCAATGAAAACCCTTTGTCTAGATCAGGGAAATGGAGTCATATGTAGTCAAAGTAAAAATAAAACAAGCGGCCTAGGAAGTAGCAATCGACCCGATGACAGTTGTATTTGCAAATTAAAGCATTATGATGACCATAGAATTTGCGAAATGCTGAAGAGTAATACACGTTTATCGATTAAAATATAAAAAAACATACATACCATATCCAAAGGAAGGAATACACCATGTTAAAGCCGTAATGATCAGAATTGTGAGGTTTGTAAGTAAATTCATATCTTGTCAGCTCTGCTGACTTCAAATTAACAATCAGGAAGTATTTTGTTAGGGTACGTTGATATGGTGAATCATTCCTGCTAAATTTGATTGCATAAATTTTGTTGAGTATTATTTCTTTGAATTTCATCAAACGTTTTCACGTACAGTATAATCTGTCTAAACCGGCTATGTGTGGTTCCAAAGAAATTGGCCGGTTTGCACAGAGTCCGGAGTGCAGAATGTTGACAAGAATGAGAGTTGCTTCCCTTGTATTCACTATCTATGCATACGTGTGTAATGATTGCTAACGTTTTAATATACATTTATCACAAAAGAATTCAAAAAGTAAAAATATAGATGTCAGTGTTTTATTGTCGTGCTCATTTGAAAAAGTTTCAATTTTTATTAAACAGTTTAAAATCTGGGAATTATTCGCGCAATTTTCTGTTGGTAAATTGTCGATTTCGTCTACATCATCGCCGTTATCAAGTGCTACATTATGTACGTTCGTCAAGTTTGTGTTGTGTTCGTTTAAAATTTGTTTTTCCCAGCTTTCATTGTAAATTTATCGCTTTCAACTGTCTCAATTTGTGAAACGGAAACTAATACAATGCCGAGTGATCGACCGGACATGGCGAGTTGTGCTAACTAACTGCATATCATTACTGTCTGGCTCGCCATAGAGCTCCGAGAAGTCCACGAGGGGGAACTCTGCTTTTGGAAAACATAAGGGGATTGTTGCCGATTTTGTTTCATTCCAAGAATGTATCGAATTCATCGATTAATTGAACTTTGTCTTTTAATGTCAGTTCTCGTATCTGTCGTTAGGGGGAGGGCGCCATTACCTCGTGCGTGGTGCTGTCATAATTGAAAAGTGCACCCTCTAAATATCAGGTTTTATTTTAAACTGATCGCGACTCATCGCCAGTTGCACTCCTTTACTTACATGTGGCTTCCCTTGAGACACCCTTTGTGTACACCGCGTGTGATCGACCGAATACCGAGAGGTTGGTCATCGTGGGGTGGCTAGTTTAAATGCGATAATTAGAGCTAATTACGAGCAGTTGGGACCTTGTGTACACCGAATACAATTGACCGCAACAATTAGGGTGGTGTATCATCGAGGGGCCGGTTTACACAGGATAATTAAAGTTAATTGATAGCAGTTGGGACTGTGTAAGCCGGCCGATATACAGAATACGCAGTATCCGGAGTACAGGAAATTATTAATAAAGGATTTGTTAAAGAAATGTTAGGGACTATATTTTGTGGCCGGAATTGACAGAGCGCCGGAGTACTCAGAGGTCGGTTTGGACAAATTATACTGTATTATAATGATTTTAGCAATCTACTACATTTTCATTGATGATGCACTCTAGCAAATATCGGACTCATTTTGATACGGTTACATTATATATATAATCACCCTGCTTTGAGATAAAAACCAAATAGTGTAGATAGTATACAAAGTCAGGTTTATTGTTTGTATGATCTGTCTGATAACAGCATGTGTTCTATAAGGTTGTATGATTACGATTCTGCTAAAAAAAATTCTGTGTCTCTTGCTTGTCGCCAATGACAACATAAATTGACTTCTTATATAAGTTACAGTATAAATGAAAGGTCAAGGTAACACTGATTAATCCCATAATTCTTAACAAAAAAAATCCAAGTAGGCCAAACACGGACCCCTGATCGCACCAGAGGTGGGATCAGATATCTAGGAGGGCGATGGATCCCTTGTTGGCCTGTTACATCCACTGTAATTCCTCTATCTTAATCAGGTAGACTAAGTAATCCGCAGTTCATTGTATATTATTTAAAGTCCCTCTTATGAAGAGTTCATTCCTATGGAGACGCGCCACAATTCCTGGTGGAGGGCTGCAAAATTTAGGCCTATACTCGGCGTTTACGGCCTTTGAGGAGGGATACATCTTTATATTGCCACACCTGCTATGACACGGGAATTCGAGCTTTGCAGTATCATCCGAAGGACTGTCCCATGTAGTCGCCTTTTACGACAATCAAGCGAAGCATACTGAAACTATATTCGAACCTATATCTACATGCCATAGTAAGCCGTAGTCAAATTCAGAATATAATGAATCGATGTTAGAAGGATACACTTTAGATATCATTTGAACTAAAGACAGGTTGTATTTGCAAATAAGATCATTATAACGGCCAAAGAATGTGCTAAATGCTGAGTTCAAACAAGACTCGGTATTTAGCTCTATAAATATTGAATTTGTAGATATTGATTTTGACTACGGATTACTCACTTTACCTGACCGTGATATAAATGGGTGGAACCTGTCAACAGTGGCTGTGTACTCAGTCTATGCACATGATTCCACCTCTGGTAAGGTGTCATTGTTTGTCCTACTCTTAATTTTGTATTCTTTATAGGGTTCGTGAGATTTATCACTCTTCATCATCTTCAAGTTTTCATTTATCAGCAATTTACAATCTTTATTACTATTTGAACGGGTCAAATTGAGGTGGGGATTGTAGGTGTCACGTGCATATTACGACAGCAGTACACCTATCTATTATTGATTTATTGTATCTTGCTTAAAGTCTCGCTCGAGAATTTTTCCCTCATATGGAAACGTCTCCAAAACCGATGGAGAGCTTCAAATTTAGACCTATGCTCGGCGCTTATGGCCATTCAGCAGAAGGGTTCTTTAGCGCGCCACACCTACTGTGACACGGGTCATCCGTTTTTAAGGTCATCTCCGAGGACCCGTGACATTCACACCTTATGTCAAGCGTTTGGCGATGGAACTGTCACTACTTGTTTATATACAATAACGATTTCATTTTTGCTTTGACTGAAAAGAAAATATCTCAAAAGAAGTTCATGTGGTAGTATTTTAGCAAGCAATTTCAGTTTACTTGTAACACACAATTTGATTGGGTGAACACACTGGAAAAACAGTTTATATTGTATAATGTAACTTGGCATTGGGACACGCCTCCTTGACAACCCAAAACGGCAATACGTTTTTGAAATTTCACACTGTAGTACCGTTAAGTTTTTATCTTTGTTTGACTTTTTTTCGATGTTAAACAAGGTGCACATACCTTCTTTTTTACTTATAAGTACAAAAAACATTAATGGTAAAAATTCGTTGGATATCATCTAAGATACAATGATATCATTTGAAAATAATGGTATAATAAATACTTGCAACTTTGCTGTTTCATTTTGAAATATATTTTCATTTTGAGGGATTGCTTGATCCGCCTATCAAAGCATATAATGCGTCATGCATTACAAATGCGCATATAATATATGACGTCACGACATTTAGATCGGATTTTGTGATTTTTTTTTTCATTTTGTTGTGTCGGATTTAATAGGCGACAATGTTGCAGATGTAATGGTAAGTTATAATCTTGTTTCAAGAAACCGCAATTCGTGTAGTATTTTCGTGATTAGATTTTTAAAAAATAAAGAACTCCCCGGTATCTTCTGTTGGAGCGTGATCCTGAAACCTGCATATACAGCCTACACATATATTCTAGTATCAGATTCGTTCAAAACACCATGATTGATAAAATATATATTCCAGTTATGCATAAAACCAAGATGGCAGTTTCTTGGTCAACGTTTCCTCAGTCTGTTGCGAAGTGAATCCTTGCGCGATGGAAGTGGATTCTATTTCTCTGTGATTGTTTCCTTTTTGTATGAATTAAGACTTGTACAGTGTAGTTTTGTTTTTTACATTAAATTATAAGGAACGAAGCTAATGTTACCTATGTTACATGTCACATTTAAAGTCATACTGCTTTCCGTTCATTCATTACCAAATCTGTGTTCAGGTAAATAGATAAATTTTATCCCAAACTTTCACCCATACGTTTAAATCAGGTTTGAAATTGAAGACTAAACAAAGTATATTTTTAAATCCTTGTATTCGAATTGGTTTGCGGTGTTTGCTTTGCTCAGTTTGGGCGTAGCAAGCACGAGTAACAGACGTCAAAAGTAACTCGAAATTCTTAACATTGTTAGATATTCAATTTGTCATATTACTTCAGGCAGGTTCCACTATAGCGCTTCTGAGGTAAGCTTATGTACTATTATTAATATTGAGTTCATTTCAGTTTATTTGTAAACGTCAAAATGTCTTCACTTGTAGTTGATTGTTGACTTTGTTGTGTAAAGTTGGTTCAAGTTTGCATATTGTTAATTTTGCAAGTACTGTGTATAGTTTTAAGTATAGAATAGGTGTAAAACTCTCATGACTACACAAGTAAAGTGACGAGTATTAGTAACAATGTGGAAAAAACATTGTCAATTATCATACACCAGTATGTGTATTGTGTAGTAAGTAAAGTACATGCACAAATATATGTATATATTGAGTATTGAGTGATAACATATGAAATAATTGGTAGAGTAAAAATACATATATGGATATATACAGTGTATCGTAGTTGTAGTAAACAAAATGTACAGTGTAGTAGTGATGCGTACACATGCGCACTAGGTTATGGTGCATGTGCAATGTGAGATAACAATATGTATATTTGAAATGTGCATCTTGATTTTATAGATCTTTTAAATAAAGTAGGAAATAAGAGTGGGAGCCACCATTCCAATTATTGAAACAACCGCAGTGCAATTAAAGTGACAATCACAAGAATGAGTTTTAATTATATTTCATTTATTTTTGTAATAATTAGAAACAAAATTGATGTAAAAATAATAAACATGTAAAGTGTACCATTATCTGTTATATTTCCTGACAACAAATTACAGTTTACGAGAAGGTGATTAAAAGCATAAACCGCACCAAGTTACATTATATCGTGTAGCCTAGGTCAAACTTAGCTTACTTCCTTAAATATTGAAAATATGACGCGAAATGTACACATTTGTATAATTATATCATGTCCATATGTGTGAGAATTCCTGGAAAAAAGATAGATGAAATCAAAACAAAAATAAGAGAACTCATTGTGAAACAACTTTATCTTGTACTCTAGAGACATTTTCGGAACTACAATTGATTTGGTCATTACAGTTTATACTAGAATTATTTTATGAATTGAAATGAAAAGATAGAATTTACATTTTATGTTTCATTAAACTACTGTTTTGTCATCAATAGTTTTACAGCATTTAGACAGCTATTGTGTTGTAAAATGGTATTTAGGATCGACAGTATGAACTTCTTCCTTATTAACTGCATTGAATAAGGATTTCATAATTTTAGTCTGCTAGTTATGTCTGGTTTTGTTTTACTCTTCGTATACAATGCACCTTTTTGTCTTATGTTATGTCGCGTTGGGACTGTATTTCTTGATACAGATTCTCATCTCTGGTCAAATTTAATTCCTGATATTTGGGGTGGTCAGTTGACGTGTCTCCACTCTCAATTTGTATAGAGTCAGTCGATGTGTAGTGTGTAGCATCAGATCGACCAGCGTTAGATTCTTTCTGTATTAATCTTTTTCTGAAAGAATATACATATTGAAAGATAAGACTTGTTACGAAAATCGTTTGTTTACATGTTATTTTGCGTCCCATATAGAACTTGTTCACTCACGTAAGTGCCACAAATTTTGACATATGCATGTTGCTTACGGCTGTAGCAGTTATTTCTTAATCATGTTGATGTAATTGAATATCATCTGTAATGTCGGGTGTTTGGCTAAGGAACGGTCATTGATAATGGTTAACGAATCAAGAAAAGAGGCCCACTGCGGATTAGACTGGTCGAAGAGGATGTTTACTCCTCCTAGGCACAGAACCCTACCTCTGGTGTGTCCAGTGGTTTGTGTTTGACCTACTCGTCATTCTGTATTCTTGATAGGAATTAACTGATCACTGTTTGTTATCTTTACTATTTATTTTTGATATTAAACATATTGGGTTTGATGCAGCGCCTTGATCGAGAATCAAATGGTATAACTGCTAATGTGTTGATAAGTTTAATGAGTGAGCCTTTTTCATGTCAAACAAAAAATCTAAAAACCGCCAGGATGTTTATCAATATATTCATGTAACAAATACCTGAGATTTATGAAACCAATGAGGATGAAAAACACATTCAGTGTTATAGATACTGTAAATCCTACAATCCAGGAAACAGGAATATCGTATTCTGGTTCTGTGTTTGATTTCCGACCTGAAACTACCGAACATAAATTGGAAGTATGAGCTTCTTTTCTTGTGAGAACGTCAGTCATTACAACAATTTTCAATCATGCGATATGTCGATCTACCTGGGATATATTTGATCCATCTATTTTTATGTTTTATACTCGATTCTGTTCCTTTCTTCTTTTATAATACCTGCTCAACTGCGCCTAACAGCAATTGGACTTTAACGTTTTGCTAATTTATCTGAACGTTCAATATATCAATGCTGTCCTTGGAAACCTTTGAGACCAGGATCCGGGGATTTGCAGCACAGTTAAGGAGACATTACGTGGTTTATTTAAATCTACGTTTTAAGTTGTAGATATTTGGTCACCCCTCTCAAAAATACTTTTAAATACACATTGCGACAATGACGTACAGGTGACTTCTTTCTTCAACAGAAGAAGAATTTAATGTAAATAACGTGGCTAGTAATCGAGGATGTGAACTTTGGGGACAGATATTCCACCAACATTCCGTGATAAGATATTGAGTGTGGCATATTTTCCTGTATAATGGGAAAAGTAATGAGGCTGAAACTATACAATTACAAAAGTATTGAAATGTTTATACAGTGAAAGAAAATCTCGACATGGTCTTTGAATATTCCACGGGTTCATTGACCTGCTGCATGAACTCATCGAAAATGCAAGTATGTTAATGTAAGTCATACCTCATTTATGCACGTAAATTACAAAATATTTAAGATTTATCCTACACAAGGAGGGAGCTACTAAGTTTTAAAAACTATTTTGGGTGTTTACATGAGGATATTTTGTATTATAACAGCATGGCAAATATACTTTTCCGTGTAATGTCATTACATGGCTGTTATAGATAGATCAGGGATGTACCTTAATAGATAATGAAAAGTGACACACTACCCCACGATTCAATCATTGCTATAACTGGTGATGATGACGGTAAAACACCCATAGTTTATCAAAAGTACTTTTAAAATCTTACCGCTTTTAGAAGGAAATAAAAAATTAAATATCTAAACACGAAACCATCTACCCAGTGTATCACATTTTATACCGATGTTCTGCAGTTTTCTTTGAAAGTTTAACAGACGCTTCTAGCAGTAATAGCAGTGAACCTTAGTTTATGATCTTTCATATGGTGTATAAAGGGCTCTAAACGTATGCAGTTTAGTGTCTTACTTTTGCAGTTTTTTTTTTTCACTGTGGGCAGAGGAGAATCGGATCGACATGCTAAATGGAATGTTTTTTGCGTTAAACAAAATTGTCAATAAACATAACCAATATCAAGAAATTCTAAGTGTTTCACATATATATCCTATATATCCCATGACCTATATTTCACATACTTCATATTTTGTCGATATTTACATGGTACAGTTAGCAAATTCTTTACATGTGTTATCGTCACGCTCGTATTTCTTTGGATCTTAGTAGCTGTATGTTTTATTCTGTGTATGAATAAAACTGACAAGAAAATAAAATCTGAATTAAATATATATATACTTAATAATATATTTATTTTCATTTTGACTTCACATCGTTTCGAGGATTTTATCCCAGCAAAGATTTCATAATCTGCCTTAACGTATCCACGTATTATATACACATGCTATTAATCACAACTTTTATAACATTCCCCATGCATGCAAGAAACATTTGCAATGTCATGATGAAACCAGATACCTGCATGAGTTGTGCTGAACTATTGAAATATTGGATATGATCCGCCCTGAAATCCTGTCCACAGACGTGACGTACTTACTTGTGTTGCATTTAGGACCCTTATGCCCAGGATAGCAGTCACACAACCCGTCATCGTATCGACAAACATTAGTGCAGTTTTCAGAACAGACATCAGAACAATTGGTTCCAAAGTATCCAGGGTCACATGCTGCAATCATTATATATGATGTACAAATTTTCACTGGAATAAATAAATTTTCAAACATTTCACTTTTTTATTAAGCATCTTACATGAAAGGTGAAGATAACGAACAGTGATAAATCACATAACTATTATAAGACGAAATTCTTCAAATCATGCTTAAGTTTTAGACACATTTGATATCACAGTGAATAGGTCGGATATATATGAGTTACCGTACCTATAGTGGATTCCTAAAACCAATAAAAACCCTTACAAACATAGATTCATTGCTGGACCCAGTAAACGTTTTACCAAGTCCCTACCTTTGCTTCTCACGAAAATATCATCAGTTGTGAATGAGAAACGTCAAACGAACTGTGGGACAACATATCCCTAAAATGGTGTAAATCAAATGTGGATTCTAAAAAAATATAAATAACTTTAACTAAACTTAAACGCAAAACTTTCTTCAAATCAAGAACATGAAAATGTATGACTTTTCAACACTTTACATAAACATTCCTCACGATAAATTAAATACTAGACTTTTTGACATCTTCTTCAACAAAAGGAATTACATCTATCTAGTGATCGGTCATCCAAAAAACAACAACAATTACTCTAAACGCCACTCTGATTCCACGCACAAATACTCTGAAGTTGAACTAAAAATTATACTGGAGTTCCTTAATGACAATGTATTCGTGGTCTTTGATAATCAGGTCTTCAAACAGTCTGTTGGAATTAGCATGGGCACAAATTGTGTTCCGTTGTTAGAAAGCAGTCTAAGCAGTCCCAGCAGTCCCCGGGACTGCTTTCTGGGACTGCTTTGTTAGGCCAAGCGTGAACAAATCACGTGATGTTATGATTGACAAGAAATACAGGTATACTGTGTCCATGGAGACGGGAGTCACGGAATGCCGACGTGTGTTTACAGGTGTCAAAACAGGGCTATCATGAGTAGAAAAAAGAGCAATTATTGTTAAATGTTGTCGTCGGTAACGCTTTGAACATGTCTATTCGGGAACATGCACTTTACAAACACTCTACCTTCGATTTCAGGTTAAAACAACATGTACTTACACACTTTGATTGGAATCTTTTTAATTTTTTAAATCCGTCTAGATGTTGCAGTGAATTTAAACAATTTTACAATACTGGCAAAAAGTACACGTAAGTGGAAAGCAGTTTTTACTAGTTTAATATAGACGATAAGTAAATATTTCATTTAGGTGACTTTAAACACAATTATTAATAACCCAGTCAAGAAATAAATATAATTATGGTACATCATTTTCAGAACCCAAGATACACTTCACATGTAAGGTGAAGATAACGAAGAGTGACCAATATCATAACTCCTACAAGCAATACAAAATAGATAGTTGGGCAAACACGGACCCCTGGACACACCAGAGGTGGGATCAGGTGCCTAGGAGGAGTAAGCATCCCCTGTTGACCGGTCACATCCGCCGTGAGCCCCATATCCTGATCAGGTAAACGGAGCCATCCGCAGTCAAATCAGTGTGCCAAGAACGGCTTAACAATTGGTATGAAACATGTCAGACAGCATTTGACCCAATGCGAGGTTGTATTGACGAACTAGATTGTTATAACGACCATAGAATTTGCGAAATATTAAAAAAATAAATAATAAATAACAACAACAACAACATTGCCTGACAGAACATGGACATCAATTGAGTTTACGTTGTGAAATTGTTGTTATCAGACTTATAAACTCTGCATGCATCTTTTTCGCTCGTATTTATTTTGTTTGAATTCATGAAAAAAAAGTCACACAAGTATTTTGAATACGTACTGTTTTCATGTATAATGTATTGTTTTTCTCTTTAATTACATTGTAAGTCTCAATATACCTGGCGAATTGCCAATACGAAGCTAAAGTGATCAGGGTTAAAATGTAAATATGTTAAAAGTGTATTTTATAGAATTTAAATAGTTTCATTGTTATTGATATCTGTTTTAATATAGGGAGGTGACCATTCTACATTGATCCAGTGCCTTTTTATGGGATTCGAAACTGTGACTGTGAGATGTATGAGAGTTTGACTTCTAGACGGGTAATTCTACTTTCACTTTAAACGGTAAGTTGAAAAGAGCATGCTGTATCTTTGATGTAAAATATCTCGAAAAGGAATCAAGGACTCTATTGCAAATTTGGCCTTGTTGGAAAGGTTAGGAATTTTGCTGAAAGTTGATATCTGTCATTATACTGGGACATTTTTTTTTTGAATTAGGAGGGGTTGAAGATGGGTATATTTTCCTCATTTTTGTTGCGTTTTTACTTCCAGAATGGCAGATGCCTGAGTGTATCTCGACCCATTTCCAGGCTAGCATCAGATGTCATGATGGACCTTTAAAATCTTTCACATGAGTACTTTCAAGAACCATATACATTATTTTTGAAAATTGGTTGCCATGGTAATAAAATCTGAAAATCAAAATATGGGCTTCTGAAGGCGAATTTTCCTCCATTTCCTGGTAGTTTGAGACCTGTAAGTCATTTATCTTCGATTTCGACCATCGTATTGAGGCGCTCCGGCGATTATCGACGATGTTTATTGATAATCTCATTGTCGGCCTAGCTCCACCCACTAGTTATTTTAACCCCGCCTACTGGGACTGCTGGGACCGCTGGGACTGCTTTTTGGTTTGTTTACTGGGACTGCTTTGGGACTGCTGCCGGACTCCTCTGGGACTGCTTTCTGTCAGGTTGGGTCTGTATCTATTTTGCTTATAGAAGTTATGAGATTGATCAAAGTTCGCTATCTTTACCTGTCATAAGCAATATAAATTAGAGAGACAAGTTAACATTGACCTTTGAATATACCAGAGGTGGGATCAGGTGTCTAGGAGGAGTAAGCATCCCCTGTCAACCGGTTACACCCGCTGTAAACTCTATATATTAATTAGGTAAATGAAGTAATATGTAGCCAATGTACCAATAGCGGCCTCACAATCAATTTGAAACAAGTCAGACAGCATTTGACCCGAAGATATGGTGCATTGGGAAAGTAGATCGTTATAATGACCAGAGAATTTGCAAATATATAACTTTAAACAAAATTGGTAAAAGATTGTAAGATTGATTTTTTTGGTTTTTTTTTTTTTTAGTTTTTGACATACGTTATCTAATAATCAAACAAATCATTGTGACATCAACTTGTTTGTCAGTAGCCTGCATCAATGATAATGTAAATTCTTTATACATTTGTTACAGTGTTTGTGTTGATAAACTTGCTTTTCAACGTCTTATTAATCAAAACAGTTCTTCATTTGTGTGAAATGTATGGAAACGTGTTGTTAACGTGTTGATAATTAAGCAATGGTTATCGATAAAAAAATTCAATATAAGCAATAAGGTATAATAGCAAAATATATACCGAAATATAAATACGGTTTGCTCATGTAATTAAACTTTCCATCAAGACCTTTCACCACGTGACCAACCCTTATCTATATCCCGGTACATAGTTTAAAATAATACATTTTTTCTTAAACGAAACGTGAAAAGTGAAATTTCTTTATATATTTGTTATACTTTCGTTACAGCGTTTTCCAATATATCCATCGTTACAGCCATCTGTGCAAATCCCATCCACGTAGTGACAAACTTTATTGTTTAAACAATGTCCACTACAGCGTTCTTCGCATCGGTCTCCGAAACGTCCAGGTAAACACACTGTAGAAATTGTTTTGGCAACACTCAATATATCAGGATAATTTTTTACTTTCTTCTAACACAAAATATCGACAATAATAGGAAAAGTGAAGTCACTCACATTCATAACAAAAATGTCCTGTATACCCTGGTATACAACCCGTATCACAATGTCCAGTTTCTATGTAACATATGACGTCATTCTGACAGTGACCACTACAATTATAGATGCAGTCAGGGCCATACGTTCCAGCAATGCATTCTGTAATTATTTAGTTAAGGTGTAAATCACGATGAAGATAGGTGTATAATGTTTTTTGTTGATGAGACATGTATGCATTACTATTTTTTGAATTAATACAAGGTATCCTAAAAAATCAGAAGTAATTCGTACGTACGCTCATTACATCTACTGCTCATCCACCCGGCAGCACAACCATTATCACAGTCACCGGTCACGTGATTACAAGTTGTGTTACCCCTGCATTGACCTGCACACCGGTTCTTACAATCCTGACCGTACCACCCGTGTCGACATTCTATTCAAGAAAATAAAATGGTCATCATATTAATTTTCATTCAGTTTTCATTCTAGTATATTCATGAAATGAATGAATCGATGAAAATATGATAACATCAAAATGTGAATACTATTTTCACATAAAGCCCCCGTCCATCCAGGCAAACATCCAAAACAAGTTCCATTGACGATGTTACAGATCTTATCCTGACAGTTTTTTGGACATGGAATTTTACAACTGCTTCCATATACACCCAGGTTCTGACAGCCTTAAACATAATACAAATTTAGATTTTAGTCCTTTAGACATCATAGTTTACAGTTGTAACCATAATCATCTGGGATCTGATAGAAATGTAGTAATACCATAGACGCGTATTTCTCCACATCAAGATTTAATACAGAAATAGCTGGATAAATTGTACGTTCTAGAGAAGAAATCGTACTTTCGACAAAACAAATCAGACGTACAATATACCATGTTCTTGTTTTACGATTTCGGGGTATAAACACTTCAGATCAATACATAGAAAGCAGAAAGATGAGTCGAATGAAATAAAACTGTACAAAGATACAGATTTATGAGATTGATCACTGTTCGTTATCTTCACCTTTCATCGACAACATTTTCTTCCCTTTCCTTTACACTATTCATTTAGAATATATTCATAGCAGATATATATTCTTATGCTTGAGATATGAATATACCACAAATTCAAAACATCTGAGAACGAGCTGATTTAACATAATATAATAAAGTGAGTAAATAGTGTTGTTTCGTTTATCCATCCCCAAATAAGACAGGAATGGTTGTGTCCATTTCGCCGATTGTTCTCCGTCTCACTTTCTTTTTAGGCTTTCTCTCGAGATATCTATATTTTGGCCCAATTGATCCAATTTAAGATTAAGTGCTTGAACGTTTGCATAGAGATAATTTTCCGTACTTTTCTACAATATTTTCCGATATGTAATCTCTATCACAATATACACTGTGCCTATGCTTTTCTCTGATTAATTATGGTGCCTTGTTTCTGAGTTGTTGTCCTTTAACTGAGTTTTCGTTCGTATGTTACAACATTTGTTTGCATATTTAATTTGTCTCAAGGCTGTACAGTAGATTTCAGCATTACTGGTCAAACTTGTTGAACTAGTTATATATATATATATATATATATATATATATATATATATATATATATATATATGTGTGTGTGTGTGTGTGTGTGTGTGTGTGTGTGTGTGTGTGTGTGTTCTTTAGTGATATTTGTAATGCATTCTTCCCTTGCTGTGTGATCCTGAAATGAGCAGCAGATAGAATACCAGACTGATAAAACGTGTATGTTTATTAAACACGACAGGTTAGTAAGTAAAATGCAATATCTTGTTTACAGTTCATGATATATCCACTACAGTTTTTGTAATTTATTTGTTGTTAACGGAATTAGTTTGTGATATGCAGATTTTGAAGGGATTATTTGTTAGTGTGGTACACTTGCAGACGACCAATTACAGCTTTTATTCATATCCAAACTAATATCCTCCGTATGAAACTGGTAAACCTTAATCACGCGGGGGATTGTAAGAGGATGTACGTACCCGAACTGAGGATTTCCGGTTACCATGGACGGATATACTTTCAAAGGGATTTCTTTTATTTTGAGTCTGTTTTACATGAAAGGTGAATATAACGAACAGTGATCAATCTCATAACTCCTATAAGCAATACAAAATAGATAGTTTGGAAACACGGACCCCTGGACACACCAGAGGTGGGATCAGATTCCTATGTAAATAGTTTTGCTGTAAATGTTTAAAGAAATATTTTGCTTGGCAGTCAAGGATCACCAAAGTTTAGACACCTTATAAACTGAAAGAAAAGAACCCTTCACACCTAGTTTTGTGACAATCTCTTAACTAGAATCATGTGAACCTTGACTGAAATGAGAAGCGAGGTAAAAACTATGAAATACATTTCAATTCATCCACTAGTCTGTGTCATACACTGTGAGAGCACGTGATATTGTCGTTCTAGGCATATAAATCTTATTAACAAATACCTTCGGATATATAGATTTATTGATTATAAATGTTTTTTAGGTTTGGAGAATCTTTTAGTCACTTGGAGACATCACCATTGCCGATGAAGGGCTACAGAATTTAGTTCTATGTTCGGCGCCTACGGTCTTTGAGCAAGTGTCGGTTTTTTTTCGTGCCACACCTGTTGTGACATGGAACTTCAGTTTTCGTGGTAAAATCAAAAGGGTCGGATTATTAAGTCGCCTCTTACGACAAGCAAGTGCCTATTCTAACCCGGATCCACACGCGATCTATTCGACATAAATTGTATCGCAATATATATGTTTGAATGTCAATACTGAAACGATACGGATAAAAACAGAAGTTTCGAATATTGAGTAAGATGAAAATTTGGACCATGTAAATTCTATGTTAAAATGGTTCCTCATAGGTAAACTCCCAATTCTTTCTTATTTTAGTATTCACTCGAGAACTCTAAAAACAGAGGAATGTTTCAATAATTTTAACTTGGTTTAAAACTAGATGAATCAGTATGAAATACTTTTTAAACAGAATTTTGTTTTTGTTCATTCCATGACGGAGAAACTAACAAATGTATGCCTGGCAATGAATGATACGAGCAAAACAAGTATCAACTCTCCATTTAGTGATTGCTATATGAGACACACACGTACATTTTCATACGAACATATAGAATACATTTCACTTAGGTTTATCTTCACCTTTCCCGCTTTGTATCCTGAACAGGTCGCGGTAGCTCTTCCGTAAAGGGTTGACTCTGTGATCATGAAATCGTGAGTTCTAATTGTGAGATGACAGTGTCAAACGTATGATATACATAAACTTTTCCTTTGCTAAGCGCTCGGCATTTAGAGGTGAGAGTCACGGGTCTTTCGGATATTACCTTAATACGGAGGACCCTTTCCACGGTAGGCATTGAAATGTTACAAAAACCTCACTGCTATGGCCCTGGACTTTAGGTATATGACAAAGTTTGTGGTGCTAAACCTACAACTGGTGACGTCTCAATATCATGTTCAATGTCAGTGAACAATTCTTAAATGGACGTAAAAGACAAAAACAACCAAACAACATATATTTCGTATTCTTTCGGGAAACAATGAAATACATCAATGCTAATTACTGCTAATTTCAAAGATGAGATAAACCATAGTAGAAAATTTACCTTTAACGATGACTTCACAAAGTTCAATTAGCACACGTAGAATCTCGTATCCTGCAGGATATTTTACTTGATCTAGTCGTTCGTTAGAAAAGGTGACATAACGTCCATATCCCACACAGGTTGTTGTAAAATTCAAGGGAGGTAACTCAGGTCCGTCCAAATAACAGGGAGAGCCACTGTCCCGAACACCAGAGTTAGATAGATATAAAGAAAATCCTGCAAAACGCCCTCTTTGTATCTGCTCTATAAAGATATCATTATGGCTTTAATGTAAACATATAATACATGTAAATCATCATCTTCAGTTTATAAATTGAAAACGCATGCACGGAAATTTGAATGACGACGTACATCATTATAATTCTTTTAACGTTTCTTTCATTTAACGATGCTAAAGATATGATTTCAATTCATTACTTTAATATCAATACATCTTCTATGGATTCATCATTTTGTTTACTCCTCCTTGGTACCTGGCCCTATCTATGGTATATCCAGAGGTCTGCGTTTGCCCAACTCTCTATTTGGCATTGGTTATATGAGTTACAAGATTGATCACTTTTCGTTATTTTCACTTTTCCTCAAAGAAAACACCCCACCTCTGGTGTGTCTGGAGGTCCACGTTTGTCCAACTATCTATTTTGTATCGCTTATATGAGTTATGAGATTGATTATCATTCGTTATCTTTACCTTTCAAGAAGATTTTCAAATTCAATGCTACTCTGCTTGATTAAAGGTGAATGCAATTGTTCTGGGCGGAAGAAAATATCCCTAGCTATCCTTGATGTACATTTGAAATGACAAACCCGAGACTCGTCTTTAAATTGAAAGTTAAGATCAAATGTTCATAGTTGTTTACAGACTGACTCTGAAGCAGACCACTATACCACGGAACAATCTGAAACGATTCTTGCATGGCAATATTGCATCATCACTAATATATGCTTTTTATGTCTCTTTACTGATTCAAAGGTCATCGTCTTTAATTTTGAATCGAAAGAGACTACCAAGAAATCATTTAAAGCTGATTTTCACTACGAGTTAGTTCGTTTATCTAATCAAAATAGAAGGCCCACGGCCTTTGTGATTGGTGGATAACTCACCCCTCCTAACACATGATCTCTATCTTGTGCGTTCAAGGTCCGTAGTTGCCCTAAGATAATTTTTGTGTTGAACACTGTGTCGTTAGAATTCAATATTATACATGCAAGGTGAAGATAACGAACAGCGATCAATCTCATAACTCCTATAAGCAATACAAAATAGATAGTTGGGCAAACACGGACCCCTGGAAACACCAGAGGTGGGATCAGGTGCCTAGGACGAGAAAGTATCCCCTGTTGACCGGTTACACCCGCCGTGAGCTGTATATCTTGTTCAGGTAAACAGAGTTATCCGCAGTCAAAATAAGTGTGCCAAGAACGGCTTAACAATCGGTATGAAACACGTTAGACAGCATTTGACCCAATGACAGGTTGTATTGACGAACTAGATCGTCACAACGACCATAGAACTTGCGAAACGCCGACTTCAATCGAGACTGTTGAAACCCCTGTACCATCAACTTGTTTGTCAGTAGATTACCTGGATTTAGAAACTGACTATAAGCAGAACAAGCTCTTGCATATCGGATCATTTGAGATATATAAACACCATATGCAGGTGATAATGGAATATTGCTACATAAATATGGGAAGTTGACGATGGAGAAGCTGAAATCATCTCGTTTGTCATACAGTTGAGTTGTCAGTTTGCCGTTGATGTCTACTTTCAATAAAATATCTAAGTATGACAGGGGTGAAGATATGAAGAATTATTCACCCGAGAAAAATCGTATTCCCCGAGGGCAGCACCTGAGGAGAATGTGATGTTTTGGGTGAATAAATCTTCATATCTCCCGAACATGCATGCAATAAATTGTGTATTTTACCGAAACAAAGCAATACCACAGAAGTGCATTTTGCAGTCCGCTCATCTATACATTTTATGTAGCTGAAATCGTCCTTACGGTGTCACCGCGACCTCAACGTATTACAAGGTACAAACAACAAAATACATCGATATGATAACCAGTTTTTTGTAGTCCCAATGTCCCTAAATGATGATTTACTTGCCTGTTTTTGTATCAACCAAAATCAGGCGATTTTTTTAAAAAGTGTGTATCAGAGACCGGAATATTTTGTGTCTTACTAACTATGATAGGACAATGACTCAGACTTATTCTGACGTCACAGCAAACGTCTACCTTGATGCAAAATTGATGGAATATGCTCGAAGCTGCCGAAGGGGTGAAATATGATGGGGAGATATGACGTTTGAGAGGGAAATATGAAGTTTTATCATCCCTGGCACGTGACTATCTAGACTAATGAGATTGTGTGTTGCATAGAAAATGAAAAACCATAATTTAGATTTTGATAGCCATGCTAATGTACAAACTCACCATCACTGTCATCATCCTTGAACAGTATAGCAATACTATGTATGCTATAAATGGCACCAAGATCCACTTTCCACCACATTGTCTTATCAGGAGCACTTGGGCCTATCCATTTGCTTCTAGAACATGTTGTGGTGTCTCCATCAACTGCATTACTTGCTAGGTACAAGTTTGCACATGTTTGTACGTTACATTCCCAAGTTGATGATTGACTGGCAATTTTGCCTTTAGATAAATCGTCTACAACAGGAAAAAGATCGATTGGCAAAAGTACAATGCAGAAGAAAGAATCAATAAACTAAGTTAAATGCATCCAAAACGCTCAAAAACATTTAAAGCCCTTTCCAAAATACGGGTAAGCTCTTTTGCAAGTTCTTGATATATCTATCTCAGTTGATAGCAAAGGATTGAAATCTATAGAAGCTACTTGAAACAAACAAATGACAAAGAAAAGTCTTGTTTTTAAGTTAAAGTATCGAACCCAACTATTGCTTCAGGTTTCTCTTCAGTTTCCGAACATCTGAGGGGTGCAAGTATCATTGTATGTTATGATAAACATCTCTAAACATAATCAACATTCCTTTCACATTATCTTTGTATAGGTGGATATTTAGTTTAACCACATTTTTAAAGCATGTAGTCATTGTTTATCTAATACTGACAACTTGAGTATGATGCATATATAGTTTTGTTATTTTACAAACATACTTGTTGATCAAATGTCATAAGTAAATCAATTTCATACAAACATCAATCTGCTTTTCACTTCTTCCACGTACAACATCACAACACACTACATAAGTGCCTCTCTTATTTACCATTTTCAATCATTTATTTCATTTTGCTTTGCAATTGTTCAAATACAATTATCAATTTATTCACGTCACTTATTTTTTTCCCTGATTCCCTACTGAAAAAAATAATGAATCGTCAAGTGTGATGAATATCTATAATGATATATCCCTGTGTATTGAGATACTTGTGATTTAAAGTATTATGTTTGTAAAAGTGAAGCTGGCCTGAAACACATTAAACAGCAATCACCACAATGACAGGTTGTATTTGCAAGGTAGATCATCATGAATCTAAAATTTGCTAAATGTTGACTTATTTCGAGACTTTTGAAAACCCTCTTAAAATAAATATATTAATCAGTAACTTGCCTCAATTCAAAAACGGATTATAAGCAGGACATACTCGCTTGTATCGCATCAGGCGAGAGAAATAAGCACTGTATGCAGGTGATAATGGAATATTGCTACAGAAATAAGGGATATTGAAGATGGAGAAGTTTAAGTCATACCTTTGTCTATACTTTGAGGTTAAAGCAATACGCCATGGTGTATTTTATTTAACGTGCAATTGAGATTCAATTGATATATGAATGAAAGTGGGCGTTTTTGATAGATGAAATGTCGTCGATGCATCTAAATATGAATTGAAGATCGCAACACGTATTACATTTCATGCAAAAGGTTTTAAATGAATTCTGTCTAAAAGAAATACAGAAGAAGTCAGTTAATAAAGAAGCACAATTCATGTAGATAGAAATTCCAACATACTTAGAAGACTTAATCCCGAAAGACTAGATATTGTCTATGAGAAATTCAATACCAAGTTTTGAGTAATTGTGCATATAATTAGAGTGGTATTTAACAGTAGTTTTAATAACTGATCACAAAGAAAATTAATGCAAAAGCAGGTGCAAAGACATTGGCGCATATTGATTCTAGCGCACTGACAAATTGTTTGAAAGTAATTCATTGACGTAGAGTTGGTGGTTTGATTGAAGTGTATTTTTTTCTTCATGGTCAGTCAAGCGTACATTCAATAATTGTCGATCAATTTCTAACTCACGACTAATATTGACAGAAATTTGTGAATAGAGCAAATGATTGTGCACGTAATTTTGTAACAATGTTTCGTTTCGAGGATATATGTATTCGGAGCAGTAATACAGATAGATCTACAAGCATTTTCTGGAACAGGAGTCAACATGAATGACCTGAAACGTTTGAAAAATAATCGTTGGTGCACTTCTAATTTTGGTGCAAAAGGTCACTTGCGCTAAAGGTAACACAATTAGATATCGCGCCAATTTTATCGTTTTACAGCATGTCTTCATATCAAGTCTTCTCAAATTTGAAATGTGATTTTGAAAAATCAATTCCTTATTTAGATGAGAACTGGATAACCAAATGCTGAAATAAAAAAAAAAACAACGTTCGTTTTAGACACAGTTGTAAATATGGGTCTTCGAAAGAGAAATATTGTTGTTATAAATTTTGTCAGCTTCAAGTAAGAAATCCATCTGATATAACCTATCTAATTATTTCATCACTTCTGATTTACTTAAAAGAAAGGCGAATATAACGAACAGTCAATCTCATTACTCCTATATGCAATACAAAATAGATACCTGGGCAAATATGGATCCTTGGACACACCAGAGGTGGGATCAGGTGCCTAGGACGGGTAAAAGTTCCCTGTCGACCGGTCATATTCGCCGTGAGCCCTATATCCTGATCAGGTAAACCGAGTTTTCCGTAGTCAAAAACAGTGTGTCAAGAACGGCCTAACACGTCAGACAACATTTGACCCAATGACAAGTTGTATTGACGAACTAGATCGTTATAACAACCAGAGTCGAATTGATAACACATATTTCTGTTGCAAGGCGTCTAATTTTACATCTTCGTATTTTTCTTATGATCATTATACATTTTGACAAAATGTCAAGGCTGAAATATTGCCAAAACGGGGCAAAACCGCAATCAATCAATCAAGTTCTTCTATTTCATTATCAACATAATTCATATTAGAGATAACTTTCCATATGAAAATAATCTCGAGTCGCTATGAATTTAAGACCTCTTGAGACATCTCCAGCTGGATATAGTTAAAAGAGGAAGACCAAGTACACGTAGGAGGAGTTTGTATAAGATGGCTTTCTATCCAAGTTTTTCAAGAATTTTAAAGCCTGGATACAATAGCAGAATAATTGTTGTAGCAAATACAAGGCATACACATGGACATTCAAAATGACGGTATACAAGTTTGGTTTTTTTGATGGCGAAGAATATTGCTTATGTTTACAACATTTATTCCTTTCGTAAACTCACCATGAATGAAATAGTCCATGATGCCACAAATACTAATAAGTATACAAAATTGGGAATTTGACAAACACGGATCACATGAAACACCACTATTGCGATCAGGTGCGTAGGGTGAAGTAAAACCCCTATTGACAGGTTTTATGCATCAAAAGCTGAAAGTCTAGATCAGGGAAACGGAGTCGTCAGTAGTCAAAGTCAATATGAAACAAACCGCCTAGGAATTAGTTTGAAACACCTCAAAGAGCACTCGACCCAATGACAGTTGTATTTGCAAATTAGATCATTATGACGACCATAGAATTTGCGAACTGCTGAAGAGTAACACACGTTTATCGATGGAAATGTAAAAAACAAATTATTACATACCATATCCAAAGGAAGGAATACACGATGTTGAAGTTGTAATGATCAAAATAATGGGGTTTGTAAGTAAATTCATATCTTGTCAGCTCCGCTCACTTGAAATTAACAACCAGGAAGTATTTTGTTAAGGTACGTTAATATGGTGAATCATTCCTGCTAAATTTGATTGTATAAATTTTGTTGAGTATATATATCTTTGAATTTCATTAGACGTTTTCACGTATTATGATGCTTTTAGCAATCTACTAGAATTTCCTTGCTGATACACTGTAGCAAATATCGGACTCATTTTGATACGGTTACATTATGTGTATAATCATCCTGCAATGAGATAAAATCCAAATAGTGTAGAAGGTATATTTCGCCAGGTTTATTGTTTGTATGATCTGTCTGATGACAGCATGTGTTCTATGAGGTTGTAGGATTACTATTGTGCTAACACGTTTCTGTGTTTCTTATTTGTTGCCAATAACAGCGTAAATCGATTTTATACACATGTATGCAAGGTGAAGATAAGGAACAGTGATCAATCTCATAACTCCTATAAGCAATACAAAATAGAGAGTTGGGCAAGTTCTAAGTTAGGGTATAAATGAAAAGTAAAGAAAACGAACAGTAATTAATTTCATACCTCATGAATACAATAATTACGAGTTGGACAAACACTGACCACTAATTACACCAGAAGGTGGACCAGGTACCCAGGAGAATGATAATCATCAGGTGGACTTAGTAATCCGTATGCGATTGATTGTATCTTATTTAAGGTCCCTCTGAATTTTTTTTTCATTCATATAGAGACGTCATCATTGCCGGTGAAGGGCTGCAAAATTTCGACATATACTCGTAGTAAGGACACACTGTGAACGCTATATCTTGATCAAGTAAACGGAGTTATCTGTATACCTATTACAGATAAATTCAAGGGTAATTTACGCACACAGAAATAATCCAAAATCGTAGTTCCAATTATAAAAATCCCAAAATCATGTAAAGTGTCTAACCAGAGCTTTTTTATCCCATGTATAGCAATAAATATATCATAGGAAAGAAATTTCTAGTACACTCTTGAAAGACGATGCTGCAACCGTTACGTTATCTTTCTACTAAGAATATCTTACGCTATAATAATCTTGGTCACAGGTGTCAATGAAATAAACATCACTTTGCAGAACCATCTAGGTCAATTGAGTGCAAATATTATACATGTACACCCTCCTCTTTAAAGTTTGAATGACAATGAAAACTCTAATATACAATGCAGATCAACCAAAGCAACAACAAAATAGCAAAACATACTGAAGACACTCTTGACAAGGCATTGTATTGTCTATGCCTTTGATATGTTTGATATTAATATCATACTATTGCAATAATAAACTCCATCTTGTGAGTCTTTGATTCTTGTTTGACATTTTACGCAAAAAAGTGAAAGGTTTGTGATCCGTAACAACAAGAACTGAATGTACAATAACATTCAATTAAACATGAAAAAATTGCAAAGCTTATAACAAAGCAAGAGACTCTTTTTCAATGGTTGAATAATTCTGTTGACATTTTGTAATTTTCTTTGAAAAATAAGATACAACTCTATCTACATTGTAAATATGTTCTTGAAATAAAGGAGCACCGATTCCTACATCACTAACATCTACAGTAAGCTTACATTGTTTAAAAAAATGTGGAGCCGAAAGAACTGGACTACTCATGAGAACAAATTTAATTTTACAAAACGATTCATCTCAGTCCTTTGTGTATGCAAATTTCGCCATCCCTTTGCAATATGTTTGTAAGTGGACCAACTGTTGAAGAAATATTTGGACAAAATTTTCTGTAAAAACCTGTCATGCCCAAGAATATCATTAACTCTTTCTTGTTTGTAGGAATCAGATATTTTGTAATAGCCTACACTTTAGCAATAATAGATGTAGCATAACCTTGGCCTACTATATGACCTAAATACTATGCATAAGCATGAGAAAAGTCACTCTTTGCAAGGTTCACTGTTGAGTTTGCTTTTGACATAATGTCGAAGAATGCACGCATAATTTGGAGATGTTCCTCCCAAGTGTCGCTGTAGATGATATCATCATCAATGTAGGCTTCACATCCTTGAAGGTCAGGTAGAAGGTAATGAATAATCCACTGATATGTCGCTGGAACATTTTTCATACCAAACGTCATCGCTTTGTATTGAAAGAGACAATCGGGAGTCGCAAATACAGATATTTATTTGGCTCTCTCAGTCAATAGCACTTGCCAGTAACACTTCAACAGGCCAAATTTACTGACAAACTTGGCATTTCCGATTTTGTCAATACACTCATCAATTTTAGGAATCGGATAAGAGTATGTTCTTGTGACAGAATTCACTTTTCGAAAGACAGTACATAATTGGTAGATACCATCAGGTTTCGGGACGAGAATGCAAGGTGAGCTCCAGTCACTTGTACATGTACTTGGTTCGTTAATGTCATTGTCCAGCATATACTTTACTTCTGTTCTTAAGTACTGCAATTTTGATGGATTTAAACGATATGGAAGCTGCTTGATGGGCAAAGCGTCACTAACTATGTCATCACGACAGTCGGTATTGGTCTTTTGTGGAACATCCGAGAAGATTGAAGGATAATTAGCCATGAGACGTTGAACTTGTTCTCTTTAGTGAATATTCAAATGTCCAAGTTTGTTGTTCAGATTGGCAAGAATTTCAGTTCTTTAAACAGACATTCTGGCTAAAGTCTTTTTCACATGTTTCTACACTAATTTCATTTACAGTACAATTTTGTAATGTTTTAGCATTGGTTAAAGTGAAAACTGATTTTACAGAATTTCCGTCATATCTATCAAAATACTCTTTCAACATGTTAATGTGACAAACTCGTTTTTTTATACGCCGGCCAGGTGTCTTAACTACATAGTTTACATCACTAACCTTGCTTTCAATTTCATAAAGACCATAATACCTGGCCTGCAAAGGATGGTCAGGAACAGGCAAAAATAGAAGAACCATATCACCTGGTTTAAAAACCCTCTTCCTGGCGAATTTGTCATACCAAACTTTCATATTGGTTTGAGAACTCTTGCGATTTTCTTGTGCTAATTTACAAGCATTTTCAAGTATCTCTATGAAATTACGAAATATAACGAAATTATATGGTCGTTATAACGATCTAGTTCGCCAATACAACCTATCAATGGGTCAAATGCTGTCTGACGTGTTTCATACCGATTGTTAAGCCTTTCTTGGCACACTGATTTTGACTGCGAATAACTCCGTTTACCTGATCAGGATAAAGGGCTCATGGCGGGTGTGACCGGTCAACAAGGGATGCTTACTCCTCCTAGGCACCTGATCCCACCTCTGGCGTGTCCAGAGGTCCGTGTTTGCCCCAACTATTTTTTTGTATTGCTTATAGGAGTTATGAGACTGATCACTGTTCGTTATATTCACCTTGCATACATGGTTCAAAAGATTAAGAACATTAGTTTCAGTTAGCCAATTTTCCTTATCTGTATCGCCAAATATTAATAAAAAAAACCCTGAATCCTGGAGACTCCTGAACTGGTTTTCATCATAGTTTTAATGGTTTGATGAAAGCGTTCAAGTGCTCCCAGAGACTCGGGATTTAGGAGTAGAATTTTACTCTCTAACACCTAACTCATGCATGACCTGTTGCCGTCATATATACCCGAAACCCCAAAGAAACACAACCCTTTATCCATCTATATATCTACGCTAACGTTGGTAGGTCATTGAGTATATATGCCTTTTGGAAACAATGGCTTTCAAGACGCAATGATCTAAAAAAAAATGCTTTGAAAAATTCCAATTAGAAATATGCATAGGAACAAATTAAAAATCAATACTTGATATTAATAAATTGAAATCATAGAAAAACTCAATTATTGAAATGTAGAGCATAAATATTAATTTGTTTTTATATCTTTGTTCATATGATACATTGGTAGTGGTATCAAGCGTAAACATATTATACTTTTTGCATAATCATCTTTGCCTTCACATTCATTGTGCTTAAATATCAACTACGTGTTGGTGACACATATTCCTTCATTTACATGATCAAAATATAGGGCTAACGACAGATGTTACCAGTCAACAAGCGATGTTTACTCCTCCCATGCACCTGATCTCACCTCTGATTAATAATTGATTATTTGAGTAATAATGCTGCAATATGCTGATTTAAAAGATGTAATAGAACCACATCTTCTGACAGACTCAGGCAACTGATTCCATGAAATTGCGGAGAATACCTTCAAAGACCGTTTGTAATATTCAGTGCGAACTTTTGGGAAATATAAAATGCCACTATCGCTACTTCTTGTTGTTCTAGAATTAATTTGGCTGACAAAACTAAAAACGTTCATATTTGCTGGTGTCATGTTCTTAAGAATCTTGAAAGCAAGCCATAGCTTTCTATAGACACAAAAATAACCATGAACAGGCATCCATTTAAGAACACTAAAAATATCAACCGTAGAAGTCTGAATTACTTTCACATTCAACATAATTTTGGCTTCCCTTTTCTATAATTTAAAGAGTTTGTCAATAAAAATTGATCAAGTTAGTTTAACGTAAGCAAATAATTAAGAATTGATTGGCAATGGGGCGTATTCGAATGTTGTCTAAGATAAGATTACAAACACCGACTCATCATATATTAGATTAATTGTTCAGCAAATAATCAAATCGTAGCAGATTTGTATGTGCATACCGCATCCAAATGGTTTATAGTTGCAATAAATAGTAAGCTTATTTAAAACATATATATTGCTTGTATAGATTTCATTGTCGTAAGTCCCCGATGGTATACAGAGAAATAAGGGATGTTTAAATTGGTATAGTCAATATGGTATTATTAACCTATATGTGTAATAATGAAAATGTTAAATCCTATCGACAGGGGATGCTTACTTCTCCTAGGCACCTCATCCCACCTCTGGTGTGTCCAGGGGTCCGTGTTTGCCCATCTATCTATTTTGTATTGCTTGTAGGAGTTATGAGATTGATCACTGTTCGTTATCTTCACCTTTCATAAAGGTAAACCGATGTAGGCAATTCCTACATTACACGATCCTTTTTATGCCAAAAAGTTAGATGCAGTCCAAAATGTGTATAAACATATTATTTAACAATATTGTCTAAATATTTAGAGTTGAAAATTTATCTAGCTCACTTTTAAGTTGGCTGACAAACAGGTTGTTTTTTGCACCTTGCTTTATCCTTTGTAGAGGAGAACTACAGATGTTATTTTATGTACCGTAAGTGTTTTATGTATAGTAAGAAACTTGGTTTATGTATCATGTTTACATGTATAAATATGTTTGAAACCATTCATTTCATGCTTGTATGGTTTAATATTTCAGACATGCATACATTGTTGACCGTTTTTGGTACCCATTATTAGCATATCAATACATTATTGTGAGATTCGAAGATAATGAACAGCGACCAATGGTATCATCTGTAGAAGTGTAGAGGAACGCAACTTGCTAAACACAGCCAATACAAAAGAGAGCAAAAACTACAATCAAATGAACGGATCATTTTACTTCTAAATGCGATTCAATCTGGATCTTCCCGATCGTATGTGTACTTCCCACAAACAGCTACACGCTTTCTGTAAAGAAAAAAAAACTTCCCCGTTAGAAAAATTTCGAACGTTTTTAATACGAACATGTGTTTGAGATAATATCAGATAAGCATCATGCTTCCTTGTGGGAAATAAAATCTGGGCTTATCATGCTTACTCGCAAACATTGTACACCTGGTGTCTCGAACTTCTTTATTTTGAATTCCATAGAAGTCAAAGAGAGCTGGAAGTCACCACTATATTTCCTTCCTGTATTTTAACCTCAAGATCTTGAACCCTTGGCTATTTTACGTTTTGTCTTGGCCCCATCGAATTTGACTGTATTTTAAACTAGATTTGTCCCAGCTGTCACTTACAACTTCCATAACACAATTCCGGATGACAGATGTTCTATATACCAGATATTTTTTTCTTGAATTGGAAAAAAAATATGACACTATATATTTCTAAACTGAAATATGCTATTGAAAAATAAGTTGATTCTACAGGGATTTCAGCAGTTTCATATAAAGTTAACATTAACTCGCAAGATCAATTGCGGGTGTAGTAATTTTGTTGCAAATGTAGTCTGCCACTGGGTTGAATACTGTCTATCTATTCGTTTGCCAGACCAGGTTCACGGTGACCGGTCGACATGTAATATCTTATACCCCTAGGTACCTCACCCTACTTCTGATACATCCAGTGTTCTGTGCTTGCCCATATATATGCTGCGTTCACTGTGGGATATGATATATGCATCACTATTATTTTGTTATTTTCTTTTGTCAACGTCCAACAACATGTGTTTGAAAATGAACTCTAATTTGCTGCGAAGGGCACATTTTAATGCAAGAATGCTATTATATTTGTTTGATAAGCTGCACAAGAATATCAAGTTTTAACGTGGAATTCTTATTTTTCACTCACTTTTAGTGGTCAAAATTTATTTGAATATAAGATTAGATGATCAATAATTTATGATACATAAACAGAAAACATGTTTGCTAAATATAAGTTCCAAATTAAAATGTCCTGGTATAGATAATTTAATACATTATGAATATGAGGGTAAGCAGAATTTAGAATAAAAATCATCATTATTGCACCAATGTTATGAGTTCATTGTATAAATGTAGATGAATGTGGATTCTAAAAAATCCAAAAAACTTTTGATAAATTTAAATAACATTTTTCCCAGAATCAACAACGACAAAACTTAATGAGTTTTCAAGATTCGGCTTTTTGACATCATGAATACGGACTCCTGGATATACCAAAGGTGTTCTAATTTGTGACCCAAGGCAATCAACTGAAAATTAGTAGATGTTCTTAGGGTTTCAACAGTTCCGTTTGACATCAATATTTCTATGGCCGCCATAGTAATCTTATTGTCAAGTTCAGCTTGTCTTTGCGTCACATGTTGTCTGGCATATACTTCATATGAATTGTTTCTTACCATAAGTGTAATATTTAAAATTCAAAAGGACAACAAACAAAGGCATGATATATTTAAGTGCCTCTCCTTACTAATAATTTCAAAATCATCAAATAAAACACACACTATATAGACATTAGTGCATTAAAACAACTTACAGAACAAAATGTAAAGAAATATTATTTTCAACCAAACTCACCTCTAAAATATAGAATACACGTTAAATCCATAACTCAGATAATAGCCTTTATGAAAAACCTAAAACATAATCGTGTTTATCGAATATCAACCTTCAAGACGTGAACATAAAAAAAAAATCAACCATACCAAAATTAACAGCTGGGCAAGTGAAGTGGAATGTTTTAGAGTTTTTGGTTCTACAAACAAATTTTAATTTTTTGGCCAGTGTAACTCTTCTTCTTGGATAGCCGTCGATTCGACGAGGCCTTCAGTGCCGCCTCATGTAACTGTGGAGTCCGAATGCAAGATATGTTGCGGGATATGCTCCGCTGTTTCTCATGTCTTGTCTGACGTGTCCCTTCCAGGCCAACAAGACGTGTGGTTTCAACCTTTGCAATGGTGATGTTATCTTATCACTTGACACCCATTGTCGTAGTTAACGTTGATGAAATTGGTGCAGTCGCTTTATGTGCCGCTAATATGGAGTCCAGGTCTAACAGCCATACAATAGAGATTCCAGAATAACTGCTCTGTAGACAGATACTTTAGGTTGCACTTTTAGGCCGTGCTCACTCCACAGTCTAGTCCAGAGGCGAACGAAGGAAGCACTAGCTTTGGAGAGGACTTGATATTTCCTTATCCAGGCTATAATCGGAGGTCACCCGACTGCCACGATAGGTGAAGGTATCTACATTTTGCAACTGTGTATCCTGGATCTTGATACATGGCTCTTGTGACACCAATTTCAGCTTTGCGTGCTAGAGTACCTATGATTTCATTAGACTGATTGTGAAACTAAACGAACCGCAAGCCTCCGACGTGTTGTCTGTTAGTTTTTGCAGGTCCTCCTTGGAAGTGGCTGCTAGGGCACAATCATTTGCAAACAGAAAGTCCTGGTGCAGAGCCTCCAGTATTTTGATCTTTGCCTTTAGTCTTCGGAGATCTAAGACGAGTCCATCTGATATGTAGTTGATGTGATGTCTGCACTAGACTTGGAAAGTCCCAATTTCGACATGACTGGAAACAGGATGCGGAAGAGCGTTGAAGCCACCACACAACCTTGCTTCACGCAACTGGGGAAAAGTTCTGACACACAGTCATTTTCTGTAACTCTTGCCATCAAACAATTGCGGAAGGAGCGTGCCATGTGAGTAAACTTTACAGGGCAGTCAAGTTTTGCTAGGATTGACCAAAGGTCAGTTTGACAGACAATATCAAATGCCTTGTTGATATCGATGAATAATAGATAAAGGTCTTTATGCTGTTCCCTACACTTTCCATGAAGCTGGCGAACTGCAAAAATTGTGTCAATCGTGCCTCGGTTGCTTCTAAATCCACACCGAATTTCCGATACAATATTGTTAATCAGTGCTTTCCGAGTCTATCGACAAGAATACGTGCCAATATCTTCCCAGCTATGCTTAGAAGGAAGATCCTTCAATGGTTGTCGCAGGCTGACTTATCACCCATGTTCTTGTAGAAATGGACCATGTGTGCATCCTGTAGCTCCTGATGTTGTACCTCATGCAGCCAGAAGTACTATAGGAGTTCTGTGAGCTTAGTGATGAGTACCGCCCCCTTTCTTTGTATATTTCAGGGGGAATCCCGTCCAGTCCTGCCGCTTTTTCTGGCTATAAGTGTTTCACAGCCTTTCGTACCTCTGATTCCGTTGACTTGTTATCTAGACAGTTTATCGTGGGCCTTGCCGAATGCTGTTAATGGCTTCTTTATTAATGCTAGACTGTCTGTTGAGCAGCTTGTCAAAGTGTTCTGTCCATCGTCTCAAGACGTCTTTTTGTCTGTCAGCTGAGCAACCTTCGCTGAACGTACATAAATCATGGCATGGGATTTGTGTCCATACACTGTTTTCAAGCTGTTGGAAAAGAGCTTGGTTACATAAATATCTGCATATTGCTGCAACTCTGCAGTTTTCGCTTCCCTCCAGCTGTCCTACATCTGAGCCATTCCAAACAAAAACACCCTTATGTCAATCCACCGTTTTTTTATGTCACAATGATAATAGGCAACGTAAGTTTATGCAACAAGAAAAGAAAAGAGAAAAGAAAACGTGACAAAATGAAAACATATTACATTTAAATGTTAATGAAGACGCATCACAATGGATGGAATCAAAGTGATCAGTGCAATTCATCTCCCCAACATTTATGGAAATTGTCTTATTCAAATACCTGTATTTCATGCATTGAGAAATTTCTGAAATATTGTGTGTATGAATTTTGCTGATACCGACTGCTGTACAATGTTATAGGAGCGCACCGTCATAACATTGTGCTTGTCCTAATTGCTTGTAAATGAAGTTGTGGAATTGAAAATCTAAATGCTGAATGCTAAACAATACTAAGTGCTATATCCATTCCCAATGCAATGTGTTGTATGCTTTGCTAATTGACGGGGGGATAAATTTAATACACAGGTGTTATTTTCGTTTCGGCCTACCCGAAAATGAAATTGTGACTGCATTTTAAGAAATGACGTATTTACTCATTACTGTATACAGTATAAAATAAATACAGACCTATTAACAAAAGCACCAATAAATTTGCTCCGCGATTGAAACACCGATAAATTTGCTTCTCGATTGATGGTGGTAAAATGTATGGTGCGCTATGAAGAACATTAGATTATGAAATGTAATGTCAAGTTAGAATGTTAATCAGACCTATTCAGTCCCTTAAAAGAAAGCTTTCAAAAAGGAGTTACTATAGTGTTACGGAACTATATGTGTTTGTTTTATTGTTATTTTGAAATGGATTTATTTGGTACAAAAAATATGAATATTGGTTAGCCAAAATGCAAGTCAATTAACTAATTCATGAATAAATTCCATACTTTTAAGATTTATTTCAAACTGCATTGATTAAAAGATTTATTCATGTTAGTAGTGTTGCGTATTCGATTGCCGTTTCATTTTTTTCTTTTTTTACTGATAACGTTTTTTTTTGTGATTTTCCCGAGTATTTTTGTCAGAGGAGGGGGTAACAGGGTTAGGGATTTGGGATCTTGTTTTGGTATACCGGTATATTATTTCTAGAAAACACACAAAGTACATATTTGAATTCAGTTTTAAATTTAAAATTCCATTTCAACATGAATAAAACAAATTAAATGTGGTTCATTTTGGGTGGATATAAATGTAGTTAACAAAGTGTGAATTGCTTTGTCAAACATTTAACATATTTCTATTTGTTTATTCGTTTCTATATCCATCAAGAACGTATCGTCTATTCTACAGAATCAACACAGGAAGTGAAGTCCGATGGTGTGGAGTTCAGTAACGTTTGTGACGTCACGTCATTGTGACGTCATTCTTATCGTCTTTGAAAATAAACCCAAAGAAATGTAACACGGACGAGAGAAACGGCAAGGTTTACACTGTTGAGGATATTGAGAACGGCAAAGTACATTTGTTCCCTGTTACCTACCCTGGGAGCCACGATTTTTACAAACTTGAATCTGCAAAATATCAGGAAGGTTTCATGTAAATGTAAACTTCTTCGGCTCAATGGTTCTTAAGAAGAAGAGTTTTAAAGATTTTCTCTATTAGTATGTAAAATTTTGATCCCCTATTGTTGCCCCAGGGGGCTTTTATGTAACTGTAAACTTTTCTGATCCAGTGATTCTTGAGAGAAAATTTTCCCTATATATTTGTATGTAAAACTTTGATCCCCTATTATGGCCCCATCCTACCCCTGGAGGCCATGATTTGAACAACATTGAATCTCCACTATGACAGGAGGCTTTCATGTAAATGTAAACTTTTCTGGCCCTCTGGTTCTTAATAAGAAGACTTTTAAATAACCCCACTCTATATTTGCATTTTGTAATTATATCCCCTTTGAAGGGGGCATGGTCCTTTATTTCAACAAGCTTGAAATCCCTTTACTCAAGGATGATTTCTACCATATTTGGTTGAAATTGACCCAGTTTTTCTGGAGAGGAAGATGAAAATGTAAATTATATGTCATCAAATAAATAATTAATTTCTCACAGTACATGCATTCAAAGACTTCGAACTTTAAATGAACAATCATAATGATGAACTTATGATGCTGCACTTTTTCATAAGAAGTTGGTGATGAAAATGATGACAGGAACATCAAACTTTTGTGGACAAAATGCAGATTGTTTGATGCCATTAAAATGTCAATGAAATACAATATCTATATTAGTCACTGCATTTAACAAAGACATGTTAATAGCATCTGTATGTGGGAGATGGAAATGTATTCGACATTATTGATCCAATTAACTATATATACAAGTTTATTACTTTTCTTTTACGATTTCAATATTGGAAATAATTGAGGAAAGGGACATGTTATGTCAAAAATTCAACAATACATTTTTGTTGTTGATCATTCAGTATCATTTATATAAGTGGGGGTGTAAGTGCACACACTCACACATTTATTATGTGCGCTTTTATATTCTTAAATATAGAAAGTGTTTGATGTGTCCCACATACCAGAATTCGTGTATGTGCACCCATTTATATGCTAGGAATCATGGTGACACCTACATGTTGTATATCAACATTTTTATTAAGCACTCAGCTACATTTGATATGTATCCCAAAATTATTGTATACATTTTTACACATGTAATATCACTTCAAATATGGGATTTTCATTGACCTCAACTCCCATTTTTGACAAATCTGACTTATTCTGAGTGAAACTATACCAGTCCATCATGTCTACTGTCCTAAATGTGTATACAATAAAATTATTTAGAAACCCTACATGTCACTATGATACTTGACCACATTTCAATATTTTGAGGATGCATGTCCCATGAAATGAGCTGCAGTGCAGAGCTAACAAGTAGCCATTTGAAGTTTATCCTGAAACCAACATGAAATAAAATTTTGATGGGTTTGTTTTCCTTTCCATGTATTTCAGGTTATCCTTTCTTCTTCTTCACGTTATTTAAACTATGCTTTGAAAAGATAGTACTATTCGATTAACAAATGACGTCAATGACTACATTGTATATACATAGTATATTAGGCCTACATTGTTAACGAGATACTCTATAACCTTGTGATCTGCCCTATTTTCACAGCGGTGTTGTACTAAAATCTTTATGCTCTTAGAGTTTTGGTTATCCTAGCCTGAAAATTACTACTTTCTAAAGAATGAAAAACTTGGTCGTTGATCTAAGAGCAAAATAATTAGTGTTTAAAATGCAAAATATTGAGCTCTGTGTTCATGAAATATGCGTTCATTGCTACAAAATATGCGCTTGAACATCAAATGAAGCAAATATGTGGATACTGGTTACTTCCCGAATAAGAACGAGATACTTTACTTCCGTAATATCGGAACTTTGAGTTCATTCAAAGGGTGTAATGATGACAATTCTATCAATTACATCATACAATACTACGTGTGATGCCTAATGTAAGTTCGGACCGTTTTCACATCGGAAAACAATAAATATCAACAGATCTTAATGTTAGAAATGTTTCATCAAGTAGTTTCTATAAGTTCATACCCCACTAACCTCTATAAACTATTACATACCATATAAATCTGTAAACAATATCGCAGTCGATACCCATCATCTTTCTGCCGTGTCACGTGACTATGGAATCGACATGGCGTCAGCATCTCTAAGGCCTCGATATGCGGTGAAGTATGAAGTGCGAGCTCGAGGACTTACGTACTAAGGCTAGCCTGCCTGTCGCTTGTTGGGTTAGAGTAAAACTAGTCTTTACTAAGTTATTGCGCAATTGGTTGCGCAGGTGGGTCCTACTAAAGAATAATAAAGAACCCTGGACATTTTCTAATTATTACAATTATGTAGACTGCTTGACTACATTTGTTTTTGATGATAGTACAAGCAAACTTAAGAATGTGCATCCATATACAACCTATTTTATTGGAGGAAAATGTTCCCCTGCGCTCGTTAATTCCTGTCATCAAACCCCCTCAAAAACTCTCTGAAATAATCTCTAAGAACGATGAAAATGGTTCACTTTTAGACAAGCATACAACGTGCATCTTTAGGTCGAATGATGTTTGATGTGTTTTTTACCAACTTAGACCGTTCTTTGCATATTAGATTTGAGTGCTCCGTTTACCTTTATCAAAGTAAAGGGCTCTCGGCGGATGTGACCAGTCGACAAGGAACCAATGCTCCTCCTAGGCATCGGATCTACCTACTCTTAGTTATGTGTTCTTTAAAGGAATTCTGAGATTGATTTTTGTTCATAATGTTGACTTGAAAAAACTAAATATAAGTGACCCGTCTTATAAATTCTTATGGAACTTACCCGTTTTATATGCATTTGTATCTTTATTTTTTAAACTTTATATTCAAACCGGTCAACAGGGGATGCTTACTCCTCCTAGGCACCTGATCCCACCCCTGGTATGTCCAGGGGTCCGTGTTTGCCCAACTATCTATTTTATATTCCTTATATGAGTTATGAGATTGATCACAGTTCGTTATCTTCACCTTGCATTCAGCCGAAGTTAAGTTCGTTTTCGATAAAGTATCAAAAGAAGGATCCAGTACATGTTCTACCCCTATCCTTTTTTCTGAGGGAAATATTAACTGCTCTGAAGAAGAAACTTCAAACATATTTTGCCACAACATATGTTAGAAGTGGTGGAAATAAAATGTTGATTCTAAAAGCAAATCTCAAAAGCTTATAGAAAAATTGTTCTCTTATCAACAACATCAAAACGTATGAATGTTTAACTATTTACACGAACATGCCTCACGATCACTTAGACTGGGCTTTTTAACATCATAGACAGTTGTTTTCAATATCATTGGAACACGGAAAGATTCTGATCCCGTGATCAGTCACTCTTAAAATAAGTTTGTTAAACATCATTTTGATCCTACACACAATTACCTTCAATTTGATGAAAAGATTAAAAAGATATGCCTTCATATAAACACTTAAATGAAAAGTGAAGATGACAAACAGTGGTCAATCTCACAACTCCTATAAGCAATACAAAATATAGAGTTGGGCAAACACAGACCCCCGGACACACCAGAAGTGGGATCAGGTGCCTAGGAGAAGTCGTTAGCCCTATATCTTGATTAGGTAAACAGAGTTATCCATAGTCAAAATCATTGTGCCAAGAACGGCCTAACAATCGGTATGAAACACGTAAGACAGTATTTGACCCAATGATAGGTTGTATCGGCAAACTAAATCGTTATAATGAGAATAGACTTTACGAATTGCTGACTTTAACCGAGACTGTTGAAACCCCTACACCATCAACTTGCTTGTCAGTAGCCAGATTTGAAAACCGATCATACGCAGACCAAGCTCTTGCGCATCAAACGAACCAAGCGATATAAACACCATATGGAGGTGATAATGAAATATTGCTACATAAATATGGGAAGTTGACGATGGAGTGTCATAAAGTTGAGTTCTTAGTTTGCCGTCAACATTTACCCTTTGTAAAATATCTAAGTATGACGCAGAAGTGGACAACTCCATGGTGTCTTTTATTTCGAGCTCACTGGGATATATCAAATCAACATATCGACACATTGTTGATTATCGTTCACCTTTTAATGTTACAATTTACTACTCAAGAATAATGAAAAATAAAACAGCGGTAAATGACTTTAAAAAACATCAAGTGAGTTCATTGCATTTTATTTGGGAACATAGATTCATTGAACATTGACACTTACGAATTTTGCACGGATACAATGATTAGTTTTGACAATCAAAGTTCCAGTTCAATATATTGATATTTGGGGAAAATGAATGTCATGCATGCTTCCTCAAGTCATTAATGAAAGGCGAAGATAACGATCAAATTCATAAGTCATATAACTCATATAAGCAATGTAAAATAGAGAGTAAAGGAAACATGGACCACTGGATGTGCCAATCAAATGTCAAAATTGTAGTGGATTTTCATATAAACTGAAGGGGAACAGATAGCTTAGAAGAAATAGACAAGCACCATCAGTCCTCATTAAAAAAAACATAATGCACAAAATAATAACAAATTGTCTAGACACTTTCACAGGATTTATTTCACTATCTAATTATTATCCCATCTCCAGTACAAGATCCTAAGGGGATACAGGCAGCGACCCGATGTGAAATTAGATTGGGGATATTTTTTTACTATTATCAGTAATGCAATGGTGATAAATGTCATATTTTATTTAGAATTAAAGATACAAACAAAATGCATGCTATGCAGTGATTAATATGTACATCGGATCTGGAATGACTGTAGAGGCTGCAAAACCCATTTTGGACACGTTAAACGGACAAAACATTGGTACGCGTTAGTTTTTGGAAGGGGTATGCTTCTCTGTCACTATCCCCTCATTGAAAAATATTCTAGATCAGCTCATGTAATCCTTCTCAGAATTGTTAACGTTTACATTGAAAAGGGTTAAGAAAACACAGTCATGATCAATTTAACATTTTCGATTCAACATCATTTATACACATCGATATATGAAAAACATCTTTACGCCATATCTAAGTATAATTTATTAAGAAAAAAATGTGGGGAAACATTGCGTCCAATCATATTTCCTTCCAAAATATAGAATAATAGGTGACTAGGCATCTAATCCATTTTGGAAAATACAAATCTTAGATTTTTCCTATCAAACATCGATTAATAACATGTAAACATTCCCAAAAGGAATTAAATTTGACATGTAAAATCAAACCCAATGAGGAGATTGCAACAGGAATGCTATGTTTTTGAGATTTTTGTTCTACTAACAAATTTCAATTGTTGACCAGTGTAACTATTTCTTACTACACCTTAAATAAATCATGAAAATCCAGAATCAAATGTAACTCACGTAAAACATTTAAAAGTCATTATCAGTTGTAAATACAAATTGAAAGTAAATTGAAACCAGTTTCCAGTTTTGATTAACAAATAGTGTTTTCTTTTAAGCATGAATATGTTGTCTTGACGAAGATGCATTTTATCTCTAAACAACAGTCTAGTAAATCTTGAATATGTGCATGTATCACGCATAATATCATTAATACTATTTTACTAAAACAATGTGTTGACAATTTCCTCTGTAAGCTATACAGACGAAGAAGGTGGATTTTATGAACTATCTCTTGGTATAAACAGCTGAAACTGCGTAGCTTCATAATTCTTTTATCTGAAAAATGAGCAATAATATATTGTATTGTCCATCTATTTGCCACCTTAAAAATTTGCGTACACACTTTCATTTTGCAAGTATTCTGCAACAACATCATGACACAGCTGGTACTCATCCTGTAAAAAATAGAAATTATTTCAATAAAGTCTACGGGTCATTCACAGAACAGTGTGTTTAATAGCTTCTACATTTCTATACATTGTACGAGTTTTATGTCTGATAGGTATTAATTGAACGTAGTAGTACAGGGATTCAGAGAGAGTTATTCGTGACTATTCATGTAAAACATCATGCACCCCCCCCCCAACCCCCCAATCCCCCAAACCCCATAATTTCTATTTTTACCGATACATCAATTATATGTTACATATAAGTGCAATCATATGAAAAAAATGGAAAAGAACGGGGTGGTATCAAAACAAGAGATCTGTCAAATTCTTTGCCTCGGTGTGTTTTGTTGAGATATAACGAACACATGCATTTACAGGAAAAGAAAATTGAATATCTTCGAACTTTAAACATTAAATTCAGCACCATCTTTATATGAGATATAAATGTTTGATTCAATGTTGCCTTAGACTGTGCCTATTTGAATTTGACAGTTTGAATCAATGGGTTTCTTGAGCGGGATATTAAATTATCAAGATTTTCTGTATATCTTGCGATGTTTAGTATGACCCATCCTTTGTCCTGGGGGTCAATATCTGAGCTTAGAATCTGTAACACTGCGTTACAATGTTACAACATTCATTTGTTAAGATTCAGTATTGTGTTCAAAGACACATTTAAGGAAACGCGATAAATATGTCTCAAGGAACACTTCTATTTCATCAACAAAGATGGCTAAAGGCAAGTGTACACGACCAATATGAGAAACATACGCATCCGATGTACCTGGTTCCAACTTCTGATTCTGTCAAGTGGTGCATGTTTGCTTTACTCTTAGTTTTTTATTCTTTATCGGAAATTGATCATTACTCATTGTGTTCACTGTCCATGCTTACACCTTGTAGTTACCCAATAGGACCTTTTGTGTGACCTAGAGTCCATGTATCCCCTACATTTAATTTAGTTTTCTTGATAGCATTTGTGAAATTGATCATTGTTCTTTATATTCACTGTGAGATTGATCGTTGTTGTTAATTTCACAAGGATGCGTTATTTAAGGTTAGTTCTAGGGGAGGTCGGGTAAAGTAAATGCTCATAAATTTAGTAAAAGCATACCATGCTTTTAAATGTCATGATGTTTAAGTGTTATTACTACACAAATCTACCAATTAAATGTTCTATACAACAGGGGAGTATAATTACACATCATTTGTGGCAGTTTGTTCCGTACACTTAGTGTTTTAATTGACAGATTGTAAAACAAAACGACAACAATTTTTTTTTCGTACACATCGTTAATATATGTAATATGACAATGCTTGCTTTCAATGGAGCCGTTGTCAACATCGCCATATTCTTAAACAAATGCCCAAAAATGTCAATAATTGTTACATTTGTCTGACGTGAAAAAAATTGAAAGGAACAGGACATGTCAGCAAATCACAACAAAATAACCCAGGCCACACGCCAGTCCTTGACTGCTTTGTTATTGACTTGTTTTGTGATACATACCAAAGAAGACAGAAACTCAGTTCTGCGAACTTGAAGCTGACGTGTGATGGTGAAGATGTCCACTTCTTTGTCCATGGCGATTTGTTCCAGTGCGTTATATACAACACAGAATGGTCCACAACGCCTGGCTCCGTCGCTGATAAAGATAAAGCATTTCCTTCTATTCGTATGTTATTAGAAATAATATTCCCAAAGTTAATCACGATTTCTCATCTACACAATAGTCCTTTTTAGATATATGTTAAAATATTTTTTTTTTACATTCCGCATTAGAAGATTAAAATCGAAGTTTGCATATGATAATCTAGTATTTAATCACCCCGTTACCATTGATATTAGCTATCAAACACACCTGGACAAAATCAGAATTCTTCCATCCTGCTTCATTTGTTCACTTTTTGCTTCTGTAACCATGTCTAGTAAGGTTCTCTTGTTTAAAACTGATTCAGTTTCATTCCAGGTGTTACATTCTATCACTGTTATTTGTATCTCAGAACTTCCCTAGAAAAATCATGACCAATGATTGAGGTATTAATATTTTCAAGAATTTAGTTGTTTAGAAATATTTCTGTTGTAAATAATGAAATGCTTAAAGGCGTACTTTGAATTCTAGGATTATCTTTGTTGTAGAGACATTGCCTGAAGTAGTTGATGTTTTCAGTCTCGCTGCAAAGTTTCCAATCGTCTTGTTGTCAGTTTTGGATGGGAACCAACGAGGTGACTAAAATTGAGAAAGCATTCGTACGTATTTGTTCATGAAAATCTAAAAGAAATGTGATTCATTATTATGACGTCTTTACTTTCACATCATGTTTACCATTAGTAGCATTGCTAATAACATTCTTATATTACATTTCGTATGAATATGGCTCTACCATATTTTTTTATTGTCAAATTAGTAATGCAGTCAATGTAATAAATTGTTGGTTAATGTCTTACAGATTTAAGGTCTTTCAAAGGACACATGAATACCATTACATGAGCATCAAAATCTTCCACGAGTCTCAGAAAATCTTCTGTGTAGTCAGGCAGTGGATACTGAGAGCTAATGAGAAGATCGTTAGCAGTAAAAGTCTGAAAAAAGTAAAATATGAGTTGCATTGTCTCTATATGCTTAATAACACAGAAAACATACTACTCTTAATACCCAAATGGATATTAAATATATATCATTTGTCATGATGTGAAAGTGAAATCATATAACATTTGAAACAAGCACTTTGACATTTGAATTCAAATCGAACATACATGAAACACCTCTGATATATATCTAATAGTCCGTACTTCTCTTAATTTTGTATTAATTACACGAGCTAAGAGATTAATCTTTATCGTGTTGCTTATAGGAGTTGTGAGATTAATTACCGTTCGTTTTCTTCAACTTTCATCCCTGTGCTTATTTTCACCTTTTTATTGAACGAAACATACTATATGAATTACCATTTTTTAAAATGCATTAATGAAGTTAATTTTAATACAACTATGTAAATACTAAACCTGAAGTAAAACAGCATTGTAATAAGTACTTCTACCCTTTGTGTATGACAGATGGCACATGAATTCTTCAACTGCAAATGAAAAGCAAAGCTTTAGTACAGGTAAAAGTGCAATCACTTTTTTATATCTCTAAGACGTAAATACGTTTCCAAAGTACTTACAAAGAAATTATAAATGATATAACACATACTGGGATTCTAAACCGGGTTACAGAAAATATATTGACGAAAATAGAAAAAAAAAATGAAAATAAACCTGGTAGAACACTTTCATTGTAGTTAGCGGATAGATTTGTATGTCCAGATTCATAATCTGTCTGAGAGTATTCCTTCCGGACCGACAATAACTCCTAGAAAAATATATGATGGTATATTCTGTTGTTGAATTTTATTATCTTGAAAATTAGAATAGCTTTATATATAGTACATTTTTTCCTCGTCATCATATCCGATTCACGAAATTTGCCCAATTTATACACTAAACATATATTCTAAAGTATAAACTATAAATATATTTTGACGATAGGCAGTTTAATGGAGAGAAAAAACCCAGAAACATTATATCTTATTCGCCTTGGTAGAATTTTTTGAAATAACGAATTTCTCAGTTAGAATAATGGAAAACAATAGTTTCGTTTACAGCATTTTGTTTGAAAATATTTCATTAAACCTCAGAGTCCAGTTTCAGTTTCAATATTTTCAAATGGTTTATAGCCTGTCAATAATTGGCATGAAAAGTATAATTTGTACAATTGGTCCGTTATACATGAAACTATCATTTGTGCATTATTCAGTAGTGATCCAAGCATTAAGTGAAAATAGGCAAAGACACATCAAATATTGTAGGATTTTTACTCTCTTCTTCTCCTTTATAAATTATCTGATTTGATTATAATTACCTCAAAATCTGAAAGCAGTAACGACTTCATGGTAACATCTCCACAAGACTGCCCTTGGATTTCTTGTACAAACCTGGTGGTCGTGAAGCATCTCGATTTTCCACAGAATGATTCTAATAGCGCAAGATACACTGTTTTATACTGGTCCTTGAGCAGAAGAGAAATGAATGATCATGTGAATTTAATATTAGTTATCGTGGAGTATTTTATCATTTTGATGAAGAGAAGGTAATATGAACAAAAAGAAAGCATTTTGTAGTAAATGTGGCACGCTTATCATGGAATATTCTGTGCACTTAAATGTGAATAACACAAGCATTGGTTGGAAAATGAAAGGAACCTTGCACAATTATGCAGCGGGTTAAATCTGTCATTCGATAGTACAACGCTAAGTTGGATATAGTATGTTCTTAAGAGTTAATTGAATCAATACAATGTATCTTATCACATAGAATCAATATATCTAATACTGACATAAGGAGAAAAGGGTTTGACGTAAAAGGGAAAAACTATATACGGAAATAAACACGGCATATGTTTTACTGTCACGAGTGTGACTCGCTTGAGATGTTCTTATTTATATATTGAGTCAATAGAATACAATGTTTTGTGACAATGAAATAAACGGCAGACAGTACCTCTTTTTGTGTAATATAGATAGAAGGGATATTTGTTCATAAAAGGAAAATGAAATATATTCCTACATAAGGAATCAGACGTTTCAAAATCCAGAAAGTACACACAGTCTGAATCGTTTGCAAACTTCTTGTTTCTTGTAACGTTAATGAAATAGATTTTTGTATTGTGTAAGTTATCCATGAAAAACTTACTTCGCCCTGAATCATGTTCATTCTGTCTTTCCTCATGATCCTGACGTACATAGGCACATTTAATTTACCCTTCTTACTACCTTCCCGATAGAGGGCATCCAGAGCAATATATGTCCCCGTTCTACCAATGCCTGCGCTGCAATAAAATTTTGCATCATAGAAAATGTTGATTTTTTAGAGAGAGAGAGAGAGAGAGAGAGAGAGAGAGAGAGAGTTTCATTTTTATCCCATTATGAACCTGCAGTGTACGACCATGCATATCCTGGAGTACTGTAAAGATGTTTTCATCACGTGACGATGAAATACAACAAGACTCAGTGGATCGGGTACTCCATGATCTGGCCATTTTGTGTAATGAAACATTACTACCTCGCAGTCTTTCCTCTCCTACGAAACATACAAGAAGCATATTTGTTGTTGAAGGCTTATAGAGAAGCGTATCATTCTTAGAAAACGTATGGTTGGTCATGTTTGAATTATGAATTGGCAATTGCTAATAAGTGCCAATAAGTGTTGTTTGAAATTAATCAAATTAATCGAATATAGAAAGTGAATACTTTTTAACGTTTTGACTCCATAATGATTTCACAAAACTGAGCATACAATATCGACTACTACTTGCTATAATGTGTAAACTGATCGGATTTCTCACCTTGCTATTGAGGACTTTGAACTGCCTTACAATATAATTGGCGTATATCTTATTTCCCACGTTCTTGATATTAAAGTCTCCTTTCTTCATCGTATCATTAACATCTGGCCAGTACTGTGCACATTTGTTCTGAATATCAAAAAGCTTATTTTGAGACGGAACCACAACTATTATAAAATTTGAATATCGTTTCCTATAGCAGCGAAACACCATATTTTCAAAGAGTTGATAGATATTGAGTGAATGACTACCTTATCACCTTCCTTTAGATTGGTCAAACAAACAATGAGGAACATCTTCTCCTGCCATATCATTCTCCAAAAATCACCTATTGTATTAGGTTTGGGGCCTGATATATAATAAACATATTAAATTTGTTGTAAATGGGTGACACCAATTGCATTTTATACGTATGTTTCAAAGCATTTACTACGCTGCGATGTGAAATTGGTGGGATAAATTAAAGACGAAATGTGAAAGTTTAATTCTAAAATTTGTATATCATTGAAACGATTTTACCTTGAGTCGCAATATATGTTTGTTGTCCCTCTGCATCCTATTGAACAAGTAATTTATAATAAAAATCAAATCTCTACATCATATATCATATATGATTACAGTGTAAAACTGTACTTAATAAGATTCGAATTACAGAAACTTACCTCGATGTGATTGGCATTGATGTAACCCCCGTCGCTTATGGACGAGGTCTTCAAAATAACTCGAGAGTGGTCATCTATAAAATGGTACATTGTGATATTACTTAAAACATTGTCAATACGTCTGAAAAACATGAATTATTCAAAAGAATAATCACGATATCATGTATACAAAAATTAAATTAAATGAAAACATTGACGCATTATAATCGGAGGAAAGAATACTTCCCAATCCATATGTTCTGGTACTTACAAAATAGTAGAAATGCTTATGATTAAATAAAGATAATGAACAAAATACTCAAAAGAAAGGTACCTGTGTGTGTTATATTGTAGGTATACAACTGTTTCTTAATGTCATTTACTGAAGCAAATGTACCTTTGTTTATAATACTCACAAGGAAACGTAGTTTTGTATCTGTTTTTTGGTTTGTTTTCGGCCTTAATGGCTTCTTCACATGGGTGAAGTTCACCTATTGGAATTTCCTATAAAACCATGGGATGTTAATAAACAGACTTAAAGAGTTATCTAACACTCTGCATATCACTTTATTATTAGTTAAGTCACCCGTATTTTCTGCCCGATGACCACAATTGTAAATGGGCATTTAGGTATTAGTTTACTAGTACCATCTATTATTCACAAAAGCAGAAACATGCCCTATATATTTATATACGTAGTTGAATCAAAATGATGTGTTCTATAATAATGAACTGATCATTCGTCGATGAATGGAAGGTGAAGATAACGAACAATGATCAATCTCATAACTTCTATAAGCATGGTGTGTTCAGGGGTCCGTGTTTACCCAACTATCTATTTTGTATTGCTTGTAGGAGTTATGAGATTGTTCACTGTTCGTTATCTTCACCTTTCATACGCGAGTTCAGAAATAAGAGGCTATAGGTAAGTGATTTTATATCGATAAATATGCCTACCCGAGGTTGTAACGCGATAAAGAACAACCTTGGGGGATAAGTTGTTGTTCATATGCACCGGTATTCAGTCTATAAACTTCTCATTACAAGTTGTTTTTAATTCGTTTAATAGAGAACAAAATGTTAAGTTCCTTATCCCTTCAAAACAGATATCACATGAAAAGTATTGTGTGCTATGTAAGGAAACCTGACGTCAGGATTGAATTAGAGTAACCCCTTAGCATTTGCAGTGGCTTAATAAACGCTCGAGTATTGTCTATAGAAATATAGTTGACAATTTTTTCAATCATGTAGATACGTCACCAGGTACTGTTGAAAATGCTTAAAATTCGCATTTTGCAAGGTGCTTACAACAATGACACAGGACCTCTGTTTTTAAGGTCATATACAAAAATAAATCCGTGACACTCTCTTCTAATGCCGAGCGTTTGGCAAAGAAGCAGCCACTACCTATGTTAAAGCCTTAAGGGTCAATAATCGAACCCGATCGTCCCGGTTGCGAAGCGATCGTTCTAACCAGTAGATCAACACAAATGGTGCATGTATATACAAACATTGGAAGAATTTGTTTTCGTGTAGTTAGATACATTTGCAGTAATCAAATTATTGCTAAAACATGATAAAAAAATAAGTTTATGTTTTATAAGTAAAATTTGAATACAATTTACATGCATCACAACGAAAGTAATCCAAAATATATATCAACCTATTCATCCATGTTTTGTATCAAGTGTTTTTAAAAATATTATATTAAGGAGGTATATAATTTCCAAAGCCTTACATGATATTCATGTTTGAATCCCGCGTTCTCTTTCAGGGACATCTTTGATATAATTCGGTGCAAATTCTTCACAGGAATGGTTTTGTTCATCGGAGGACCTCTCTCTGTACTCCCTTTGACATCATCCACAGAATGGTGGGTGACATCGGTGAAATCTTTGTCTTTTTGAATGATGCTACCTAAAAGTATTGTCATTTCCTTAACGTAAACAAGCATACATTATGCGTCTTTAGCACATGTATACAAAATAACTAATATTCAAGAAGCATTACTAATTCAACACGAGTGATCCTAATGTTCGCGAACAATTAGAGGGCTTTCCACCTAACATGATTCAATAGAAGTCTTTAAGAACATTTAAGATGATGCAAGAAACTCAAAAAGACCTTGAAAATGAAAAAAAAATCACGATGACCTTGACCTTTGATCTTGACCTCATTTTGAGAGTCAAAGGTCATCAGTCTTCAAGTGGTCCTATGTCTCTGTCGATAGTACTGTAAAAGCTATAAGCTTAAATAATTATATTCAAGACGTTCAGGGGCAATAACTATCCTTAGGGGTTTTCGGATTCCTTCGGTTAGCTTCTCAATGCTAAAAATACTATGAAAGACCTTGAAAATGAAAAAAAATAATTTTGATGATGACTTTGACCTTTGAACTTGACCTCATTTTGAAGGTCTTCGGTTTTAATCCAAGTGGTCCCATGTCTCTATCTATATTAATATAAAAGTTATAGGCTTAGGTAATGATCTAGGGGACTTTCAGGGGCAATAACTATGCTTAAGGGTTTTCGTATTCTGTCCATTAATTTCTCAGTGCAAGGGGGTTTTCCTCTGATTTCATTAGCGAAGGTTTCATATCTCTAAGACTTTCGCTTTAGTAGGAGTAGCGATAACAAGCTTTTCAAAGCCAGTCTCCCAAATCCAAGGAAGGGTCAAAGTTCAAAATTATCATGCATAATATCTGAACAAATCATGAAGTCATTACTTACCGATATAATATTTCAATGCTATCTTAAGCAGGAAAGAGAGTATAAAAAGTGCTATTTTCTGGCCTTTTTGGATGACCTTGACCGTTGACCTTGACCTAATTTTCAAGGTTAAACACCAACGATCCCATTCCAGTTGGTCCCGTGTCTCTACGACAAACCGTTCTCATGTTGGACATAATTTACGAATAAATCGTAAAACATAAGGGGCAATAACTCCCCTGAAGGGTCATCGAATCCTTTTGATTAATGCCCATATGAATTTGACTTAATCTCTTTTATATTTCAGAAAAGGTTTGATCTTTTACGATTAAAGAAGAGTAGCGATAACAAGGATTGTTTACGTAAAGTCCAATAACTCCTTTAAAAGGTCAAAAGTCAATTACGCAGGGTCACATGTGATCATGTTTCGAGATGTTGAATATGATGGGCTATAAAACTTTTCGATATGTCTAAAGATGTCCAATTACTTTTTGGCGGAAAGAAAAGAAGGAAGAATATAATAATAAACAGAACAATATGAATAGGACTTTCCACAGAAAGGTGGAAAGCCCTAATTAGATAGAAAGTACGTCATCATTTTCCAAAGCATATCAGATTGATTTCATTCAGGTTTAGATAATAAACTAATTGCGAATAGAAAACACAAGTTACATATTGGATAACTAATTTCCGACACGGAATTTGCTTACATTTTTCCATCACTGTGTGTGAAAATAAAATACATATACTTAATGGGAGAACATTTCAGTCCTACATAATGTGTTGTCGTCCTGAAGAGAGTGAGCAAACAATATGTTGGACATCTACAACACGCTGAGTCAATTCAAAATACGAGAATCTTTTTTTTACGTCCAAAGGCTTTTCTCCTAACCTGCAATATGCTAGGCGATTGTTTTTTAATGGGGATGACAAACTTTTAATCAACTGGTAATTTTACAAAGGATCATGCCATTGAAATGACACAATGTAGCTTCAAAACTATATTTGACTTGATTTTCTCCCAAAATCAGTTGCTTGGTATAGATATTAAAATACTGTAGAAGTACTTTTTTCCGCGCGGTATTAATTTACGCTATGTACGGGGTCACAATTTTTTCGCGGAAATTCATCCCAGCGTACTTAAAGTAAATGAAAGACATTAAGTGGCCATCTAAGAAAGCCGCCCAATTTTCTACCAGCGGAATAAACAGGAATTGTGATTCCGCGGACTTATGAACCCGTGGAAAAAAGTACGTTTACAGTATACCGATCAAAATGGATTTATAAAAAATGAAAATAAAGAACATTGATAAATCTCATAACTCCTATAAGGAATACAAAATTAATAGTTTGTCAAACATGAAACCCTGGATACCAGAGGTGGGACCAGGTGCATATGAGGAGTAAGAGTCCCCTGTTGACCAGTTAGCTCCGCCGTGAGCACTATAACTTGATCAGATAAACGGAGTAATGTATAGTCAAAAGCAGTGTATATATACATTTTCCATATTTAAAGATATCCACATATATAACCGTTATTAACCTTTATTAGAAGTATTATTCAATCCATGTTTATAATGTTTGATAATTGGACACATTGCACAATACTTCAGATGACATGATGTTGTAGGACATATACATGCAATGGTATGCGTATAAACCATTTCAATATATCCCATTAGAATAAGGTGATATAATTTTCATGTTTAAATTTTAATGTACTTGTTTGTTTGCCATGGACTTTCACGTAAAAAGAGATGGAAGCAAAATATATCAGATAGATATTTCATCCATGTACACAAAGAACTTTATGTTGGTGAAACTGATTTATTGCTACACGCAAGTATATGTCAAAATACGTTGATTGATTAATTCAAAACTCAATTTTAGAACAGCTTGGTTGTTGGATATTTTTTGCAAGCAAGTGCAAGAGAACCATTGGACGAAAACAAAACAGTTGCTGTATATATAAATCAGAGGATGTTCGATACATGAGGGATGTCCACTACTTCATCGAGGACTTAATTTTATGCTTGAATTTTCATTCGATATTTTCATCCACTGGCACGGAAAAGTGCTATACTTGATAACTGATAAAAAACAATCATTCATTTGAATGCAGAATAAATCTATCAATAACACGAAATGTCGCCAGATCCTGTCATCTTTAAAACCTAAGTACTTCATTGAAGTTAGTGACAGTATTTATCTAATAATAGGAATTGTCACCGTCTACAATCTACAATCTATAATCCATGTATGTACGATTTATTTAGTAATGATGTATCAATAGAAAGTTCATCCAATTATTAAAAACCAGGAGATTAACGATGATACTTTACGTTTTGGAACCATTTTTGTTTTCAGTTTCACCGAAGAAGAATTCGTCTTCTGTGTGCCATCTTCCTTCGTGTCGGACCCTTCAGACTTCCTTCTTTTAAATCTAAGATACAGCATTCAATTTAGTTAGTATCAACATTGATAATCAATTGACAAGTATGCATTACTACGACCAATCAATGAATTTTGTTAACGATAACTTTTGTTTTCCAAAAAGTTCATTGAAATGACAAAGTAGTACCTTAAGATCAAAACAACAACAAGTGCAGCCAGGACGATCACAACAAAACATCCACCCACAGCGCCACTTACAACCAACGTGTCTGATGGAGGATCATCAGAATCTACAGATGCAGAAAGGTCACCTCAAAACATAAAAATACCAATCAATTTATCTTGTCATGATGCACAATTCGTAAAATATAAACATGTCATAGAATGCTTTTAAAGATGTAAAAAGAAAGGGAAAAAAGCCGAAAAGAGAGGGGAAATTGAACTGTACGCGTATAAACACAACCGAGAAGCCAATATCTTCGTAGTTTTTGGTGATCAGGTCTTCCAACAGTATATTGGGATATTCCCATGAGAAAGAATTACGTTGTTTGTTGTTGACATTTTTGTATTCATTTTAAGCATAATTTATTCACAAACTTCCATGCGAGAAAAAAAATGTTGTTACTTACAATAGGCATTTAGATAGTTCGACAAATCATCTATTAACAATATTTTTCATTCACATGTCGATTCAATATATCCCTGGTACTCGAAATAAAAACACCAGAGAGTCGTCCACTTCTGCTTCTTGCTTAGATCTTTTATTGGAAGTAGATGTTAAGAGCAAACTAACAACTCAACTTTATGACAAACGTGACGATTTCAGACTCTCCATCGTCAACTTCCAATATTTATGGAGCAATATTCCATTATCACCTGCATATGTTGTTTACATCTCAACTCATTCGATACGCAAGAGCTTGTTCTGCGTTTGTACAGTATTTAAATCTAGGCAGTTTACTGACAAACAAGTTCATGGTACAGGCCTTTCAACACTATCTTTTAAAGTCAGCATTCCGCAAAGTATATGGTCGTTATAACCATCTAGTTTGTCAGTACAATCTATTATTGGGTCAAATGCTGTTTGACGTGCTTTATATCGATTGTTAGGCCTTTCTTGGCACACTGATTTTGATTTAGAATAAATTCCATCAATTGCTCTCAGTTGCGATTTAATAAATAAATGATTAAAAAAATCTATTGATATATTTGCAGAAACATTGCATTTGAAGTTCAATTTCTGTTATAAGAACATAGATCACCAAAACACGGTTTGATGCCACCAACATCAAAGATAAATATCATTAATTTGATTACCTCAGTATCGTTCCACGTAAAAATTCAGGCAAAATTGCATGTTTGTGATAAGTCCATGTTCACGAAATGATCCAAAATTTAGCAACGTAATAAGTTTAGGAAATGTACAAAGTAGTCTTGATTTATTTCGACTTGTTTCAAAATTATGGATAGATATCAACATGGAGAATGCATGGTTAGCGCAAATCCATACAAATCACTACGTGTAATCCCTTTAAAATCTAAAAACAGCAAAGCAGGTATCAAAATCCATCATTATAAAACATTAAACAAATGAAGAAGGCATGCTCTGAAATAAATACCTTTTGAAAGTTTCAATATAACATTTTAAAGCATCTTTGAATGTTTCAATGTCCATACCATTTCAGTTATTGTTCTTTAATTTAACCTTGATTGTCCCTAGGACGCTGCTTGTCTGATACCTTTTGAAAGTTTCAATATAACATTTTAAAGCATCTTTGAATGTTTCAATGTCCATACCATTTCAGTTATTGTTCTTTAATTTAACCTTGATTTTCCCTAGGACGCTGCTCGTCAAGCACACTAAGTACGCGGAATATGGTAGATCCAAAACTTTATGTTGTGTAGGGCAATATTTCGACAGTGTGATTTACCCCCAAGGGTTATCTAGAGGAAACGAACCTATCAACCATCAGAGAGTGTCAGAAAGACATTGATCCATCTGGTGTCACTGAAGACGGAAGGAGGCATACTTAAAGGTATATTTACATTAATAAAAATTTGAAAGAAAATATTTCTCTAGTTTCTAAACAATTCTATTTCACTGTCAAACAATAAGGGATTTTCAACTTCTTCCGTTCCGTGCATAATTTGTGTTTAAGAATCTACCCAAGTCACGTGATTTGGCGATCTTTTTAAGCATGCTTTCTTCCACTATAGCTAACAATCATACGATTTCGTTCATTTATTTTTCTTATTGGTTTTCATACCGAATTAAAAAACAGTGTTATTGATGTGTGACAGAGGAATGTAATGAAATACAGATTTACGGAAGAGGGGGCACAGGCACGTAGCATCATTTTCAAAGAGGGTGTACCTGGAGAAGATTTCTGAACAAGATAACATTCTTGACAATGACGAAAATGTATGAAATCAAACAAAACCTAGCTAACATGTTCTTTTGACTGATTCAAAATCTTCAAAGTTTCAAATACATGGAAGAGGGTTAAGTAGTGACATAAGACTCATTATGCCTCGATATATATTTTTTTTCACACCTTCTAAAACTCAATTGAGGGGGTAGGGGTTAGGGGTTTGGTAGGGTGGTAGTAACGTATCATACATACATCTACGCGAGAAGAAAAAATCTCTCGCTGTGGCCTTCAATTCGACATTTAGATATATCGATGACGTTTTGTCTATTAACAATAATAGCTTTGATTCATATGTCGATATGATATATCCCAGTGAACTCGAAATAAAGGACACCACAGAGTCGTCCACTTCTGCTTCATACTTAGATATTTTATTGAAAGTAGACATTAACGGCAAACTGACAACTCAACTGTATGACAAACGGGATGATATCAGCTTCTCCATCGTCAACTTCCCATATGTATGTAGCAATATTCCATTATCACCTGCATATGGTGTTTATAGATCTCAACTGATTCGATATGCAAGAGCTTGTTCTGCGTATGGTCAGTTTTTAAATCGAGGTAAGCTACTGACAAACAAGTTGATGGTACAGGGATTTCAACAGTCTCGATTGAAGTCAGCATTGCGCAAATTCTATGGTCGTTATAACGATCTAGTTCGTCAGTAAAACCTCGCATTGTGTCAAATGCTGTCTGACGTGTTTCATACCGATTGTTAAGCCGTTCTTGACACACTGATTTCGACTGCAGATAAATCCGTTTAGCTGATCAGGATATAGAGCTCACGGCGGGTATGACCGGTCAACAGGGGATGCTTACTCCTCCTAGGCACCTGATCCCACCTCTGGTGTGTCCAGGGATCCGTGTTTACCCAACTATCTATTTTGTATTGCTTATAGGAGTTATGAGATTGATCAATGCTCGTTATCTTCACCTTGCATTAACTTAGAACCATAGGGAGAACACATGAATTCACTTCATAACTTCGAAATTGCATTCGTACAATTCACTTTCGTAGACATAACATGTTTGGGGAGGGGCTACTGGATCATGAAATATATCTTTTTTGTATATATGAATAATAAGAGATGATGGTTGTTAAAGGAACTGATTCACGATTTTACCCAAAATTTTGTTTTTCCCTTTTAATGATCAAAATCTACTGTCTAATGTGTTTGAAAGATTTCACATGAGAATTAAGGTTATACATCATCACAGAAGCTCATTATAAAGAGATTATTATTTGTTTTGTAAACAAAGATTGCGGTATGCTATTATTTACGAAATTTTCAAAAGGAATGGATATCGATCTAAATATCATTATATCTTTCACATTTCAAGCTTTTTGGGGTGAAATGTTTTATCTAAAGTCAAAATTTGTGACCATGCAAAATTGAGATGCATTATATTACAAAATCAATATTCCACTTGTTTGTTTACATATAAAGACTCGAGTCTTTGTTTACATAACACATATTTAAGGCTAAAATATAGCTCTAATTCTTGCATTCAGAAGGTCAAAATTTTGGCTGTGAAAAATAAATCAGTTATATTTCGAATGTTTAACATCAAAAATGGAAAATATCTTTATCAAACGTCGTGAACCAGTCCCTGTAAAAGGTGAACCCTTAATTCTACGTGTATACCTTGGAAGAACAGATATATCCATTATCAGATTTGTAATGCCTAAGTAACCGCTCATTCCAATTGGTACACAATATTTGTAAAGAAAAATCATGACATAATATTTTTCAATAGCTGGTATGTCTTGATTTGTTGACCAAATTTTTATAGATGATTTTCAACAATCCAAATTTTTTGTTACCAATCGGTGATTGACTTTCAAGAGCTTGAGATTAAAAGTTTTGTACGTATACACATGCTACACCAACATTTTTAGAAAAACATTCCAAATTCATACCAATCGCAAGCTTACATAGCCTTTGTGGGTTACTTTTACGGGAAAAGGAACAAGAAACATTCATATATAATAAAACTCTCTTTAATTCGATACATGCATTGAATCAGCGGCTATACACTTGTGTATTTACATTAACGACGTAATAATGACTAAATGCAGAATAAACACGGACATGGAAGATCTCGAAAAAACCCTATACATAATGTTAATTATGAATATTCATATCAATCAATAAAGCTAGGTACCCATATGCGTCTTCTTAACATGTTTTATTAGATATCTATTTTACTATTTAAAGTCTGCTTCAATTTGACATTATCATGGGGACTGGTCAATGCTTGGGTTCTTGAAAGTATATTTCTAGTAATGATAAACAAAAATTCACAAAGAGCAAGTCATTTAGCTAATGTATATTTCTTTAAATTTATCATACCGGGATCATGGAGTGTCATTACAGACATTGAATACTTCTGTGTTAAATTAAATGCACAACTGTAAATACTTGTAGCACATATGTAGCAATTTACAGTGTACATACATATGAAAGTGCAAGTCTGATTAATTATTAACCCCCATCTCAAGGAAATGTGTATATTGTTTTGCACCCGTTTGTCAATCAGTGGACTTTCCTCTGCTCAATACACATAATCTTGAGAACCCTTTGGTTGATGGACATTCACACTTGGTAACACTTATAAATCTCGCATAGTAAATGGCCCCTACTTATTGAGGTGACAAGGTCAAAGTCAATGGTCCACAACATAAGACATGATTTTTAAAACCTTAAACCTAGTAGAATAGTATTATATAAATAACTCTGACGTAGAAGCACTACATGGCCCCTTCTGATAATAATGCCAAAGCTAAAATCCCTCCTTTATAGGAAAATATTGGTCAGTCAGAAAACAGGTAGAAAACCTGATAAGTTGTTGCTCTGACTAGTATCTGAACCTACTTGTCACTGCTTTAGAATATTTGGAACACCATCTTAATATCAATATAGATTTCTTTAAGAATTTTTTGTTTTCAAAAGTTTTCTATGCTGTTTTAGTATTTTTATTCGTTGTGACTATAGTTTAAATATGAATGTGTAATATGATTACTAGGTTCTGAAGTGTGTACTTTAATTAAAACTTTTACAATAAAAGATGTTCAAGCTATCTCGAAAACTAAAGAAATATATTTATCGGGGATATAGAGATAGGTAATTTCTTGTGTCCTGAAAAATGGTGTCTATCTTATTATATTATAGGTCTCTGCAAAAACTCAAGGACAAACTTAAAGTCGTGACAGGTGGGATATAGATCAGCTGAACACAGATCGAGTAAAGCAAGTGAATGTACAATACCATGTTACAAAAGGAAAGGAATTCGATGTTGAACATCAAGACAGTCTGAACAAATGAATTCGACAAAATATCAAAAATGTATGTAGAAATAAACGACAAATTGTCAAATAAACATGAAAGCATTCTTATACGGTGTATATTCAAGCTAGTTCAACTGAAATTCCTCGTGTACTTATATTCGAAAGGGAAACAACTTATGGAAAAAGTAAACACCAATGGGTTGATCTGTGTAATAAAGTTGTGTTAGCGTTCAAGATTTTCATGTATAGTGTCACACATCATAGACGAGCTCAACTGGTCTAATTTATGCAACATTCGGCTCTTCACCACCCCTCTCTGGATGATAAAAGTACAAACATGAGTCGCAATCCCTCCATTCCTACATTCAATTTTTTCTTAACCCATCCCTGCGTTGTAAATATGTCCGTTACAAATGTATTTCTTTGCTAATTTGTTCCTTTATGCCTTGTTTGGGGTTAAATTTTAAAATACAATTTTGAAATAAAATTTTCAAGCTTCAAAGAACTATTCCATGTACATATACATGTATCAGTATACCGTTTACAGAGGATCTAAGCTTACAAGTTGCATCTGTTAAAAATCTTACATATAATGGAATGAGTTGATGACATTTTTAAGAATTCATGTTGAACTATTTTTTACATATACTAGCATCTACATGTATTATATAAAGCACAGTTGCCTTTTTGCTATCTGAATGCAACCTCTAATCAGACTTTGTAAGAGTGTGCCATAAACATGATAAATGAGTCAACTTATAGCCTTGAAACTACATAATCCAATTAAAACAATCCCATTTCTACAGTATATTTATAAAATTTTCTAAAGTCAATACAAACCAACTTTTGCAATATTAATGACACTAACGCTTGCAGTTTCTGTACTCATTTTATTTGTTTTTTCTGAATAATCATATATATTATACGCCTGTAAAACCGTATATCACACCAAAGGTTTTTTTGTTCCACTCTTACAAAGGATTTATAAGGAAATCATGTCCTAAAAGTTTATAATAGAGTTGGAGTTATAATGTTGCAATTGTTGGCCAAAGATTCAATAAATCAGAACTGTCCAGATGTTTTGCAACTAATGTTGTACATTTCATATCGATTAGGGCAAAAATGAGTTCAAAATAATTCCCCAAATAAAGCCATTTTCAATGGAATATGTAGGGTAAAACACAAAAGTTAATAAATTATCTTTACATTGTTTTATCACAAGAAATTCCTTGAACATGTTGAATTTATTAACAGTTATGTTTTTCTTAAGATATACGTTTTAAAAGAGGATGGACACTATTTATCTTTATACTCGGGATAATAATGCCAATTTCTTGGCAATCGAGCAGCCTGCAACGTACGTCGTTGACCAGCCTCACCAGAGTTGTTATAGGTGAATTTCAAAATGTAAAATAATTCTCAATGAAGCAAGCATTTTTTTCTTTGATCTATTAATTACCCACCCATTCCAAACTATCCAGCCAAAAATCCTTGCAAGCTCAACTCGCCATTTAGTGCAATATATCCTATAAAGCCCGGTCTAATAAGTTGTTTACAATCGCCTTAGGAAATCTTAATGGAATAGGTTAATGATAAAAGGACTTTCGATCCCGAACCAAATTGTTATGCATAGTTTATCCCATTTACATCTATGGACATATAGGATGTAACGCATAAACAAGAATATTATTACAACATGACAGAATACTGTACTTTTTGAAATAGGTTGCAAGTAAAAGAAAACTTGAAAACATGATAATATGTTATTTTCCCCCAATTTCTCACAATTTTCACATATTCTTTTGTTCTGAGCACTATTAAAACTGTCATAAGAAATATTAATTGAAAATTATTTGATAGGATGTCCTTTATCAATCTAATTATCAAACGTTTGCGAATGTGGTTCTTCCTACGAGAAAAATTGTCTTGAAATTGGAATGTTTTTCCATTACAAATTAATTTCTTTAACTACAGCAACGGTTAGACTATTGTAACACATAGCAAATTGTCATTGTGACAACATATCTGTAGACAGTAGCCGTCTTCATTCTATATAAGCCATATGCAAATCTATGTTATTGTCGTTTAACAAAATCGTTAAGAATATAAAACTTTTTTATGAGTCATATTTTGTCGTGTATTCTATTGTTAGCAGCACAGCTCTGTGAAGGTCTGCCATATGAAAAAAAAATAATATCACCGAATGAGTCCCTATAAACAATGTTATTATATACATAAGTATCGGCTTAATACTAAGATGTCGACTTATCACTCTCTGCCTGATTTTGATGTGGAACTGTACTTAATTGTTTAAGGTTAAAATACTAATAGAATCCTTCGTTAGTACGAGTGCATTTCATCGAGGGGACAATATTCGCAGTCTAGAACGAGGCTTTCCCACACGAGTAAATAATGAAAGATTATTTTTCTCACATTCTACCTACAGTTTAGTGCAAAAATTTAGGAGCTTTGACAAAATTTTAAAGTATCAAATTCTCATTTGAACTTTAATGCAAAAAATAATTAGATAGGCAGAAAGAGCATACCCAAAATGGTTTACATTGTAGTGTAAACTAAAAAACCCAAGGTTGTCCACCAGAAAGTATACTACAATAAATTTTAAAGAAAATGCAAACTATTTTTACTTCACCATGTAACGTAGCTCTTCACCGTGTAACGCAAATAACAATATATTACGTCACAATCAAATGACGTTGCAGCAGTGTGAGACAGAAAATCTCATATGGCTGTATCACATGGGTAAAGTCGATTTCACATTGGTGATAATGTGAGAAAAGTTAGTTTATTATACCACGGCTATTCGCATTCATACGAGCAATGTTGTATTGCAAATTTATTTCTGAAAAGCAAATAAATCAAACACAACAAAAATGAAAAAGAAACTGCAACACTACATTGATCAATAGATTTAGGCATGCTAGCTTGTCAACGATTCAATATCGTTAAACATAGGTATGAATAAATACCTTTGCTACACTGAAACCCCACGCTACCAGGCACGCACTCACAAACCCCGTCAGTGTGTCTACATCCGTTAATGCATTTCTCAGAGCAAACACCAGAACAGTTTGCACCAAAATATCCATGTTCACATGCTGCAATAAGAAAATTATTTATATGTATACAACACAGTATATAGCCTTAAAATGCAAATCACTGGGCACAAATTTCATGAAATATAAATATGTAAATTTCTTACATTTGTCACACCTTTCCCCAATATATCCATCTCTACATCCGTCGATACATGTTCCGTCCGTGTTACGACAATGTTTGATAGCTAAACATTGACTATTACAACGCTCATTGCAATGATTACCAAAGAACCCTGGACGACAGGCTGTCAAAAAGAAACACAGATCCTGTATATGGAATAGTATAGATAATGTGTATAAAATCTCCTTTGTAAGTGAAATTCAAATTTTACAACGTATTAAAGGCCTATGAGCACGTGGATCATTAGAGGAACGGTTCCTTGCATTATATTTTGATAAAATTACAAAATATTAGAAAGTAAAATGCTGACGTTGATCACAATGATCTTCTGTGTACCCGGGACTACATCCCTTGTCACAATGTCCATTCTCTCTGTTGCAGATGACGTCATCTAGACAGTGTCCACTACAGTTGTGGACACAGCCTGGGCCATATGTTCCATTTCTGCACTCTGTAATTGTTTCAGAGATGTACACAGTGTCAAATGTCATCGTGATTGAATTATGAATGATATTGCTTGAAAGAAAAACACTACTAAATCAATCGAAAATGAATCAAATTGTGTCATTCAAGTACACTGAAAATCTAAGACACCATAGAATCTACTACACGAGAACATGATCTGCGTATGGTCGATTTATAAGTGCAGGAAGGTTGCTGACAAAAAAGATGATGTTAAAGGGATTACAGTAATCTTGTTTAAAGGCAGCAATTCCTAAATTCTATGGTAGTTTTAGTGATCGTATTTGTAAATACTAATTGCCAATGGGTCGAATGTTGTTTGACGCCTCGACCGCTCTTTGATTAATCATTGTTCAATTTTTTTCACTTGTTTATTGTCATTGTCAACAATTTTTCATTAGCGATCACTCACAGGTTCCCAGCTACCAAAACATGTAGCGACACATATACAATTCCTTTAAATGTAACACAAGCTAACTACCTCGCTTTTCTAAGGGAGACATGTGACTGTTATTTGTGAGGTAACGAGTAAAGACACAAAATGCACTCCACCTTATTCTGGTTGTATATTATCAGCCATCATTTTCGTTGCGAAATTAACAATGCAAAGTGTTTCAAAGCCTAACGGACTATACGTATTTACACAAGTAATCATATCGTTGCAGCGATAAATTACAAATTAAAATATCATGCTTTTGAAATCAATTCGAGAATGTTCTAATTTCAAAAGCAGCAAGTATACATATGTTTTAGAGTATTGTGTTTATTCAGAAATGAACAGAATTTGTAATTCATTAATTCAGGCATGGAAGTTCAACTTCTTGTTCTTCTTTATTTCCTGAACTCAGTATAAAAATTATTCACTGAAACAGCTATTCTTTGTCAAACATTAGTTTACATATCCCCTCTTATTTCATCGCAAACTCGTCTCATCAATTACATATACTGAAATATACATACGTAAATTGCATTGCTTTCCCATCCAACCAGCAGCACAACCTCTGTCACAACGACCGCTAATGTGATTACACGGAGAATTTTCGAGGCAATGTCCATCACACTTGGATTTACATCTGTCACCGTACGACCCCAAAGAACATCCTGCCATTCAAAATGATTATACTGATGTTTGTATACTATTCACACTCTAAAAATTTGAAATGAAACGAATTATCGCTACTGCAAACACCTTACTATTTTCACAAAGTGTTCCCATCCATCCAGGTAAACATTCAAAACACGCTCCATGTGCGATGTTACATATCTGATCTTTACAATTGCGAGGACATGTTATGTTACAACTACTTCCATAAACGCCTGTCTTTTTACAACCTAAAGCAAACACAAGAAGTCCAAACATTTCAACCCCTTTTGGTTTAATAAATTGCTGAACTTGTACTTTTATTACACCGATTAGATATGCATGATATCGGGGTAATTGTCATGGTTAAATAAATATCTGGAAATCGTCATGGCTACAGCATTTATCGTAAGAAAATTAAAGAAGACAGTTTTGAACCTTTCACAATTACTTCACATAATTCAGTAAAAGTTGGATTTTCGTATCCATCATAAGTAACTCCACCCAACCTCTCGTTGTAAAACATGAGGTATTGACTGTATCCAATACAGGTTGTGTTAAAGTCTAACGGTGGCAGCCCTGGTGGTTCATCCTTATAACACAGCAACTCATCTCTCTTGTTTGAAGGCTTAGACAGATATATGGAAAATCCTGCAACACGTCCTCGTTGTCTCGCCTCTAAAAACAAACATTTCAAAATGAATGTTTTCATACTTCACACACTGTGTGACGTAATTTAAAAATACACCATACCTTTGAATTAGGTTACGTGACGGAATTCCCAATATTTAATGTTTAAAAATTGATGAAAATGAAAAAAAAAGTTTTTTGAAATCTTCAAAATTGAAAAACGATGAATTTATTTATGAACAGGCCAGTCATTTCAATTTGCTGGTTTTATGTCTCGAAAAAGTGAAACAGCCTTTCAGCCTTGCAGAAAATCCCGATCGAGTATTTTATAGATGGTCGAAGATGATGTAGACAATTCCTCAATGATCAGGAATACGAAAACAAAACCACATCAAAAACAAGAGGCTCATGGGCCCCATCCGTCACCTGAGTCACCTTGACCCATATTTAAAGATATTCCCTACATATTCGCTTGTAAAAATTGAATTCTTATTGTGGCCCCAACATACTCCCGGGGACATTGGTTTTACAAACTTGAATCTGCATTATGTCAGGAAGCTTTCTTAGAAATGTAATTTTTTTTTGGCCCAGTGGATCTTAAGAAGACTTTTAAAGATTTTCCATATTCACTTGTAAGTAAAACTTTGATCCCCTATTGTGGTCTTACCCTAACCCTAGGGATCGTGATGTTAACAAACTTGAATCTGCACTATGTCAGAAAGTTTTGATTTTGTAAATGTAAATGTATCTGGTTCAATGGTTCTTGAGAATTTGTTTTTACATTTTTCCCTCAATATTTGTATGTAAAACTTTGATCCTGTATTGTGATTCCATCCTACCCCGGGGACCATACTTTTTACCAACTTTCATGTAAATGTAAACTTTTCTGAACCAGCGGTTCTTGAGAAGAAGATTTTAAAAGATTTTCCCTACATATTTGTATGTAAAACTTTGATATCCTAAAATGGCCAAAACCTACTACTGAGACAATGGCTTTAGCAAACTTAAATCTGCTCTATGTCAGAAAGCTTTCATGCAAATAAAAACTTTTCTGGCTCAGTGGTTTTTGAGAAGAGTTTTGAAGATTTTCAGATAAATTCGCATGTAAATTTTGATCCCCTATTCTAGCCCACCCTACCACCGTTGAACATCTTTTTAATAAAATTGAATCTCCACAATGCCAGGATGATTTCTTGTAAATATGAGACACTTTTCTGGTCGATTGGATCGTGATAAGAAGATTTTAAAGATTGCCTATTGTGGCCCCATTTTACTCCTGGAGACCATAATATGAACAAACTTGAATCTACTTTATACTAGGAAGTATTTAGGTAAATCTCCACTCGTATGGCCCATTGGCTCTTGAGAAGAAGACTTTTAAAGATTGACCCTGTAAATTCGCATGTAAAACTTTCATCCCCTTTTGTGGCCCCAGTTCATCCCCGGATGTCTTGATTTTACAAACCTTAAACATTCAATATCACAGGAAGCTTTCATGTAAATTTCAACTTTTCCCGCCCTGCGGTTCTTGAGTAAAAGATGCTTGAATGATCCCATCCTAGTTTTTATTTTTGTGATTATCTCCTTTTGGAAGAGGTATGACCCTTCATATGAACAAATGTAGATTATTTTCACCCAAAGATTATTTGTACTAACTTTGTTTGAAATTGGTCCATAATTTCTCAGGAAAATAATTTTCCTATATTTCAGCATGTAAGATTTTGATCCCCTATTGTAGCCCCACTCTACCCTGGGGTCCATGATCTGAACAGACTTGAATGTACTTTACAACAGAAAGCTTTCCGGTAAACCTCTACTCAAATGACCAACTGGTTCTTGAGGAGAAGATTTTGAAAGATTTCCCCCTATTTATTCACATGTAAAACTTTTATCCCCGATTGTGGCCCCACCTAAACCCGGGTATTATGATTTTAAAATACTTAAATCAGCACGATGTCAAACAGCTTTGATGTTAATTTGAGGTTGTTTTTTTTCCCATTAGTTCTAGAGAAGATTTTTAAAGACCCCACCCTACATCTGCGTTTTTGTGATTATCTCTTCTATGAAGGGGGTTACGATCCTTCATTTGAACCAACTTGAATCCCTGAAATTTACCCAATGGTCCTGGAGAAGAAGTCAATATGATAATTTTACAGACATGCGAACAGATGACGGACAACGAGTGATCAGAAAAGCTCACTTGAGCTAACAAGAGGACTATGAGTCACATCGCCCACCTGAACCATTTTCGTCATGTTGTTGTTCTTGTCCACGAGATTAAACTCCCACGTATAACAAGGTATTGTAATAAAAAATATGTCTACAAAATACGAAAACTTCATATTAAAAGGTTCATAACATAGGTCAATGATTTTTTTTTTAAAACAAGTATGTCAAACTCCAAAGTAAAAGGATCAAACACCATTTTGTCACAAGGTTTTTGCCATAAAGAACCCTACCTAAAATAGTTCCAGAAACTTATTAGGTTATGTTTTCTTAAAAGGTGGTCGAACGCCGTGCGCAAAGTCAAATTATATGATATGAAATGTAAGGCCTTGCCATAGGAAATTGATGTACAATGAATGAAAGATATACATTTGTATCTTAAATAGTTCAGGGCGTATTGGATAAGTCAGAGTCTTATAAAACGTAGGTCAAACTTCCAAGATAAGGTCACAGGATCACAAAACATTGCGTTACATGAAATGTCTTTCCGTAAATAAGGTATATACAAAATATGAAAGTTATGGCTTAAAAAGTTTAAGAGCTATGTTTCAAGAGTTTTCCTATATAAATCAGCAGTTAAAACTTTAAACCCCTATTGTGGCCCCATGATACATTTGAACAACTTCGAATCTACTCTATATCAGGAAAGAAGGTTAAAATATGTACTAATGTATATGAATGCAAAAGTATTAGCCGCTATTGTGGCCTCATCCAACTCCCGGGGACCATGGTTTGAACAAACTTGAATCTATTGTATATAATGTAAAATCGAACTTTTGTGGGACAGTGGTTCTTCAGAAGACCATTTCCACTATAGACTCACATGTAAAATTGTGATCCCCTTTTGTGGTCCCATCCTAGACGCCCTAGCCCCGTGAATCATAACTTTCACAAACATTACTATTCACTCTTTCGGGAAACTTTTACGTAAATTTCAATTCTTAAGACCCAGTGGTTCTTGAACATATTTTAGAGAATGCTCCAATATATTTGCATGTAAAAATTTGATCCCCCATTTATGACCCCATCCGATCCCACAGGGAGTGTGTGTGTGTGGGGGGGGGGGGCATTATTTGAACACACTTGAATCTGTATTATGTCAAAAGGCTTTCATGTAAGTTTCATCTTCTCTGGTTCAGAGGTGTTTGCGAAGATTTTAAATGACTCTACCATACTTTTGCATTTTGGTCCTTCATGTGAAGAAACTTGAAAGTCCTTTGCGCAGAGATGTTTTGTACTATGATGTGAAACTGGACCATTAGTTCTGGAGAAGAGGTCTAAAATGTTAACAAAAAGTTGTAGACAGCCGGACGCCGGAAAAAAAGGTGTCAGAATAGTTCACTTGAGTTATAAGCTCAAATGAACTAAAACAGTGACATGACATTTACAATGATTTCTTCAAACACAAAACGAAAAACATCCTATTAAGCAATTCCCTGTTAGATACGAATGCCATATTTTTTTCGGAGTGTTCGAAAACCGATGGTTAACGTTCACATGGTCAACAGAATACACTAATATATTTTATTACATATTTACCCCTTTATCTAGTGAATATCAACTGTCTAATTGAACTCCAGACACATCACATTCAATTGGACAAAAACAATCCACTCTCAAATACAGCGACAAGAAACCCACGAGCATCTAACACTTGATGTTCCAAGACCCTCAATGTCACAGGAGACATACAAAATTTTTAAAGCATTTAGTGTAAAAGTCATTGTCAACATTCAATCATGCGACAAAAACAAATTCAAAAAAGGAACGCGTATCATATATAACCCAGATTCGGATGACTAACATTTTTCATAAAGAATCACAATTTCAATAAAAATGTCTTAAAATGTAAATGTTTTTTTCTCATTCAAGAATGACCTCATACGGAATCGATGTTATGACAGTCAATGCTCATTTTTATATCCATTTCACTATATTTTTCATTTTTAGCGACTCTCTATTTGTATCCCTTATGATAATTATGATATTGATCAGTGTTCCTTATTGTCACCCTGTCATACCCAATACACAATTAAGAATTGGGTAAACACTGATTCCAGGACATACACGTCTCTACGGCTCAGTAGCTAAGTACTTCGTTATTAGCTTCAATATATGGATGTATATTTAATTGCTGTCATGAAATTTAGAAATTCATTTCAAAATTAAGGATTATCTCCATCATGCATACATATCTCTGATTCTTAGACGAATTTGACTCCAGTCCTTGGTACTCAGGAGGTTTTTTGTTTTTTGGTTTTTTTTTTTTTTTTTTGTTTTTTTTTTTTTTTAGTTCTTACAAGTTTGTGTTATTTCGGATTTCCAATATTTCAACTTGAGCATCACTGAAGTGACATTATTTGTCGAAATGCGCGTCTGGTGCATCAAAATTGGTACCGTATAAGTTTCACACGTACCGGAGGTGGGGTCATGTGCTATGGGGGAGTAGGCATCCACTGTCGATCGATCACACCCGCCGTCACCACTATAATCTTGACCAGGTAAACGGAGTGATTTGTAGTCAAAATCACTTTGTAAAGAACGGCGTCATATTTGGTATGAAACACGTCAGACAGCAGTTTGCTTAATAACAGGTTGTATTGGTAAACTATGTATTTATAGTGACCACATAATTTGCGAAATACTGGCTTCAAATGCAGCTGTAGTATCAACTTATTTTTCGGTAGCTTACATTGATTTGAAAACTGATGATACGCAAAATAGGTGTCTGTGTATCGAATCAGTTGAGAGATATGAATGCAGGTGATCATTGAATATTGCTACATAAAAATGAGTGCTATATCCTTTACGGTTTAACATTTCAGCCCGTAACAGCTTTAAGTAACCTGGATGCTTACATTTGTTTATTGGTGTGTAATTATGTAACGTTTTCTGTGTGTTGGAAAAGCTTAAATGCCAAGTTTTTGAACGCTAATCAATGCCAAAAGGTTGGTAAGAGTAATGTAGCTGCGTTACGGCAACGTCTTCTTTAAATTCTAGTGATTGGGACAAAAGAAAATGGGGGGTATACAATGTCGTCCAAACTTTTGATTTTTGACTAATTTGTTTTACTTATGCACGCGTTACTATGAAGGCTACCTGAAATCATTACAAATGTGAAGCATTCAACTGCTGTTTTTCTGCTCTCTTTTTTCAACAAATAGGTTTAAAAAGAATTTTGATGTTTATCTATTCACGATACATTTCAAAGTTTACGGTACGAATAAGAAGATATATCTGTGTTCTCTTATAGCAATTACTTTCCATCGATTGAATACTTCCTTTTTATCCCGATAAATGAAACAATAATTCCTTGAAATCATTATCAAACATTGTACACGAATCCCGTATAAAGCATTTCCAGAAGTATAAGTCAAGTCTGTTTATCGCGTTCTGTGGTGGGATAATGCGGTAATTGCCATTGCCAGTGATATACATTGCCCAACTACGAAAATGTGTAAGTAAATTTACGTATCAGAAAAAGGACACAATACTGTGAATCACTGTACCGTATTCTGGCCCGTAGTCTTTAAACAGTATTCTGACGCTGTATATGCTGTAGATATTGCCAAGGTTCACAAACCACCACATTGTCTTATCCTGGGAGTTAATACCAAATGCCTCTGTCCGCACACATGAGCCAACATTTCTGTCAACTGCATTGTTAGCCGCACAATCAGATGTGGGGACACATGGTCGAGTTTTCGACTGTTCTGTATACTGGCCTTTTGATAAGTCATCTAAGAAAAGAAGATAAATCAATAATAGTGTTTATATCTGTCTGAATGATAATTCACACCCTGTTAAAATCAGAAAACGGAAAAGTTTGAGCCGATAAATAATCTGTAAATTATCGTATTACTTTAAAGTCATGAGTTAGCGAATGTGTAGTATGTTTTATTTCAAGATAATATCTGACACGATGCATATGAACATGCACACGTTGCATGTATAAATGTGGTCCTCATCTTAATGTTTGCTAGGCAAAGATTAGACTATTAATCATCAGCATATTCAATGGCTAACTTTTCATTTTCCAAACAAAAGCAAATCTTGTAAACAGTGCAACTCCCTTCTTTAGAAATTGCGAATTTTCATTCTTGCAATATCTAGAGAAAAGTAAAGAAATGTTTAAACATGACAAACAGACTGCATGACGTACAAAAGGTGAATTGCGACTTTTCATTCTTGCAGTGATGTCATTTTACTACACATATTCATGGTCCATACCATCGTCGGATACCAAAGGATGATTTCGTTTTTTACTCATCACCCGTGGGCACACTCGCCATAATATCGTCGTCAAATATGCTCATTTGTTGATTATATATAGCCAATCAGGAAGTTGGAACTCTTCAATTTTTAAAATATGTGTATTAATTTGTTATTTATGATAAATATCTTGCCCCCGTTAAAAGCTCTTTTGTTTTAAAACGATTAAAGACAAATCGTACAGGTCACTTACACCAAATGCCAGTAAAAAATTATAGGGGAGTATCTTTCTCAAATTGCGAAATGCACCAATGAGTGAATTTATTTGCAATCGGTGTGTAAACTACGGAAACGTTTTTGTCAATGCCAAGCATACATACGTACATGTAACATAAACTTTGATTCGTTGATTTGCCATCGTGACTCTGTGCAGCAGCCAATCAAATGACCCGCGCATATTAATTACATATGATGATTTTTGGCGAGCTCGCCCGCGGGTGTTGAGTAAAAGAAGAGATCACTCGTGGGTATCCGACGATGGGTCCGTACATTTTTTTTCAATTTCTGCCTTCATAGGGTCATCGTGTTGAATTTCTGAAGTTGAACGTGAGTTTGATTGAAGAATTGAAGACTCACACTAGTTTTGCTGTAATTGCACGTTGAATCTTAACATAACTGGTAACGGGGTCTTTTTCATAAAAAGGATTATTTCAGATCCTGTTCCGCATATTCTTCGTCTAATGCATACATTTTGATCGTATAGCATCAAAAAGTATTATCATTCATTTCAAGAAACTATTTCGCAATTTGTTGGTCGTTATAATGATTTAATTTAGCAAAATAACATTGAGTATCATGCTGTCCGACATGTTTCATACCAATTGAGGGCGTTCTCTGCAAACTGGTTTTGACTACGGGTTACTCAATTTACCCAGTCGATATATACGATTCACATCGGATGTGACCGGTCGACAGGGGGTTCTACTACTCATTTGCACTTCTGGTATGTCCAGAGTTTTCCCCAACTCTTAATTTTGTATTCTTTATAGGAGTTATGAGATTGATCGCTGTTTGTCATTTTCGCTTTTTCAAAGAAAATATTTTTTTTTTTTACAGTTTTTCTATATTTTATTCATGAAAATGTTCTATATGTCAACGCATACAAAACACAAATCTAAAATAGTGATCACAATCCTCAGATTTTAATTTTGGAACGCTCAGAGCAGTCTCAAAAATTGAAAAGCATACAGTCATGAAACTGATGTTGTCTTTTACATGTGAATAGTTTCATTAAAGACATTCACGTTTAAAGTTGACAAGGTGTTTAACCATCCCTTTGAGCACTTGGATTCTGTGTCGCCAAGCTGAAAAGTAAAATCTTCTGATTGTGTTGTTAGAAAATGGATCCGAAGTAGATACATTCTTGCTTAATCTATTTCAAGACTGCTTTTTCGATATCGAAAACTGACATTGTCCGAATATTGTTTGTTGTTTGCACCGAAAGTGCTTTGGTCTTACGATTTCTTTGGCTATTTTCAACCATAGCTATGGATGGTAGGTTGCATTATATTAAGCAAATAGATTAAACTGGTGAAGAATGAAATTGTACTTAAGATACGAAACTCCCAAATAGATTAAACTGGTGAAGAATGAAATTATACTTAAGATACGAAACTCCTAATGATTATTACTCTTCATGTTATATTAGTTGTGGCATTAGCCTCGTATACTTTTATCTATCTGTTCACGACTTCCGTCCTATTTCATATTCATAAACTCCCAACTGTCAGACGTCAAGAAGAACTAGGGTGAAGTAATGCAAACGGTAGATATTGTCATTGTATGCTCCGGGGATGATAATATTTTTTATATACTCTCATCTACCCCTTGGGGAAATTTATCTATATCCATATCCATCCACTTCTGATATTTACAAACATTCCCTTTAATTGGTTACCAATTTGCTTGTAGAAAGGGATAGGTCAAGTCACTTAGATGTTTTTACTTCATTCTTTTCAAAATACAGCACCGTTGCAGAAGGAGTATTGCGTAACAGCTCTTGATACTAGTAAATAGAAATGTTTCGGAATTTTTCATTTTCCTATTGTATGATCTTTATCACAAAGTAGATTTATTTCCATGCTTGATATTTCTTTTTAATTTGGTGATTAATTTAAGTCAACGTGGTAGTTCCGATGTCATAGGCTATGTCAGGCGCGGTTCTGAGCCCACCCCAGCGTTCTGTAGAAATTTATATGCACTATCAGTTGAATGGATGGTAGTTACCCTCGGGATAAATCACATAGATGGAACACGCTCCCTTCGGAAAAACTAAAATTGTTGGATCCCACTATGCATATGTACAATGTACCTGCAATCGCTCTAAGGCAGCATCGTCAAAATATTTCAATGTATATTTTTGTGTTCAATATCCTTACGATCATAGACATATATATTATAATTTAAAGACGAGTAGCAGTACTCTTGTTTGACATGCTACCAAAAATGTTTTATGGATTTTCTGTTATCATGCTGGACATTCTTGAATGATTAAATAGTGAAAGGTACAATTAATTACTTTTCGATGTATGATAATTATTCCAGCAGTAAATTATTTAAGGAATGGCTTTAATTATGGGGCAAATTATACGAGTATAACCTGGTTTGGGTCAATTTAAGCTTCATAATCCGCAAAGCGAAGCGGATTATAAAAAAAGCATAAACTGACCCGACCCAAGTTATACTCATATAATTTGCCCCAGAATTAAAGTAATTCCTTATAATTCAATGCAAGAGACAAAGATACAAACCTTCGTTTATCAAAATGTACATAAACTCGGAAAAATACAGGTCAACTGAGCCACACAATGATTCACTTAGCAACAACGACGAAACGTCTAGCTGTGAAGGTCGGGATCTTTAATCTCATTTCTACAGAGCCTGGCCTAGCCTATTAATCAAAAATATTGTATCAAAGTTTGTCATGATGGAAAAAGTGTGGACGAAAGTCTAGCTGTGAAGGTCGCCATTTTTAATCTCATTTCTACAGAGTCTGGCCTAGCCTATTAATCAAAATATTGTATCAAAGTTTGTCATGATGGAAATGTGTTTAGACAATGCATGCAATGCGTATTTCGCTGTCCTTTAGAAATAGAGATCGATTTTGAAGTCGCTCATCTCATACAGATTGAGACAATGCGGAAAATTGCATTGTTTAGGCCTACCCAAAATAAATCTTCAAATATCAGAAAATGCAATGATTTGTGCCTTTTAACTTTGTGAAAACTTCTACTACATGAACACTTACTATCGCATGCAACGTTGTCACTAATAGTAAATCCAACACAAGAAAATATGTTTAAACAAGTGACAAATTGCGATCCACATGTCAATATGACTGACGTCATATGATAAAATGTGACATGTAATATTTTGTTTGCCTTGTTGAAAGGTGGATCAAACAATGAAACAACAGCCCCCACCCCCATTTCCCTCAGTGAGAAATGTCATTAATCATTAAATCATTAATACGAATATACTATCTTTGTTTTAATCCATCATTCGATCATTATGCATAGAAAAAGGCTTTACAATAGTGCTTTGCGTACGAGTATATGATAATATTGACAACGAGAAAACAGTATGTGTATCAAACCCTAGAAACCTTTTATGTACACGTTGACTTTCTATTACATAGATGTCTTAAAACGGTGCTGCGATGTAAATTTAGAGAGAGAGAAAAAAAATAGTTCCGGCATCTAGTTGTCATTGAGGTGTGTCCCCATACCAAACCAGGTTATGCAAAAATAACTTGTGTTCCTCAATTGGAATTTGACCAGGCAAAGACAAGGATACAATAATAATTAAATCATATAAAATTATGGAAAGAAACAAGTTAAAAAATATTGAAATTTCCCATATACATTACGTAATCTCATTACTGGTTGACTATAGGTATTATAGCATGTCAAACGGTGCAATATTTGATCTTTTCCATTTGTATTGTGTAATTTTTCATTTGTACTCTATACTTTCCATTTGCATTGTATAATTTTTCATTTGCATTGTATAATTTCCATTTGTATTGTATAATTTTCCATTTGTATTGTATAAATTTCTATTTGTATTGTATAGTTTCCATTTGTATTGTATAATTTTTCATTTGTATTCTATAGTTTCCATTTTCCTATAAGCACCATTTGTTATTGAAAACTGTTGGATTATAGCATCACTTTTGATAAATGTTGGGTGTTTTACCGATATTATCACCAATTAGATCAATGTTTGAACTCTGCTATTTTTTTTTTCATTTTGATCAAGGTACATTTGTGATATATTCATAACAGTCATTTATTTACGTCATATTGAAGCTTCTATTTTTAATGTTGTCATGTTGCAAACTGTTCTCATCCAAAATAGTTTGAAAAGTTTGTAAGACTGTGATTTACGTGCATCAATGGAATATTATCTCCTTTGACATACCCGCGTAATAATAGAATATAGAATTGAAAATTTTAGGATATCGATTTAGTACTTTTGTGCCAGAGCACTAAAACGCATAAATCATGACAAATTTCATTTGTGATTTTAGCAAAAGGATGTTGGTCTTTCTTAAATTCTTTTCTGTTATTATGATTAAAGAGAGAATGAAACTTAGCAGAAAATAATTTACAAACCTCCTAACAACAAGTAAGTAAGCGATGTAGAGAAAATGACATTTTACGGGTGATCAGTTATGATTCGATTGATAGACTTTAGCCGTTAAGAATGGTCAGTTTTCCTGTTTGAACAGTGATCTTTCTCCCATCAGATCAACATTATTTAACAGTTCATGATACAACACATAAATTGGAGATCTTAGCTAGTAAATTGATCAACAAACCCTCTTACATATTTGTATACCTGACATAACGATATGCTATCTGGTCAATCAATAAACGGACAAATCATAATTACGATTACTTCACTATAAAGAGAGAAGAAGGGGAAATATAGATAGGGGATGCTTACTCCTCCTAGGCACATGGTCGCACCTCTGGCGTGTCCAGGGGTCCGTGTTTGCCCAACTATCTATTTTGTATTGCTTATAAGAGTTATGAGATTGATCACTGTTCGTTATCTTCACCTTGCATAGGGTACCGTATAAGTTTTACATTATGAACCCTGGGTCGAGGCCTTTGCTGGTGGACTGTTAGTCTCCGAGGGTCTCTACAGCCCAGTAGCTAAGTACTTTGTTACTAGCTTGAAAATACGGATGTATATTTAATTGCGCATCTGGTGCATCAAAATTGGTAACGTATAAGTTTTACAATATGATCCCTGGGTCAAGGCCTCTGCTGGTGGACTGTTAGTCCCAGAGGGTCTCTACACCCCAGTAGCTAAATACTTTGTTACTAGCTTGAAAATACGGATGTATATTTAATTGCTGTTATAAAATTTAGAAATTCACTCCAAAATTAAGGATTATCTCCCTCACGCATAGCTCTTATCCCTAGACGAATTTGACTCCACTTTTTTGGTACACTGTTTTTCCATGTAAAAGCTCTAAAACTTCATTGTTATTTCGGATTTCAAACATTTCGGTTGAGCACCACTGAAGAGAAATCATTTGTCGAAATGCGCATCTGGTGCATCAACTTGGTACCGTATAAGTTTTAATTAGGGAAAGCGATATATTACAGAGGCAATGTTTTGTCTTAAGGTATCCGCTCACACCCTATTTTTTTTCTAGAATAAATTGTTAAGTAATACAAAATTTGGTATAAAATGAAAGACAATTAACAGCCATAGTGATTCACCAAACGTTTTTTCTTCATCCTATTCCGTATATATCGCTAGAATAACTGAAAATGAAAGTAATATTCTACTTTCAGATAATTAAGATAATTCAAAGATTTAGTAAACATGTAATTACCATATCCATCTGAATATAAGATTTCTGCAAGGAGTATGATCATAAAAACGTCCATTCCCATGTATTGATCGATTGGATGTTACCAACTTTCAGCATAAACACCGGGAAGTATGCAGTGTGTTTGTCATGTTTTTTTTAAACATTGATAAATAACTACAGGATAGGTGTATTGTGTATTTAAAGCTGAGAAATATGATCAAGTATATGCAATGCAGACGACGTATTCTAATCAATGCAAATTGAAGTTGGTGTCATTAAAGCATAGTGTAGATGATCATCAAAGTGTTATATGTAACTAACTAAAACCTATTAACACTTGCATTTAATTCTTAATCTTTTAATAAAAATATTAGAAAGATTAAATGATATCAGCTTATACTGTCAAGACGAATCACAAAAGCCCGTTCGGCGTTTGGACACCCTCGGATATGGCGTATGTATCTCGGTCCCACGTGTGAAGAATTAAAACAAATTTGTTCCGAATTCCCGTCTCAGACAATGTCAATCCACATGGTTCGATGTCTAGATGACATTTAATCTGGGTTAATACCAACCAAACAGAAAAATATGTATTTTTCAAGTAATTGTACTTTAAATTTATTTAAGGATACTGGCATGTTGACTATGCCTACATTGTTTGCCAGATTCACCAGATGAGCATTTCGACAAATAATTTCTCCTCAGTGATGGTCAACCGAAATGTTTGAAATCCGAAATAACAATGAAGTTTTAGAGCTATTATAGCCAAAAACAGCGTGCCAAAAAAGTGGAGTCAAATTCGTCTAAGGATAAGAGCTATGCATGAGGGAGATAATCCTTAATTTTGAAATGAATTTCTAAATTTTATAACAGCAATTAAATATACATCCGTATTTTCAAGCTAGTAACGGAACACTTAGCTACTGGGCTGTAGAGACCCTCGGGGACTAACAGTCCACCATGATTAATTGTTCAGTTAAAAGTATTCGAAAAGGTATTGTGCTAAATCATATAACCTATGGAAGGTGAAGACAACTGCTTAATCTTATAACTCATTTAAGGAATACAAAATAGAGATTTGGGCAAACACGGTCCCCTGGATATGCTGGAGGTGAGATCGAGTTCCTAGAAGTAAACATTCCATATTGACCGGCTACACTCCGCCGTGATCCCTATATTTTTATCAGGTAAATGGAGTAATCCGTAGTCAAAACCGTTGTGCTCAGAACGGCCTAACAATCGGTATGAAGCACGCCAGACAGCATTTGACCCAATAATATGTTGTATTGGCAAACTAGACCATTATACATGTGACAACCATTGAATTTGCAAAATTTGACTTTGATCGAAACTGTTGAAATCCCTGCAACATAAACTTATTTACCAGTGGCCTGCCTCGATGTAAAAACTGATTTTACTCAACTTATACATATTAATTTACGATGAACTGGATGAAGGTGTTATCATTTGCAAAATGATAGAAATACATATCAAAATCTAGACGTGTTTTTCCATATAATTTAGGCATAATCAACTATTTCTGAATATGTAAATCTGAAAAGGTAATCTGGATTTTGCAGTGATAGATGATGTTCTATACATATCACGATGACGTGTTCGAAGATAATACTAGAAAAAGATTCCAAAACGTGTCTCTGGTGTAGTATCATGTAGTAGGGTCAGTAAATCAGGAGAATGAATTACTTTGACATGTTCTGAAAGGTGAAGATAACGAAGAGTGATCAATCTCATAACTCCTATACGCAATACAAAATATAGAGTCGGGCAAACACGGACATACAAAAAGTGAGGTCATGTGCCTAGGAGGAGTAAACATCCCCTGTCGACTGGTCAAACCCTATATCAGCTCTATATCTTGATCAGGTAAACAAACTTATCAGTTGATAAAAGTAGTGTGTCGGGCAAACACGGACATACAAAAACTGGGATCACGTGCCTAGGAGGAGTAAACATCCCCTATCGACTGGTCACATCCGTCGTAAGCCCTATATCTTGATCAGGTAAACGGACTTATCGGTTGATAAATCAGTGTGTCAAGAACGCCATAACAATCCATTTGGTATAAAAAAAAAATCTGAGATTTAACAAATCAGTCTATCACAGTCAACGTATTTTAACTTGATTCATGATATAAAAATAGATCCTTCCGTATGTGTACTTTATATTTGGAAAAGGAAATGTTAAGTTTGTACGTGAAATCAGCAAACTCAGCTTTCTTTTATACTTTGATACATTTCTGTATCAACCATATAAGAACAATATTCCCTGCATGTTTTTTCATGTTTCATAAATCTTGGAGAGTTTTTACTCATATTGAGACGTCGAAAGAAGTAGATGAAGTTTCTCACAATTTGTTAAATTCACGTGACTTACTCATGGAGACTTTACAGGAATTTCAGCAGATTTCAAGATTTAACTTGATGCTAATTATTTCTAACATGAAATTCGCTGTTTTGCAGACGTGAGACGGACTTGTTGAGTGTGAGGTCACGATCTCGTAAATATACCCAGAATCTAACTTTATTATGACGATTTAGCATTTATCAATTCATCAACATTCAATTTTGAGAGTAATCAATATTTTCGCTTAATTATTATGCTGGAGATGTATATTTCATTCTTCCATTATGTTATTCGATGCAGAATGTTGAATACGCCTGGTCGATTTTTAAAAATGTTTTAAATGTATGTCAAACTTATACGGTACCAATTTTGATACACCAGAACGCGCAATTTCAACAAGTAATGTCTCTTCAGTGATGCTCAACCCAAATGTTTGAAATCCGAAATAATAATAAACTTGTAAGAGCTATTTTAGGGAAAAACAGAATGCCTAAAAGTGGAGTCAAATTCGTCTAAGGATAAGAGCTATGCATGGGGGAGATACTCCTTAATTTGGAAATGAATTTCTAAATTTTATCACAACAATTAAATATACATCCGTATTTTCAAGCTACTAACCAAATACTTAGCTACTGGGCTGTAGAAACGTGTAGAGATGTGTGCAAGCAACAGTATTAGAAAATATGCGTTATGGTTGCTTTTATTCCTAAGCGAGAACTTCTGGTAAAGAGTTCCACACATGGCATACATGATAAGACGAACAGTGACCGATTATAACTCCTCATAATCCCCTTTCTATGTGCTGCCATAATTTACATATACATAGCACATTATAAGTTCTAGAAAACTCACGATCTTTATCAATAAATTGTATTGCGACAGATATTAGGGCTCATGGCGGGTGTGACCGGTCGACAGGGGAAAGTGGTTGATTATTGGTTTGCTATTCGTTTGCTAACTCTTGTTGAAGACCCACGTTCTTTCGAAAGGGGTTCAACAAGTTTACGGAAAGAATGAGACGTTAACGATTTAGGTAATAGCTATTTCCAAATACGGTCGATAAGACCCTGTGTGAATGGGATGATAAGAAATTCGGTATTGCGAGGTAGCAGTTCATTTAAAACGATTTTAACGAGATATGTTCAATTCACGGGATCATGTGTGTAGTTCATTAATCAGTTATATCAAGAAGCTATATAATCATATCATGAAATGTGAACACTGATCAATCTCACACTCTCATAAGCAATACAAAATAGAAATCTGGGCAAATACGAACCCCTACATATACCAGAAGTTAATGCCTAGGAGGAGTAAGCATCCCCTGCCAACCCATCACGCCCACCGTGAGTCCTGCATCTTGATTAGGTAAACGGAATTAATGCTATCATATAATGCAATCAGTCTGCTTTCGTCACATTAAAATACAATTTTGTTCAATTTCCTAATGATTGGCAAACTGTACCAATCACATAAAGATAAGGATTCAGGATAGGAAATGTCCTTTACGTGTTACACGACCGCCGCAGTGGCCGAGACGTTAGAGCGTTCGCCCGGCATGCGGAAGGCCCGGAGTTCGAATCTCGTGACAATAGTCGTTAAAATAGGTAGTGACAGGTCCATCACCAAACGCGGCATAAGGTGTAAATGTCACGGGTCCTCAGAGATGACCTTATAAACGGATGTCCCATGTCACAGTAGGTGTGGCACGCCAAAGAACCCTCACTGCTCAATGGTCGTAAGCGCCGAGCATGGCCTAAATTTGAAGCCCTTCACCGGTCTTGGTGACGTCTCCATATGAGTGAAAAATTCTCGAGCGAGACGTTAAGCAAGATACAAGCAATCAATTTACGTGTTACAACAATTAAACTTATCACTCCTGTAATTTGCAAATCATCAATTGTACATTTTTTTTCATCAACAAAGCACTTTAACGCACAGGTACGATTAAATTTTAACAATTTCAATACAGGAAAAAATGACCCGCTCATTATCAGAACATTAAACTTTATTCATGTTTTAAAGGTATTTTAATTACTCTTTCTATCCTCCACACCGGCGTTCGGTAGAATCTTGAATTACTATCCCTATTCGATTGTTTACAGTTCTGGAACGCAAAAGTCACGCAGTCACATATGCTTTCAGATTTTATCTTTGTATTATATGTAAAAAAACAAATATACGTGAAATATTTCAGAGTATTCTATGATTGTATCAAGGAACTTTTTCTCTACTTGCTTCATTGTAAAAACGAGATAAACATCTGTTAATTAAGAAATTAGGAAAACAAATAGCGTCCGATACATATATGCTTTTATGAAAGGCAGATCAAATCAAGGAAGGTTTTGTTAACATGATATCGAATCTGATATAATGAGATGATTACCTCGTAATTATGCAGAAAGGCATTTAAATCAATCTATTATTGCATTGGAATGTATTGTTGTGAGGTACTAGATTTGGAGATATCTACAGTTTATATAAATTAGATATACAGATATGTAACTAAACATGATGTTTTTCCGGAAAACTCACAACCAAATAAATCATTTTGTGAAGTATTCCAGGGACGGTAATAAATTTTCGTATGCATTTTAATAATGTTTTCCAATAATATGTATCACATTGAAAGCAAAGACTGTCTTTTTTTTTTTTGGTAAATACATGTAATCATAACAAGTATGAGTTAGATAAACGCACAGAATTGCCGAAGTGCGCTTGAAGGTAATACTCACAATAACGATAACGCATTTAATAATACACGCTTCATCTCCTCCTTCAATAAAATATTCAAGATCGATTTTGGATATATCGAACCCCCAGATATCTCGAAGTTTTTTCTAAGTCCCTTTGACTTCGAGATAGAGATATTTTACTGTAATCATACATGTAACAAGTAAGTGATTAAAAATGCAACACATTAAAACTTGTTGCGAAACTAAAGGTAAATAATTGTTGTATATTTACATTTGTTGGCTGAATATAAGACCTATCATCAGATGATTTGCGGTATGTTTTCTGTCACAAAACATACCGCAAAGATTAACATTTAGTGCAGAGTATTACGCATGTTATCAAGATTAATCACTGTTTGTTAATTTCACCTTTCATCAATATTCTGCATAGGTTAGGCTACTCGCAATTGCGATTGTGACTTTGTTGACGTAAAAACAAAGGGTACCTTTTTTCCATTTCATTCCCAGAACACCACCTGCTTAAAACCATTGCACATATTCCTAATCTATATGACAATTTGCATCATAGATAAGTTGATTCTACATAGTTTTCAACAGTTGTTGCTAAAGTGGGCAATTCGCTAATGATATGGTTGTTATCGCAATATAATTTTCAAATACAACATGTTGTTAAGTCCAATACTGTCTGACGTGTCTCATAAAAACGTTGGGTCGTTCTTACATACAGATTGTGAGTGAATTACTCTTTTTACCTGATCAAGAAAGACGGTTCATGGTTAGTGTCACCGATCAACAGGGAGGGAATGTTTACTTCATCTAAGCACTAGATCCCACCTCTAATGTGTCCAGTGTTCCGTGTTTGCCCTGCCCATACTTTTGTATTATTCAAGAACTTTTTAGATTGCAACTGATCCCAATTGATACATGCACCTTGATTTCAAAACAAAGAAAATCAGGGAACCTGTCGGGGATTTCTTCAACCGTTGGCCATAGATGAGTGGACAGGCCAGTTTGGGTTCTTCATCATGATTCTAGGTGTCACATTCCCAAAATGATTAGTTTAATTTACCCTATTCCATAATATTCCACTCCTACCAAAACATCACAAGCTATAGGCAAGTGATGCCTGGTACTCAAGGCCGCATCAGTGATGATTCTTTAAAGTACCAAGACCGACCGCGACACGGGGTCTTGTTTCAAACGTCTTATCCGACAATCAATTGACGATTATTCCTCACCGTTTGGCAATTCGAAATTGAAAAGATGATTTGAAATAAAGAAAGTCACGGAACCTGTTGGGGATTACTTCAACCTCAAATGGCCATAGAGGGTTGGGAACATGTCAGTTTGGGTTCTTCATCACGTTTCGATGTATTAAAGTACTAAACATAGTTCCTTGTTTCACGACTTTTCCAGAAGAATGCACTCCTACTAAAACGTCACCCGATTTAGATAAACTGACATACATTTGAACCTTTGCATGTTGCTCAGGGTCACAACAAATGATTAAGGTACCATGAAGGCACCATGACCTACCACAACACGATATCTTATTTTTAAAGTTTTATCCAATAGACAATCAACGTTCATTTTTGGATGTCAAGCCAAGGGTATGACATATGAACAGTCAATATCTGTGTTATATTATTTTTCACTGTATCTCATCGAAATCATTTTTATTCAAAAGAATATAATTAGATTCAGTTTTCTCATTTGATATATATTTCTTTGCTTTTATCCTTTGGAGAATAGGTCACTATTTTTTAGACATCACCGGTTGTAGATCAGGTGTCAACAGCTGTGTAGATCAGATGTCGCCGGCTGTAGATCAGGTATCACAAAAATAACATATACGTGGCGTTCAGGGCCGATACAGTTAGCATGTAACTACGCACGACCACAATTAAGGTGGCATCCGAAGGTATCACGAATAGCTTCTAAATACCAACTAGTTGATGAAGAAACAGTCACCACCTATTTGTAAGTCTTAGGTTTGATGCGATCCAAGTACCATGACACCTGGTAAAAATGAACGCTTTAGCTTACGAGCCATCCAGGCCGGTCAATAACTTAATGATAATGAAAATAACGTTATGTTCGTATTACTTGTAGCATTTAACTTATAATAGAAGTCTCAGACCTTATGATAGTATACTTTACATTGAATTATCGATGTGTACTACACGATTTAAAACCCAAAAATACCAAAACTACCATTAACATCATAATTTGCATACATTTAGATTTTTGTACAAATATTTCACTTAATGGTGCGTTGCTTTGTGTTGCGTGCTTTGGATTTCATCATAACCAGACCAAACATCCCATAGACGAAAAAATATGCAGACCGAAATCGTTTTCTAATTATTATAATCCAAGAGTTTATAGGGTAACCTATCAATATGCACTACTATGTACAATTCTTGTGATTGATTTGTTGACGTAATTTTCCGCGGTTTGTTCTTATCGTTGCTTGCAAATTAGTTCTTTCTTCTTCTGCTTCAAAAGACTTGCGTATACCATTACTGTGACATTCAGTTATCCAGAAAACAGTTATGTGATTTATTGTAAACACTGCATCCTTCGAAACAGTATACCTGTTTATTGGTTCATTTCTTTTTAATCTGTAATTGATTTCTTTGACTTGCGAAATGAACAGGTTATCCGGATAATTTGAACATTTCCATTATGCGCATCATTCAATTAATTTCGGGTTTCACACAATTTTTGCTCTTGATTTTCTATCTGTATTGCATATATGTATTTCAATTCATAACTTATATCCTATAGATGTGATACACTACACATTATAATAGAATTACCTAGTAAAGAAATATCCTTATTACACTGAAATACATGTAGAGATAAAGAGTTTTATATGATTACGGAGCATATAAACCACGAAGTAATTAAATACAACTTAAATTTAATGAGAAGTCAACAATCCACGCACTTCATTACAGCTATATTCAAAGTTCAGATAAAGCTAACTGTTGATGAGTTCTATTGTATAGAAAGTTACAAGTTTTGATCTTTCCAACTTAAGCTGCAAATTCCAAGTTCTGATAAGCATTCCTAACGTCTAGTACATTTAAGTCTTGGTATGCATTCCTATTGTGAGACACACTAAGTTCCTCATAACTTTGTGGTTCGTCTGTTACACTGATTTCCAAAGTTGAAAACATTTCGTTTACTGTGACCTCCCCAACAGGTTCGTTTATCTTGTCCGATTTCTCGCAGTATCTTTGCCTGAAATTGAGTATTCGAATTATCAGAATGTCATTTGGTATGAATAAAAAATACGAACTAAATATCTTTACATATGATAAAATATATTTATCACAGGCATGGTATCCGTATACTTCAATAAAGGGATTTATGACCCCTATAGAGCCTCAACCACTTGTTTTCACTACTTGCTATACCAAAAAGTTCTTACAAAATAAGAATACGAATATACAATTTCTCAAACTATCAAAAATAGAAAAAGCAAAAGCAACTACGTAATCCTTTAACATCAAAATGTATCTTTATTATGCTTTGACAATGGGCTATTCTCACAGAGGAAAATACATTAGATCTCCAAACTTCAACAACAAATAACAATAAACAACAATCAATTAGTCATAGTAATTGTTGATAAATGCCGTGCAATTAAAAGCAGATTAAGATGATTATGCCAACAAAAACAACTTAACCAGAACCATTCAATTTCAAATGATTCAAAGAAAAAGAGAAAATAACAAACAGTGATCAATCACATGAAAGGTGAAAATAACTGAAATAGTGATCATTCTCGTAACTTTAATGAGCAATAAAAATTAGAAAGTGGGACAAACACGCACACCTGTATACACCAGATGTGGGATCGGGTGCCTAGGAGGGGTAAGCATGCCCTGTTGATCGGTCACACCCGACGTGAGCCCTATATCTTGATCAGGTAAACGGAATCATCCGTAGTTACAATCAGTGTGCCAAGAACGACCCAACAATATGTTGGAAACACGTAAGACAGCATTTGACCCAGTGATAGGTTGCGTTAGCAAACAAAATTGTTCTAACGACCAAGGAATTTGCGAAATGATGACTTTAAACGAGACTGTTGAAGCCCCTGCACCATCAATTTGTTTGGCAGTAGCGTGCCTCAATTCAAAATAGTACCGTATGCAGTAAAAGCTATTTCATATCGAATCAGTTGAGAAATATAAACACCATATGCAGGTGATAATGAAATGTTGCTAAATAAATATGGGAAGTTAATGATGGAGAAGCTGAAATCATCCAGTTTGTCAAAAAGGATAGTTGTTAGTTTGCTGTTAATATTTACTTTCTATACGATATCTATGTATGAAGCAGGAGTGAACGACTTTATGATGCCTTTTATTTCGAGTTCACAGGGATATATCGATTCGATATATGCATGGAAATTAGCATTGTTAATAGATAAAACGTCGTCGATAGATCTGAATGTCGAATTGAAGGACACAGCAAGGGATTTTTTTCGTCTGACGTAGAAATTCTTGAATAAAGTCTGCTTCATATGAATATGTAACAGAGGATAATTCCTACAATGAACTCAATATCAAGAGTAGGGAAACGGCAAAAACACCTTGGACAGGCCAAGGTTAGAATAAAAAGACTTAAGATACCCTGATGTTGCAATATATAACATACATATATTTGTGTGTTTGCATGGGTATGCTACACAGGAAGTATGTCAGATTAACACGGACAACAGATGTACGAAAAAGATGTGAATAATGGTTGTTTTTAATATGTCTGCACTAAATGTGTAGATTGACATACGGGAATATGTTTTTAATTCAAAAGCATATTGGCGACATTATCATCAATGAAGGGATTTCTGCAAACTTCCTAATCCGACAATGAAATATATTCTGTTTGGTGAATGAGGGAGGCTACTTTGACTTTTTATATCGTGTGGCTTTACATACCGCATCGATATTGTACCAACACATACAAGGACTGTTCCAATCAGTGAAAGCAATACCGCAAGTGTTATAGTGGAGGCACTGGTCGATGTATCGTCTGTAACAAAGATCAAACTATATATCATTAAACGTAAAATGAACACAAACTATGTAATAAAACCATTATTTGCATTATGAAAACAATAACTACACTTGTTTCAATGGGTTTTTTTTTAATAATTCGATTGTTAAAACAATTCAAAAATGATTTTTGCATACTAATCTGAAAATATAATTTCGTATTCATCTGATGAAACTTACGATAGAAGTCACATGCGAGGCCAATATACGGTTCTTGACATCCCCGAGAACAACTGCCATCATATCTATTACAGATCTCATCATTAACACAATGTCCACTGCATATATACTGACAATTTATTCCGTAGGATCCGGGGGGACATTCGAAACAGAAAAAAATAACTCATTCTCAAACATTGATATCCGTTCACTATTAGGCATATTAGTCCTCAATGTCGTTGTAATTTCACTTAGAAATGAATAAGTAGATGATTAAATACTGTTCTTGGTACAATGTCAATTAATTCAGATATATCTCAAACTTTCAAGCGTTGACCACCCTATTAATCTTTCATGAATCCGTACACTCTCATCAAGAACAATACATAATATACACAGTGAGAAAAATGTCATCTTACTCTCATGAACTAGGTTTTAGATGTGTTAAGAATAATAAAACGATTCTCAATTTAACATCAACAAAGTGTTCACCACTTAATAAGTTTTGAAAGTAAGGCAGGACATTTCTGGTTTAACATTTATTCTAGTAACGTACTTTGATTACAGATATCGCCCATGTACCCCGGAATACACCCCGTCTCACAGCGTCCATTGTCCTTGTTACATGGAGTGTCGTCCATACAGTAACCACTGCAGCTATGGATACAGTTTGGTCCATACTTTCCAACATCACATTCTGTTTTTGTAATCAACACCAAGTTTAAAAATCACAAGAAGTATATCAAGGAAAAATGAAATACGAGTCCATATTCGTGTCTGTCTACTTTTCTAATTGCTACTTTGAAATTCATTTATTGGGATATAGTAAGATGTTAATGTTACTATAATTGGTCATATAATTCAGTCTAAAAAAATGTTACAGCACGTTTATCTAACTCCATTAATTCTCACCTTTTTCACAATGCGTCCCTAACCATCCCGCTGTACATCCCCCATCACAAGTACCTTTCATGTGATTACAAAACTCATTATTCTTGCAACGACCTGTACAGGGGTATCGACACTCTAATCCATATGATCCAAAGGGGCATTCTATCAATAATATTAGACAATGATTTACACAAGAAATACCTCATCGTGCATCTTTAAAATCATCCGCACTGTATTGTAAGAAAGGAAAACTTCCAGAAATTTCATTTTTATTTTATTCTCATTTTTTTATTATCAAAGAGAAATGGAGAAAAAAAGCTATTGACAAATGAGTTCATGCTACATGTATTTTAACAGTTTCGTTCTAGGTCAGCAATTCACGAATTCCATGGTCAATATAATAAGCTAATGTGACAGGTTGGATGCTGTATGACTTGTTTCACACAAACTGTTAGGTCGTTATTTACACACTTATTGTGAGCATGAATTACTTCGATTATATTTTTCAAAATATAAGACCCACGGGGATGTAACAGTTCAACAGGAATCCTTATCCCTTCTAGGCATCTGAATGTTTTCAGATTTCGTATTTCTCTACTTTCTATGGGATTCCTGAACCTCGTCTAAAGTCAGCAAAAGACAACAATTGGGTCAAATGCTGTTTGACGTATCTACAACATATGGGTAGGTTATTTTTATACAATGATCATGTCTACCAAAGGTTGGTTCAGGTGCCTATGAGAAAAAAATATCCCAAGTCGATCGGTGAAACCAGCCGTGAGCCCTATCTCTTGATCAGCTAAACGGAGTCGTACGTAGTCACAATTAGTGTGCTAAGAACTGTCTAACAATCGGTACAATACACATCAGACAGCAACTGATTCAATGCTAAATTATATTGTCAATCTAAATCGTTATAACGACCATATATTGTACTAAACACTGACTGAAACTCCTGTAACATAAACTTGCTTGCCAGTTGCCTGTCTCGATTTGAAAAATGATCATACGCACAAGCAGCTCTTGCGTACCGTTATAACGATGGCATAAATTGTGAAATGCTGAATTTAAACGATATTGTTGTAATCTCAGTAACACCAAATTCTTTTTCAGTGGCCCGTCTCGCTTTCATAACTGACCATACGCAGAACAAACTCTTGTTCATCGAATCAGTTAAGATACATACACATCATATGTAGAATAGAATAAAGAAATAGAAGGAAAAAGATTAAATGCAGTGCTACAAAAACATTCCGACCGCCTTCGTAACCTACCGCTTAAATGTGAAAAACGCTGATGTGTAAATTTAGATATTAGTTATGGAATGGAATTTATAGAATATATGTATTAAGGGTTATCTCCCTCATGCATAGCTCTTATCCTTGGACGAATTTGGCTCCACTTTTTTGGCTATAGTTAGATCTAAAACTTCATAGTTATTTCGGATTTCAAACATTTCGGTTGAGCATCACTGAAGAGACATTATTTGTCGAAATGCGCATCTGGTGCATCAAAATTGGTACCGTATAAGTTTTACATGTATATGTATAAATTCTTGAAAGTAAGGACTGACATCTATGATTCACGAAGTGATGAAAGGCAACGAACACTGATCAATCTCCCTGAATAAATCTAAAACATACTTTTATCACATGTATCATCCATGTACCCTGGAATACATCCAGTGAAACAACGTCCATTCTCCCTCCCACATGGCGTATTGTTCTGACAGTTTCCGCTGCAGTTATGAACACAATCTGGTCCATATTCTCCAACATCACACTCTGTATTTTGATGAACATATTTAGATATAATAAAAGGTGAAGATAATGAACAGTGATCAATATCATAAAGCATATTAGCAATACAAAATAGAGAGTTGAACGAACGCGGACCCATGAGTATAACAGAGATGGAATCAGGTGCCTAGGAGTAAGCTTTCCCGGTCGACCGGTCACAACCGCTGAGAGCCCCATATCTTGATCAGGTAAACTCGTAGTCAAAACTAGTGTACCAAGAATGGCCTAGCAATCGGTATGTATATCACAAAAATATTTCATGAGTTATCAAATTTTGTATTGCATTACATTTATTTCAAAATCCATTTTGGAGGATGATTAATATGTCATATTACTTTCAACGATCATAAAAGTCAATTGTATTCTCTTAACAAGATATTCATTCAAATGCATCAGTTTTCACCTTTCTCACAATGTGTCCCAGACCATCCTGCAGCACATCCATTACAAACACCTGTCACATGATTGCACGGCTCATTATTTTTGCAGCGACCTGCACACGTGTATTGGCACTCTAATCCATATGATCCAAAGGGGCATCCTGTTAATAATATTAAGCACCAATTTCCAAATAAATAAAAATACCTTAACGTGCATGTTTAAAATTGTCAAGAATATCTTACATCCCTTGTTTACATAAAATGAAAAGAACTTTAAATCGAGAAATGTTCACGTTATTTTATTTTCTTACGATTGTTTTTATTAAAGCAAAACGAGTTATGTTGGTACATATATATGATCTAAATTACTTTTCAATTTAAATTTAGTAGTGCACTATCTTTAGACACCTTATATACTTTTTTCTCGTTTGCCCCGATGAAGCAACAGGTCGTCCCAATACTTTGACAATTCAAATATTCCTGTTATTTTAGCATTCTATATCTCTGTTGTGTGCAAGGTGAAGATAACGAACAGTGATCAATCTCATAACTCCTACAAGCAATACAAAATAGATAGCTGGGCAAACACGGACCCCTTGACACACCAGAGGGGGGATCAGGTGCCTAGGAGGAGTAAGCTCCCCTGTTGACCGGTCATATATATATATATATATATGGCCCCATGCATCTATTTTGTGGATCAGATACTCCTAGGTATCGGATGTTGTTAGAATTAAGAAATGTCTTTGGTGTTACATATTCTAACTTATACTAGGTACATACGGCCATGACATTGATATGTCGTTATGGTGCCAATGTCATCACACATACGCACGCACCTACCCACTCACCACCACCACCACCCCGCACACACACAACACAGTGTCACATCAGACATACTGGAAACCACTATAGCCCAAACGAGAGAATAAGAAAGGATTACCTTTCTTACATTTATCCACAATTCAGGGCATAAATTCAGGAGCTTGAGAAAATTCAAGATTGTTAATATTCTCATTTGAACTTCAATGCGAAAGCTAGACAGACAGAAAGAGCATGCCCGAAAATGATTTCCGTTGTAAATCCAAAGTTCTCCACCAGAAATATATATCTAATTGAAAACAATACCTATTTTACTTCACCATAAATCATAAAATATATATGACGTCACAATCAATGACGTCACAACAGTGTAAGAAATAAAATATTTACATGGCTGTCGCACATAGGTAAAGTCGATCTCACACAGGTGAGTATGTGATAAAAAATGGTTCTAGAAACTTTAAAGCACTGGTCTGTGTCCACATATATTCAAACAAACATGATTCTCGTAAACCTAGCGAATATTTCCCACAGGCAAATAACAGTTGATTTACATGGACTGTGACTTTCTCTTTTAGTGCCGGACGTTGGTAAAGGAAAATTAGCTTTCTTTCTGAAACGTTTTCGGTAAATTGTAAAATCAAAATGCAAGAATCATCAAGTAATATTGTTTTTTATATCACAGATACGCAAGAACACAAGCAAGCAAGCAAATAAATACACACATACGCACGAACACAATCAAGAAATAAATAAATACACACACGCACGAGCACAAGCAAGCAAATAAATAAATACGCACAAACACAAGCAAATAAATACACACGCACAGGTGCACTCGTACAAGCAAGCAAATAAACACACACACACACACACGCGCGCACACAAGCAACCGAACAAATAAATACACACACACGCGCGCACACACAAGCAAGCAAGCAAATAAATGCACACACACTCGCGCACACAAGCAAGCAAGCAAATAAATACACACGCACAGGTGCACTCGTACAAGCAAGCAAATAAATACACACACACGCGCGCGCACACAAGCAAGCAAGCAAATACACACACACGCGCGCGCACACAAGCAAGCAAGCAAATAATTACACCTTTTTATCATATTCAATGCATCAAGTAGTCAAGTAGAGTTAATCATACTTTTTTTGCAGAAGTCGCCGGTCCATCCACTTTGACAACCCATGCATGTCCCGTTCCAAATATTGCATGTTCTTCCAAGACAATTATCAGGACACGGTAGTTCGCAGTTTTCCCCATACAGCCCTGTTCTCGTACAACCTCACGGGCACAAAAATACAAGAATAAAAAACAAACTTGATGTCGAATGAAATACTTCATTCCATTTCTATTGATTATTTTTGCTAGCAAATTATATATTTCAGAGAAAACCGCTTTTTTATAACTTCTTACACATATGTTATATATTTGCACTCATACCGTGCACTAAAACCTCACATAGTTCCGTATAGATTGTCATTTCGTATCCATCAGGATAAGAAACATTTGAGAATCTTTCGTTGTAGAAAATTAAGTATTGTCCCAGTCCAGTGCAAGTTGTAGTAAACACCAGGGAAGATAACTCTTTCCCATTTTTATAACACAACGTTCCCTCCTCTTTGATAGAAGAATTGGATAAATAGATGGAAAATCCCGCAAAGCGACCTCTTGGCTTTTGACTTCAAGGAAAATAATTAAAGCAGATGATTTGTATTTCGACAAAGAAAGGAATCATCAAGAAAATAAATTATGCATCATTTAATAAAATGATCTTCCCAACAGTTAATATATTAGTATATAGGGTGGTCTTTAAATTATTATTCCACCTTCAAATGTATATGCACATTCCTTGCGATAGATTAAAAACTAGACTTTTTGACATTTTAGACAGTCTTTTCTTCAACAAAAATGAAATACGGAAATATTCATATATATTGATTAGTCATAGAAAATACTTTGTTAAAGAACACTCTGATTCCACGCAGAAGTTGGATTTAAAAATATCCTGCAATCTTCACAAACAATACATTCGTAGTCTTTGTTGATCAGGTATTCCAAAAATGTGTTGGGATTTCATTGACACGAACTGTGTCCCTTCGTTAGCAGACCGGTTTCTATCTTCATGAAGCATAATTTATTCAAAAACTTCTACGCGAAAAGAAACAATCTCTTCTTGTGACCTTCAATGCGACATTAAGATATGTCTACGACGTTTTGTCAATTAACCATAATAATTTTCATTCATATGTCGATTCGATATATCCCTTAGAAGGACAGACTAACAACTCAACGTTATGATAAACAGTATGATTTCAACTTCTCCGTCGTCAACTTTCCATATTCATGCAGCAATATTCCATGATCACCTGTATATGGTGTTCATATCTCGCAACTGATTCGATAGCAAAACCTTGTTTTTAAATCCAGGTTACAGGGGCTACAACAGTTTCGTTTAAAGTCAGCATTTCGCAAATTATATGATCCTAGTTTGCTAGTACTACCTATCATTGAGTCAAATGATGTCGGACTCGTGTCATATTGATTGCTAGGCCGTGCCCGGCACACTGATCCTGCGTATGAATAACTTCATTCATCTGACCAGGATATACCGCTCGCGACAAATGTAACCGGTTAACAGGTGGTGCTTGCTCATCCTAGGCACCTGGTCTGGCGGTTTTAAACTTTACCATACTCATACTAAAACTCATTCATATTTGATTTGAGTACAACTCCGATCAAACTCAGAAACATGTTCGAAACGAACAGTGATCAATTTCACAACTCCCAAAATCAATATAAATTATATAGTTGGACGAACACGGACTCCTGGACAAACCATATGTGGGATCGGGTGTCTAGGAGGAGTAAACATCCCCTGTCGACCGGTCACACCCGCCGTGAGCCCTATATCAGGTAAACGGAGCTATCCGTAGTCAAAATCAATGTATTAAGAACGGCCTAACAATCGGTATGAAACATACCAGACATCGTTTGATACAATAATAATAATGATAATAATAATAATAATAATTGATTTCATATAGCGCCCTTTCCAGCGTATTCTTCTCAAATCGCTTTACAATGATCTATGTACATTATTACCCCGGCAGACCTTATATCAATCTAGAACTTCCTCAGCCTCCTAGGAAGCATACAGTGCAAGCTGCCATTATAAGCGCTAGAGCACTAACATTCTAACAATATATTTCACTGTCTATAGCCAGGTACCCCTTTTACACTTGGGTGGAGTGAGGAAATTCATGTAAAGGACACAGCGTCAGTCCTGCCGCGGCCAGGACTCGACCCCACGACTTTTCGGTAGAGAGACTGAGGGCCTAACCACTCGGCCACCGACGCTGATAGACTGTATTGGCAAACAAAATCGTTATAACGACCATAGAATTTGCAAAATGCTTACTTCAATCGAGACTGTTGAAACCCCTGTACCATCAACTTGTTTGTCAGTAGCTTGCCTTGATTGAAAAACTGAGCATACGCAGAAGAAACTCTTGTGTATGGAATCAGTTGAGAGATATAAACACCATATATAGGTGATAATGGGATATCATTACTTAAATTGGGAAATTCATGAAGGAGACGCTGAAATCATTTTGTTTGTCATACAGTTGAGTTGTCAGTTTGCCGTTAATATATACTTTCAATCAAATATCTAGGTATGAAGCAGATGACGACGATCGGGTTTTTTTTTTTTTTTGTTGTTATTTTAGCTCACAGGGATCTATCGAATCGACATATGAATGAAAATTAATATTGTTGATCAATTTTACAAAAGTTGTCCAGCCTTCTTTTGAGTAAGGGCATGATTTAGAGCACGGGGTTCGAGTTTGAGTATGAAAATGTGCTCAAACGGCTTTATAGCCTCTAGGCCTGGTCCCACCTCCGGTAGATCCTGGGATATATGTTTAAGCAGCTCTCTATTTTGTATTGCTTATAGGAGTTCTGAGATTGATCATTGTTCGTTATATTCACCATCCATATGCAAATCATTATGGTTTTGGATAGGGGGAATAGTTTTACAATATTTTCGTTCTTTTGATATGAGAATGAATGAGCCAGTTCACAACAAGGCACCTTTATTTTAGCTTTATTATTCGGCCATACTCGTTATCATTTGGCTTTTATCACAGGATAAAAATAATACAACTTGACCGCATATACACATGTGCTCGTAATTTTCATTGGAATTTTGATCTCTACTGTTGTATAAAACTGCTTCACTTCCTCTTAATAATCAAATGAGGGTTTATTTGTACGAATGTGCTATCTCAAATTCATATATTTGTTTTTGCTATTTGATAAACATGATTTACCTCTGTCCTCCCCGTAGTCCTTAAACATGATGAAAACGTTGTATATATTGTTTACAGCACCAAAATCCACAAGCCACCAAACTGTTTGCTCTGGAGAATTAGTTCAAATAGGACTGTTCCTTGTACACGTACTGTTGTCTCTGTCTACCGCATTACTGGATTGATATTTACGACAGTAATCCCAGTCCCTGCACGCGTAATATTCCGGACTATGTGCGGTTGGCTTATTAAACGATAAATCCTCTGAGGAAAAGAGTAATCAATAATTGTTTTAAGTTATAAACTGATTTTCTATAATTAAAGTACACTACAAAAACTTTAAAACACATATATTCATGGATACACGAAATAATTAAAACGACTCCATGAATGCTACAACAATGCGTTTACAGTTCGCGGGGATGAGAGAAAGATTACCACATACGACATCAAAGCCCCCCTCCCGAGACCGATCAACATTTTTAAAAATCCATCACGCACCTCCAGTCGCCCCACCCCCTCTAATTAAATTACAATCAAATTCTATTAAAATCACATGAAATTGTCTTTTTAAACAGTTCCTTCGGGTATTACATTTTGATTGTTTGTTGTTTTTGTACATGCCTTAGAGCATTTTTCATTTTTTTTTATATTATGCATGTATGAGTTGTGGATGAGGTATCATACATCTATATTAATGTTTAACGTTCAGTACTGTAAGTAAAGGTAGTACCGTATAAGTTTTACATAGTCTTCCACATTTGCTTCGTACTTAGCTATTATATTGTAAGTAAGGGTAGTACGGGTAGCAGTGAGGGTTATTTAACTTACTAACGCCTGCCCCGACATGGAACCTCTGTTTTCAAGGTCATACCCGAAAGACCTGAAACACTTTTATGACACCTTAGTTTTCAGGCAGCAGGAACACTAGCGGGCTTACACTCACTACCTCCTGCCAACACTTTAAGAAATGAACTAGTGCAGGCGGTCTGGTATTTGTATTTCCATGTAAATGAGGAATGCGACAAAAGCATAAACAATCCGTTGTCAGTAAATCCCCCTTAAATTAAAAATACACTACCAAACTGCTTAATTCTGTTTTTCCTTACCACAATCACAGTACCATCTTAAATATTATTTTGAGCGGATACCAACATTAATGCATAATATAGGAACATCCCTTGCCCTGACCTTCAACAAGACATTTTGATATAGCTCGGTAACGTTTACTCTATCAACAATACTCATTCTCATTTATATGTCTCTTCGATATAAGAAAGTGAACAAAAAAGACATCTCAGAGTGTAAATGCCTGGTTGAAAGCCACAGCAAGCAAGATATATTATTTTCATTCTACCTTAAAAGAATACAAAACCAGATCAGCAAATAAAGGAACACAATCGTGCAGATTTTTGAAAGATGTGATCACCAACGGGTACAAAGCTATTGTCAGTGAGGAACTCCATTATATTTTTCAATATCAACTTCGGAGTACTTCGTGTATAATCATAGTGATGTTTAATAAAGTATGTGTCATGATCCTGTCTCTAGAACGATAAGATAGATTGATGGTACAAATGATATTTGCATAAGAAGACAAATATATTGTTTGTTTTCACAAATCAAAATTAAGATGATTACTAATGATAAATATTTCTTTACAGTAGTGATGCATAATTGAATGCTATAAAAAGGTATGTTCAATCTGACCACATTCACCCTAACGGAATGTGAAATGAATGAATAATGGAAAGCGAGTTCATTTTACTGTATTTGAATTTCTTGCAGATGACCGTTGTGTAATGCAAAACTGAATATATGTATCAACACTTCTTCATATGGAATATAAATATTATAAAAGTGAAGATGATTTGTTTATAATATAGCATGATAGAAGGAGAGGTTAACAAACAGCGATCAATCTCATAAATCCCACAAGGAATAAACATTGAATAAAATAAACACAAACCCTTGGACACACCGGAGGTAGACCCAGGTGCCGAGAAGTAGTAAGCATTCCCGCCGCGAGCTCTGCAACTTGAGCTGGTAAATCCATCGTTAAAATCAGTGTGCATATAACGTCATGCTATGTCCCTCAACTACCTCCACTACAAGCACTTAACGTGAAAGTTCTATTTATGTATAATTACGTAAGGAAACTGTTTGACTGGGTTAGTCATGCGTACAAGGCTTTCGGTCTACATGAAAGATGTCTTCAAGAAATGCAATCAAAAAGTTTTCGAGATATGGTCCACATTCCAGAAAAAAAAATAACACGTCCCTTTGTACCAGGGGACTTTTAGTTAGTTAGATAGTCAGTTAGTTAGTTAGTTAGTTAGTTAGTTAGTTAGTTCAATTCTTAATACCAGTGGTGTGCTAAACCCAAAATATTTCACAGAGGTAGTGACTGTTCTTTTCCGAAAAGTTCCGCGTGAGGTGACAATCAATGATTTTTGGGATGTGACCTTTAAAAAGAAGACCCCTATCAAGGTAGGCGTTACTTCCATAAAAAACCGTCACTGCTACGGCCTGGAGTGTAATGGTTGTGACACTTCAGTAAACGATGTTGACGTCACTATATTTTGATAAGATGTAAAACAACAGCCAGTCAAACAAACCATCTAGAATTATTTGAAATAAAAGCATTGTTCTAAAAATCAGTATAATTCATGAATTCAATAAAGATATACCTGTACACATGTACTTACCGTATCCATAAGAACATAGAAACTCTGTTAAGAGTACAATCATAAGGACCTCCATTCTAGTGTTGTACTGTAATCATCCAGCAGTGTAAATTTCAGGAAGTTTGTAAGTTTTCTCCAAATTCTATAAATATCGTGACCGGTTGTTCTAACGCATATTTTTAAAGTTCTGTATTACACTGACATTTATTTTTAAACCTATTTAATGCAGACTACGTGTACCTTGCAATAACAATTTCCATCTAGTCATTGACACACATTATAACTGGCGATATTCAACAGTTCTATCAAAGCATTGTTCTATGGTACACTGAAAGGAATTTTTTGAAATATAAAAGGAAAATAAACTACAAGGTTACCTCATACGAATGTTAAATCTTAACACCACTTTAAAGTAAAATATTGGAATTATGTGCGGTACTAGGCTATGATTTCGTAACGTTTACTTTTTTGTCAAAAATCAAAACACATTGTCTTACTATAGCGAATGTCAGAGTAAGAATCGGGACGTTTTAAATATTCAAATACAATATATAGCGATATGACGGGCTGTTGTGGTTGTAATCCATGTTTAAAGATCCTTGCCTTACGCTGCCAAGCATTTTGAATATGCTCATTGAAGGCATTGTTAACTCATATCGGGGTCATCAGCATGTATTGCATTTATATCATTACTACGGTGACTTGACTCGAAGACTCGGATCACGTCGAGTTGGCGGGCGCGGATCAGAAGCATCGAGTTTGATCTGATGATCTACCCTTGTCAACGAGACATTATCCATCACTTTCGATCAAGTTATTGTAGTGATGATAAATTTATTATGCACCCCCTTATATATCTTTGAATCCACATTTATGACATAATAAATGTAATCCAACTAATCTAAAACAAAGTTTTGTGTACACAGTTTTGTTAGTGACGCGGTCGATATTTTGCACAAAAACGTAGCGTTAATGCACTGTGATGTCATCAACTTCAAAGAATACGGAATCCAAAAATCACAGTGTGGTGATCCGGAAAATCGAATCACACTCTTTGAAATACACAGCGTCACCAAATGACACATCGATGGATATATATTAAAAAGGATTATTCATAAGTCAAATTAAAACATTATCATTTGCTACTCTTCACGAAATTCCACCAACATGTGATTGCTTTGAGAAAAACAGATTTTAGAAGGTACCCCTGTGAATCTTAAGAAGAGATAAATTGCTGCTATAGTTTCAAGCTTTTCAAGTCCGCTATAAAATAGTATACGATGACTTTAATTTTCTTTTATGTGCGGTATTACGCTGTGGTTTCATAACCGCAAGTTTATGTTGAAAATCGAAACATCAATCTTGAATATTAACTAATTTACGATGAAACAATGTTTTTTTTATATTTATTTTTTTAAACATACATACAGTATCTATATATACATACATTCTGCAAAGAAAACTGTACAAACTGGTATGAAACAATGTGTTAAGCTTACAATATATTCATAAAATACCAAAATCTTTACGATAACCAGACTATATAATGCCCAAAACAACAACAGGCAAACATGCCATATCGGTAACCTAAGTATTTGTCAAACTAAGGACATCACTATCTCAAGCACTATGACATTTATAATGATCTTCCTGTTCAGCATATTTAAGCTTAATTCTAATATTCAGCAGCAGTATGAAACAAATTGATCATGAAATTTACAATTTTGGTAAAGGATTACCTGCTCCTTCTATAAGTCCACTAAGGTTTAATTCAATATCAATAGCATTTGCGAAGATATTATTTAAATGTTTTACACAAATACACTACATATCAAAATTACTCCGAGAATCATGAAATGTACTTTTGGTAGAATCCTTCCTGTTCTACGTGGCTATGCGTTTCGTTTTTCTTACACATGTGAAATTGTAAAGAATATTTTGAAAATAGGCAAATTTTGACAGAATTTGCTCCGACCTTATGGCCTCGATGAGCAGGAGTCTAAAACTTACATTGTGTGACCTATTTCCAAACGATGCTTGATGCATGCTTCATTTTTCAAAAATACAAATGGTAGTTATCACGAAGTATTAAAGATGCTCAATTATTGACAGATGACTAAAGACCAACTTCTCAATTCTTAACAGACAATGACGGACACACGTAGATAACATGGAACGCACTACTAATAATGACGAAATCCACATAGCCTAAAGAAATGTGACGATCACGAACAGTGATCAACGCACTACTAATAATGACGAAATCCACATAGCCTAACGAAATGTGACGATAACGAACAGTGATCAACGCACTACTAATAATGACGAAATCCACATAGCCTAACGAAATGTGACGATAACGAACAGTGATCAACGCACTACTAATAATGACGAAATCCACATAGCCTAACGAAATGTGAAGATAACGAACAGTGATGAACGCACTACTTATAATGACGAAATCCACATAGCCTAACGAAATGTGAAGATAACGAACAGTGATGAACGCACTACTTATAATGACGAAATCCACATAGCCTAACGAAATGTGAAGATAACGAACAATGATCAACGCACTACTAATAATGACGAAATCCACATAGCCTAACGAAATGTGAAGATAACGAACAATGATCAACGCACTACTAATAATGACGAAATCCACATAGCCTAACGAAATGTGAAGATAACGAACAGTGATCAACGCACTACTACTAATGACGAAATCCACATCGCCTAAAGAAATGTGAAGATAACGAACAGTGATCAATCTCATAAATACTACAAGCAATACAATATGGAATACATTGCTCAAAGGTGTGGTACATTGGCATAAAGGATACAGAAAATGGATGCCATAAAAACAAGAAATAACATATAATTCTACAGTGTAAATAGGTAGCTAGCAGTATATAAATAGTTATAAATGTTGTTAGGATTGGTACGATAAGCTAACCCGTTAAACGTATGTATTTCACCATCACTTGTTTGCCAATTGTTAGATTCATATAAGATATGTTCTTTTAAGCAACGTATCTATCAATATAAACGTGACACGAACCTTGTTTACATAACCAAGAATTGAGAATTTTGTATCTGAGTTGTAACGCAACAAATGACAGTTACATTTTGCTGATTATTAGAAATGCCTTATTTAAGCAGTGTAAATATTAAAAATTGTAAGATCAAATTGAAACATGTTAAGCTCGAATCATAATCATGTCCCTTTATTGCGGTGTATCATATATACAGCTCTCTCAAAAACGCAGCCGATCTCTGTACGTGTGACTGTTCATCTACGTTGTTTCGATTATGAATTCCTTTAAACACAAATTTTCTATGGATTGTGTGATCATATATACAAATGAATGTATAAATCAGCTTTACGATTTTGATATTGATAGTGCCAAATAGGACATCGACAGAAAGGAGATCTCGAGTTAGTCGAGAGTCACGTGTTCATTATCCCTGGATTCTGAGGACAGTCCTGGGGGAGATTTCTTTCTTGTATTTCCGGCACGGTGGCATCTGACGGATAACCGTGTTTTGTCTAATAGAAGAAGAAAACAACAGATAAGATGTTATTTTATCCTTGATATGGTGCGAGTCAGAACTCTTTATGTCACCCCCCTCCATATCAGTTATTTGGTCCTTATTTATCTTCTTGAATTATTATATGTTGAACAACGCTTAAATTCTACTTTTGAAATGTCTCCTTTTTTCCCCATAGGAATAGAACCTACTTACCTTCCAATATGTCAGTTGTTGCTTTAGCTGGGATACTATATCTGACTCCCGCCTTCTCTGAAATATAGGAATAATGAAACTATATGTTTATCAAACAATTTTACTTACGGTACTACATTTAGCTGATCACATATTCTTGGTGAAAAGGGCGATATGTTTAGTAATTTTCCTGTCACAGTAATAATTACGGTGTACGTGGTTATAAATGACATCGTTCTAGATACCGTTCCGTGTTTAAGTTTTCCGTTTCCTAGATATTTCATGTGTTTCTTTAGGAGTATTCTCATTGGTGTATGTGACATGAAAAGTATTTGACAGTAAAAATGGAAAAAAAGTGAAGATGACAAGCAATGATAAAGCTCACAAATATCCTAAAGAATGCAGAATTGAGAGAAGTGCAAACACGAACTCCTGCACGAGAGGTTAGTAGGAGGAGTATGAATACCTTGTTGACCGGCCAAACCCACATAAGCACGAATTATTGATCAGGTAAACGGAGTAATCTTTAAGCAAAATCACTCTGTAAAAAACGGTCTATCAATCCGTAGTCAAAATAATTTGATAAAAATGGTCTAACAATTAGCATCTAAAAAGGTGAAGATAACACACAGTGATCAATCTCATAACTCCTTTATGTCAGACAACATTCAACCTAATGGCAGGCTATATTTGTAATTGAGATGATTACAACAATCTTAAAATTTAAGAAATGCTGAAATAAAATAATCGACTGTTCAAACCACTGTAACTGCAACAGCTTTGTATGTTGCCTGTCTCTAAATAAGAAAAATGATGATTGTCTGCATAGTGTGTTCTTGTGTGTGAAATTTTTGAGAATCCATATTTCATTTACACCACTTTTTACATAAATTGTGATACAATTCGTTTTATGATTCTCCACCACAGCAGTTGATATTTTGTAAAGACGCACGGTAAGGCCTAGACAAAAACATTTACTGGACCCTACAATGTAAATTTCTTTGCGTTTTTTTTTTTCCTGAAGATATGTAATCCAATATAGGTACAGTAAATCATACCAATCGGTGCCATTGACACGGATATAACATGTGTTTGAATCAAGCGTGAATTTTAGAAGAAGCTCGCCCTTTCAAGGCGAACTCGGAGTAGAAGTTGGATTGCAAATTGTAGCAGGAACCTCGTTTGGCGAAATAATTTCATTGACACAAATGTAAATGACCGAAGTGTTAAGATGTTTTGTATAAAAAGGGTTGAGGAGAAGTGAGCGAGTGCAAAGTGTTATTATCAACTTTACGAGGGGGTATTTCTGATAAATTATACCATTCTTCTGATAACTGTTGTTAAGGTGTAGAGCAGTGGATTGAGGGCGGAGTTGATTGGTAAAACCACCACAAGGATCCAGGCGTACACGTCCGAGGCGATTGACACACCAAAGAAGGTCAACATGCCTGAAATGAATGTGTGACGAATAGGAGAATTGGAAGCTATCACGTAACTGCAGAAATATCAATAATTTCACAAAGACACATCAGCAATAAGGCTCATCTGATTCATAATCTTCACATGGAAATGAAAACTATTGTTGTATATCTAGGTGAGACTCTCACTTATAGACGTTCAGCATAACCCCACGAATCAAAGTTTTCGACCATTGGCTGATCAGTCACTGGTAATCTTAGCATATGAGGTAATATATGTTAGACTCTCCAGGGATGTTGAACGTTTGATGAACAATGTACGTCCTGTGTCAATTTGTTTTCCACAACTTTTAATGATATTGATATTTCAACCCTATCATGTAATAATGCTTTATTTGTAAAATTCATTCTAGTTTAGGCCTACCAAGCCGATCTATATTTTTCAAAAACAAAACAAACTGTTAAATTTGCAGAGTCTGTTAGAAATAAATTGCAGAAAGGAACGCCTACCTACATTTTGACGTCACCTAGAAAATGCGTGATATATGATTTCAAAATCACAACCATTCCCCCTAAATATCAAAGATTTTCATTCATTTTTAGGTATTTTTATAGGCCAAATTAGGCCCTATCTATATAGAGTACTTTTGAAGAGGACTATGCTGTATGCTCATTACTGAGTCTGACATTTCTTTAAGAACAAACATATCGCAATCACTACAACTTCTTTTGTAAATCATTTATCTAGTTTGTTCAGTATAAGTTTGAAGAGGTATAGTATTTTAATTTCAATTCCTGATTCTACATACATACCAAACACGTTAAATAACATTAGCGTTCCTAACCAGCAAATACACCAACCTCCATTTTCAGTTTTATCTTATTTTATGATTGTCATTATCATAGAAACAAATATCAAAATTGACTCGATCAATTCTGGGGAATTCATGTGCCCAAAAACGCCATGTAACAAATGACAATCGCTCTTCCCATCTTTTCACATGAGATAGTGTAAGTAACTTTTTATTGTTATTCGCCTTTATGGTGTTTAAAAAAAATTAACTAAGAGACCAGTACATAATTGGATTTGGATCCGTCGTTTGTTCTAGAACATTCTGGTAAAACTAACAAGGCACGTTGATGTAATGCTGGGTGTGTCTCTAGATTTATTGAAGAGAGTCATCAATGTTTTATGTATAATACCCTGTAGGTGCAATGTTGTGTGTGTCTAGATTTCTCTAAGAGAGTCACCAATGTTTTATGTATCATGCTCTGTAGATGTAATGTTGGGTGTGTCTAGATTTCTCTAAGAAAGTCATTAATGTTTTATGTATAATACCCTGTAGGTGCAATGCTGAGTGTGTCTAGATTTCTGTAAGAGAGTCATCAATGTTTTAATGTATCATGCTCTGTAGATGTAATGTTGGGTGTGTCTATATTTTTCTAAGAGAGTCACCAATGTTTTATGTATCGTGCTCTGTAGATGCTGTTGCAGAAAAGGAATGTAAACAAGGTATTTGTCTAAAGTTACGCTGATCGCACTTAAGTCAAATAAACAGTGATCTCATGAATCTGAATGCATCCATATACGTATGTATATATACATATATACCCGCGTGAAGCTTTTTGTATTCTTTATATAATTTGGGTCTTCATCATGCCAAGGTTTTCCGACAGAAAGGACTTCCGATTCTGAAGTGATATCTAAAAGATTCGATACTTTCACTTGTAATGCCGGATGTATGACGAGCTACGTGGCAGCTGAAATCACAGATTGACCAGCCACCTTAACAGTTACGTCATCACAAACGTTTGCATACGGCTAGACTTGTCTTGTATTAAACGTAAATTTACAATAAATCTAAAGAAAAAATAGCATTCAACATTTTCACAACATGAATCATAAATTGTAGGACAAAGGATGTTGATGCATCACAAATCTACACTTACACCGTAGTACCTATGGTTTCTTACATTGTCAATGAATAACAAAACAATAACACGTACATTCAACACAAAAACTACACTAAATATTCAAATTTATCAACGCAACAGACTACAGGTTTTTAGTTTTAGGCTTGTCAATCAATGTTAAGTGTGGGACAAAGAATTACACATACTCTGGATTCCGCCTACGGTTTCAACTCGTAGATTTGAAAAATAAAAATTGGCAATTTTGCTAGTGCCATTTTTAAATGCAAATTGGAATCCATTAGTAATTCATTATAATTCTAGTGTTGATTCCTTAATTGTTCTTAATTTCAACTCCTTTTGATTAAGGGTAAATTTTGACTAGGTTTTGATGAAGGGTAGGAAAACTACTCTCTGAACATGGATTTTAAAACGTCATCTATTTTTAAATCCTTATTGATATTAATAAATAAGCATTTCACTTTATATCATTGAGTAAAATTGTTAATCTTCATTTCTCACTTTTTAACCTCATTTGCAAGTGATCATATAATGAACATTTTAGCGGTGATCTGGTCTGTAAAGATATCGTGAAGAAACATTTTTGGTATAAATTTGGCAAAGGATAATTCATAATACCTGCAAAGAATTTGTTTCACAGGGGAGAAAGATGTTTAAGATATTCTGGTTTTCCATCGATCCCTATAGTAAAATACATGCCCTTGATTTTAACCCAAATTATAGAATTAGTTCTTTATTTTGTCGAATAAATCTAATGAAAATTCATACAAATATCTATATTGATATACAGACCATCTAAAGATGAAAATAAACAATAATAACGTTCTTAGAACATGTGTTATTGTTGCAAATTCCTGATCCACAACGCACGGTAATAATAGACTTAATTAAATTTGTGTGCAAGACGCCAGAAGTGTATCACTCTTCTGTTTAGTAAATGTTCCTGTTTCCGTTATCTTTATTACATATTGCCTAGCCTTTGGGGAGACGTGAATGTTATTTTCCCATTCACACCAATTACTTATGGAAATATTGGCTGAAATGGCTTACTGGGTTTGGAGAAGTAAATGATATAAGAACTGACAAAAAAGGACAGAAAAAAAACCCAGTCCTTATTGCTACTCAAGTGGTTAATGAATCTCAAATCTATAAAACATCTTGATATCTTGTTAATCATGTAAAGCATATGAAAGGTGAAAATAACGAACAGTGATAGATCTCATGATTCCTATAAGCAATACAGAATAGAGAGTTGCTTCCTTTGCTCTATATCAAGTACTTCATGAAGAACTTTAAAATGCAAAACTGCATTTGATAGAATCTCTTGAATGATATCACACGAAAATTAAGTCTTTATTAAAAACTTTGGCATTTACAGTGGGAAAAATATGTTATCATAAACCTTTTGAAACTGATGTATAGAAACAATTATTGTTTTTAAACTTAAACTATTCCTGAGTAGAATTTTTTCACTAATATGTGTTCTTCACTCCTATATTACTACTCACCAATTGTTCCTATTGGGATCCAGCATAAAATGTCGGTCAGTACAACACTGAGCACTGTCACAGCCAGAGCTTTCTCCCTTTGCATCGATCTACTGGATCTCACATTTCTCCCCGATCGCAGAACTTCTACAAAGACGCTAATTTGCCCGACCAGAATTCCAAGGAACAGAAGGAAATTAAGGCCAACGAATATAACCATGGAATATTCCCAGCCTGACCTCCTTACTACAGATAGGGGGAGAGAAATGCAGATTCCAGATTGAGCGTAAAAATATTCAAAACCCGGAACAGGAAGCAATGGAATCAAGGACAGAAGAAGTGAAAACACCCAGGCTACACAAGATAGGATGGAAGCGGTCTTTACGCTGAACCGTAGTTTTGAGAAGGGATATTTTACTGCGATGAACCTATCAATTGTGATGAGAAATACCATCATAACTGACGCCTCGCTCGACAATGTAGCTATAATCCCGCTTGCAGTGCACGTGACACTGTGTCTCCATGTGTAGTCAGCTAGTCCATACATCCCTGTATACATCTGATTCGTTATCGCCAAGATGTTCAAATAGACGCCCATTAAAAAGTCAGCGAGACTCAGATTTACTATCAATACCGTGTACTTATCGGGGGACATCGTTTTCAGGTAGTGAACATTATATGTCAAAACAATAAAATTTCCAAAGGTAGACAAAAAAGCAATGTACCAAATAGTAACACTTAAAAGTGACACATCAATAAGATTTGCACAAGAGGAAATTTCACTCGCAGGTGCGATACACTGCAGGTCATAGAGTGTTTTTGGTTTGGTGCAACAGAGTGAAAAGAATTCCACTTGCATGAATGTCAGTCTTCTTAATCCATCAAACATGCCGTCAGAAACTTGGAATTCGTTTTCCTGAATGTACAGTTCCTGTAAGAACTCCAGTGGTAGAAAGGTTCCAGTGATAATTCGAGAAATTTTGTTTCTTGATAGGTCAAGAAATGCAAGATTGGTGGTTTCCGAAAATGCACCAGCGTCAATAGTGTGTATTAAGTTTCCTTTCAGGTTAAGGTAGATAAGTTTTGTGAAAAACAATTCACCCTGTTTTAGGTGTGTACTACGGTTGTAAGATATGTCAATAATCTCCAGTCGAACATAGTCAATAACATCTGGATCGGCTGATATGATCATAGTAGATAGTAAATTGTGTTGGATGTACAAAACAGTCGGTCGCCCATTTCGATACGTGTACCGCGTGAGAAAATTGTGGCTTAAATCTACAACCTCAGCTTTGAAAATGTATGAAATCTCAGCTCCATCTGTTAATTTACAATTACTTAAATTTACCATATCTTTAAATTGAAAACCTAAGCATATATCATTCGGAAAGTTTACTGACCCTGTAACAATCTCAGTGGAAAAGTTCATAATCAAAGACTTTATGTGAAATAGCAAGTCAGATTTTCTGTGGATGTGAACCATGTAGCATCTAATACCTTTACAGTCTTTCCAAATGGCACGAATTGTACAATTATGTAGTTGTATACTATGTAAATACCATATTTGAGAATTTGAATCAATGTCAATGTCACCTAGAGTTGTATTTTCAATATGAAGGTTATGAAACGTAATCCCCTTTTTCATCGGATTTATCGACAAGTCACTTATTACGGAATTTGAAATGTACAGCGTTAAAATGTTTCGACTGTCTAATCGATCTACATCAGTAGCATTACAGCTGACATTGTGAAGAATGATCACCCTTATCAAAACCGAACAATCCCTGTCAACGCATTTCATGCTTCTACCAAAACACCTGCACGCTGAGGGACAGAATGGTGTACACAGGGAACCATTTGTAATTACAATGCCATTCTCTAGCAAATGTAGTTCTTTTCCTGTAAAACTCTGGAGTTCAACTGAACTTGTGTCGGGTATTTCTGGCTTTATATTTTCTAGTTCACATTGAAATTTACATGATGTCTTATTTGAGAGATCTATGTGATGAAGACTCTGGTTGACAGATTTAACGGCATTGCCCCAAACCCTCGATACTGTTTCGCTTCTTGTGACATTTTCTTTAGCTCCGCATAATAGCATTATATCATCATCAGCTACAAAAAGGAAATGTACATTATGCAAATGCAAAGCTAGGACAAATGATATACAGCATAGATATTTCAATTCTCAAATTTAAGAAATTTGAAATCCCATTTCTAAAGAAAATATTACAGCAGTTGAAGATCCATTGTTGTCATGTGACTTGAAAGGTCATTCTTCACATGCTTCATACCAGTATCATGCACAACGAACACATCTTATGTACATAATACTCTTACAAGTACAATATGCAAGAACCCTAAGGTCCTTATGCGATGATAGGTTGTCCCCCTTGTTTTCAGAACGTTCTTGTTCTGTTATTTTTACATGCAGTTATTTTAACCCCCCCCCCGGGGGGGATTTTGACATTTGGAGAAAATAACACATCTCTCTGAGTTTGTTTATTGTTTGGCTTGTCAATAATATTAGCCAACTTCTCCGTACCAGCCCCACCCCCCTTACTTTGTACTACGTGACTTTATGGTATATCGTAAGCACGTTTTCTTAATTTTTCTCATTATAAGCTAACATCAAATTATTTGATATTCATTATGGTTACATGTGATGTGTATAGATAATATTTACTACTTTAAATGGCGATATTTAAAAGTTGTGTTTAATCATGTAAAGTACATACAATACTACACCTTTTGGGTTCTAGACATAAAACTTCCACTAAATAATTAGTAACTGTATTATCATTATTTGACCTGAAATGTTTGTCTCAAATTGAATTAAAATGGTGGATTATCAGAAATCTAATTGTACAGCTCCATATAACATATCAGTATCTTTGGAAAATAGATCGATTCTTTCGATTAGTTCTTACATGTATGTACGGTACAAGTACACATTATTGTACATCGATCTATATATGTGAGATAAATCAAATAATGTATGGATATAAATATTTATTCAATTTAAAATGAAAGGTGCATCAAAACTAGGAGCAATGTGTACTACAATAATTAACAAATATCGGTACGACTCAGCATATCAACAAATTTCCGTGGTGTACAACATTTTTATTTGAAAATCTGAACATATTTACTAGACTGTGCTACATTTGTATTAACAAACACAGGTATAAAATTTGTACCCGTTCAGTGCAATTAATGACATGTAATATCTAACTAGAATTCTTTTCGGACATATACATATTCTATGTTGGAACTGCCATGTGATTATTTATATAATTAATGGATCCAGAATGTAAGCAAATACAACCAACAAACTTTTTTTTACGTTGCCGCGATTTTGACGTTTCAAGTTCACGAACTTTGACCTCGTTTTCTGTGAATTGTGACGTCGAAAGATAAGGGCCCTTTTCTCATGACGCCAGTCATATATATATATATATATATATATATATATATATATATATATATATATATATATATAATCCAAATAGAAAGAGGTGATATCACACAGTCAAAATAATTCAATAAAAAAGCAGGAAAATATACAGTTCCAAAATATATTTAAATCACTAGCGCTTTCTGGATTTTAACATCCATCCTCAGGTGAATACAAATTAATAATGAATACAAAGTTGTTTATCTTAGAGACGTCTCTAAATCATAAATACTTTTTAAAATATTTTTTTAAATGCTTATCATAAAAGATAGGCAGTTTGTGATGTTTATTTCTTGCAGGCACTTGGTCCCACCTCTACGACTGCAGGGGTTCATGTTTGCCCAGCTCTCTATTTTGTATTGATGACAGGAGTTATGAAATTGATCACTGATCGTTATCTTGGTCTTTTATATTTCCATATTTTTTAAATATACATACGATAACATTAATCCTGCACAAACACATAACCTCTTGCAACCTGCATATCATATAACAGACCGCCCCCTGGCGGCCGGTATCTATGACCACGATAAGCACAACAAACTGTATTTAATATATGTGTATTGTCATTGAAAAGGAGAATGACGAGATAGGAATCACTTTTAAATTTGTAATCTTATTCGACAATTCAGCGTCAACGTTGATGTTTTTCCAATGCTGCATTGAGTTAATATTCATTTGAAGTGAGCAATTCGTCATTTTGTACAAATGAATTACCTTTCGATAGCGTATTTTGCAGCTGACTGATACTTAACCGAACTTGGAAATTATTGGTAACTTCCAAAATTCTGTCAGTAATGTTGCTCATTTTTACAATCATCCAATTGAATTGCGTGTAAATTGCTCCGTCAAAGACCCGTACACAATTCGAAACAGAACCGTGGAAGCCGCAGATGGTGTGGTCTTTGAAACTTGATCTACGGTGAAGGCTCTTGTCTGTAACAAGCGTCCAGTCACACGTGGTATTCTCAAAATCGCAGTCAACTAAAATATTCAAACACATATAGTTGTCTTAATCAAATATGATCATTGACAATAAGGATTCACCATATATCATACCGAATAATCATAATTTCAATCTACAAATCTCAAACTAATAAAACAGAAACAGAAACTACTGAATTGTAAAAATTTGTCTTTCTCAAATTACCATCAACAGTATTTCATTGGAACCTACACTGCGCTGGGTCTTTTCTTCACATTCCGTCAAAGCAACATCAGCCTTGTGTGTCTTGTCCGGTGCATGATTTATGTAAAAAATCAAATTGTAAATCTTCCTTATCAAACGTTGTTGATCGGTTGTATATCGTTTAATGAGAATTTTGCACTCGTGGAAACACCACCATTGCCGATGAAGGGCTGTAAAATTTGGAAATTGGCTTGGTACGTAGGCCTTTGAGCAGGGAGGGATCTTTATCGTGCCACACCTGCTGTGAAACAGCAATCTTAACCTTCTCGGTTTTGCGGTTTCATCCGAAGACAGACTCATATAGTCGCCTCTTACGACAAACAATGGGTATTGAATACCTATCTTAACCCGGGTATACACAGGATATCAAACCGCATCTATTCTGTTAAACACGTGTTATGCATAGTCTGTGTCAAAATCCAAATAGTTAAATGATCAGCAATAAAAAGGAGGACGTTGCTAACTTAACCACGCGATAAAGATCGTTGAACGTGCACAGTTTTATGAATCGCCTAACTTTTAGACCCACACTTTTTCATCATTTTGTGAGTAAGTATATAACGGACGTGAGTCAAGGCCAATTATGGGATTTTTTGCAAGGTGAAGATAACGAAAAGGAACAATCTCAAATAAGATCATTCAAATATAAAACTTATACAGTATCAATTTTGATGCACCAGATGCGCATTTCGACAAATAATGTCTCTTCAGTGATGCTCAAGCTGAAAGTCTGGAAATTCGAAAAAACAATAAACTTGTAAGAGCTAAATGGAAAACTAGAGTTCCAAAACCTGGAGCCAAATTGGTCCAAAGATAGGGCTATGCATGCTATTTAATTCATTGCATATCTTTTTTTTTAAACCAATAATCATAATTCAAATTATTATACATTGACCTGTCATTAACTTTGTTATCTTTCCAAACATCCAATAAGACAAATGAAAGGTGAAGATAACGAACAGTGATCAATCTCATAACTCCTACAAGCAATACAAAATAGATAGTTGGGTAAATGTAACTCTATTTGATGAGAGGATACAGTTTCTGGTTAATTACAATTATCATCCAACATTCATTTAGCTTTAGATATAGTAACATAATAATTATAAAGCGCCTAAACATTAGAATGATTGTAAAAATATAATATAAAATTTCTTTAAAGTGCGTAGATATTTAAATGATAGTAAAAATGTAATACAAAAATACATATACTTTGAAGGGCTTAAACATTAGAATGATATTAAAACATTGTAAGCATAAACAACACCAACTGAAATAGACAAAAAGCACATTAAAAAGGATGTTAGATAAGCAATCACAAATACCTTTGTTAAAATGATATTTAAACATTTATACTGCACAAACACGACTTACATAGACGGCAAATTAAATTTTCGACGAGTAGAAATAAATCAGTTAGCAAATCAAATCCATGTAGTTAAAACCCCCAGTGACTGGGTGTAAAGTTATGTTAACTTGATTTCAGTCATGAATTGATGGTCAATCCACAAAAGCTTCACATTTGGATTCCATAAGATGGAAGGATCACTATATCTAGATTATTTTTGCTTTTAAGCAGCATGTCGTCCAGCACATTCAGACTCCTATTGTCTATGTATCAATCACAATAACATTATACCATTTTACAAAAAAAAAGTCGAGTTAATTTTTTTCCTCATTAAAATACACAGCTGAAGAGATCACGTTTTCACAAAGTACCTGTCGGTATGAAAAAAGTCGAAACCACACAACCTCCAACCTTTCATTTTACGAAATGCATTTCTTACGCACTCCATAAGATAGACTTCGTTAACAATTTGCGTACACACCGTCATTTTGCAAATATTCCGCCACAACATCATGGCAAAGTTGGTATTCATCCTGTAAAAAAGAAAAAAAACCCAAACATTTCAGTCGCATTAGAATGTTGACGGGTCATGCACAATCAAAACAACATATATAAAGTCATCTTCGCAAGCCAAATGTCCTAATCGCTGACTCCCATCTCCCCCTTGGCGGATTTAGTCACATTTTAAGCCTTCGAAATATCGCGTTTTGACTTTCCAGGGCATTATGTACTATGCATTATGTATCTATATGTGTGATAGAGAGCAGAGCGGATAAAATGCCCCTGCGTTTCATCTGTCAACTCCATTTTGTAATCATACACATGTAACAGAAATTATAATGCGTTATCTGATTGGTTAGAGTTTGTTTTCGTCAAGAACGATAACTCACTCGATCCGTAGGATGGCAGTTCAGTCGCAACTAAATCCGCCAAGGGGGTATGAGAGTAAGCGAATCGGATACTTGGTTTGCGAAGATGCAATAAACTATAAAGAGTTTTATTTGAAAAAACTTCTAAGTGTAGAACAGTATAAGGACACTAATACATGCAGTTCAAAACTTCATGTATGAACGGTATTATGTTCCAATCTAGTCCCGAGCATCATATTAATTTCAATCAACATTGAATATCATTTTGACAGATTGTTCAAGGGATATTTTCTAAAAAACTTATATATTACAAAGTAAACTGACCCCACCCTAGGCCCTTCTGTTTACATATCAATCTAACCAATGGACAGTACCGCTGTTATTCCATATTTGGGTTTGTATGTGTATGTTCACGTCTCTTCGATAATTTTTTCACTCATATTGAGACTTCACTAGGTGTAGATGAAGTCATACAAATACAGACCTCTTTTTTGCACTCATAACCGGATAAGCGAAGGTTCTTTAACGTGCCAATGCCAACGATGGCACAGAGCCACTGCTATAACTTTTAAATGCCACGAAGGAGCAATCACTACCCATGTTTACATCGTAAAACGCAAGTAGGTTTGATGCAGCATGATTCGGTGTTCGAACCCAAACCCTCACGAAGCTGAAAGCTCTAAGCACTGCGCTACTGCGAGCTGTGGTAAGACATTTCTAAGAATTAGATGTTTAAATATTTTCTCAAGAAAAAAAAAACCCCTGGTAACAGTGGTTCTTGAAAAGACGCTTCATAGTTATGCTGAATACTATGAATATAAGACATACCAAAGTAGACAGAAACTCAGTTCTGCGAACTTGAAACTGACGTGCGATGGTGAAGATGTCCACTTCTTTGTCCATGGCGATCTGTTCCAGTGCGTTATAGACAACACAGAATGGTCCACAACGCGTGGCTCCATCACTGATAAAGTTAAGATAATAAAAATAAAGTATTTACTTATACAAATATGTCATGAAATACGATATTACAAAACACGACCACAGAGATAAAAAGTAGCTTATTCTTTATTTCAATGATTAACGATGTAGGAGTATTTGGCATTCAACATCGAAGGATTGACAGAGGTGTTTTCCTATGATGATCTAGTATGTTACGCAATTAATCACTCCATTATCATCGGGCCTCCGTGCCCGAGTGGTTAGAGGATCGCGCTCAAAATCACACTGCCTCTCACCTCTGTCGGCACGGGTTCAAATCCCGCTAGCGCCGGTGAGAAAATTTCCCAGTTTACTTTCGGAAGGTCGGAGATACATTGTATCTGGGTTTTCTCTTCCACCAATAAAAACTGGGCGCCACCAGATAACTGAAAAATTGTTGAGTGTGGGGTAAACATCAATCAATCAATCAATCGCGATCCGCCATCAAACGCACCTTGACAAAATGAGAATTCTTCCCTCCTGATTCGGCTTTTCACTTTTTGCTTCCTTGATCACGTCTAGTAAGGGTCTTTTGTTTACAGCAGCTTCTCCGTCCTTCCACGCTTTACATTCCAACACAGTTATTTGTTTCTCAGATCCTCCCTAGAAAACAAAGAACGACTGAGATATCAATATTTCTTTTTAATTCAATTATTCCCAACACTTTTTAGTGTAAAAATAATCAACTGCTTTAATAGCGTACCTTGCAGTCTAAGATTATCTTCGTTGTGGAGACATTGTCTGAATTTGTTAAGGTTGTCAGTCTCACTGTGAAGTTTCCCACTGTTTTGGTGTTGTTTTTTGATGGAAACCAAAGGGGTGACTAAAATTTACAAAACATTGTTACACACTTGTAGCAATCCCTATCAATATAACTTGAAATTTTTGTACTTTTCTACCTAGCAATTTTGTTGATTTCATTTTTTTTTTTTTGCATTTTTTGTCAGTATATTTACATGGATAAGATAAAGATAATGATCAGTGATCAATGGAAAAGTAAAGACAAACAAAATGAAGAATACAAATCTAAAGGTAAGGCAAACAAGGACCCCTGGAAACACCAGATATGAGATCACATTCCTTGAAGGAGATTTTATCCTTTGCTGACCTGACATACCCGCCGTGAACAATCTATGCTGTTGACGGTAAACGGAGTAATCCGTCTTCAAAATCGGAATGTCAAGAATGACCAAACAATGTGTGTGAAACACGCCAGACAGCATTCAGCGAAATGAGAGGCTGTATTGTAAATATGGTTGTTATAGCGATCATAGAATTGACAAACGCAGACTTTAAATGATGTTGTTCAAACCCTTGCTATCATTAAGTATTTGTCAGTAGCCAGTCTCGATTTTAATTTTTTTTTTTTTTTTTTTTTTTTTTTTGCTTATGACATTTTTAAAATGATTTTAAAATTGATTAAGCGTAGAACATGTTCTTGCGTATGGAATCTGTTCAGAGACATTGACTCCATATGCAGGTGATATATGAATATTACAGCATAAATATGGAGAGTAAACGATGGAGAATCTGAAGTCATCCCGTTTGTATGGGATTATATATTGTGAAATTGATGATCAATCCAACTCATTAAATACCGGGTACTAGTTCGTAACTTACAGATTTAAGGCCTTTCAAAGGACACATGAATACCACTACACGAGCATCAAATTCTTTCACGAGTCTCAGAAAATCCTCTGTGTAGTCAGGCAGTGGATACTGGGCGCTAATGAGAAGGTCATTAGCGGTAAAAGTCTGAAAAGTAAAACATGAGCTACACCTATATCACCTGTAATGTTTAATGATACAGAAAGCGTATTTAAGTTTTAATATCCAGCGAGCTATTTTTTGTTTCTTACACAGTTGTTCCTTATCATTTAAAGGTGGACTCAAATAAAATAGCTCAAACAATATTATATTTATGAAAAATTTGTCATTTAACGTATTTCAATTAAATTTAAGATGAACTTCAAAATATATTTATCTAGGATACCCATTGAAACTTTCTTTTGATATTGATATAAATATACTAGACCTGATGTAAAACAGCATTGTAATATGTACTTCTTTCCTTTGAGTAGCACAGACGGCACATAAATCTATCCACTGGAGATCAAGAAAAATCAGAAAGTTGCTTGTTAATTTAATTTCGTAAAAGGGGTATTGGCTGTTAAAGTGATGGCGACCATTTTTCTCTCACAATCTCTCATTGGCGTAGGAATTAATGATTGATTAAACCAATTGTTTTGTACAAAACCAAGAGAAACCTAATAAAACTACGTTAGATAACCGCTTTTAATGTGAAGAAATATATAAGGAAGAACTACTATCTTGGAAGCCAATCATTTTCTCATCACTAAAATCACATATCCACGTGCCTGTATTGAGGTTAAAAAGTGTTTGATTAATTAAATACTGGTGCTATTACTGAAATATATAAGATACAGCAATTTTAATTGAATTCAATTTTTGGTGACAAGATGACAACTAATGCCCCTTTAACATTATCATAAATACTTAAAATAACGAACAGTGATATATTTCATGAAACTTTCAATGAAAATTAAATGAAATGTTTTTAATTTATGAAGCATCACAGTAATCACAGCTATTTGTAATATGACCCTTCGACATGTATAACAGCATTGATCAACATTACACTGCTTTATTGCACAAAGGGGAAACATCTGCTTTTGTCCATAAAAACGTTGTATAGAAAATGATAAAATTGCAGTACCAATCATTTCAAGCACAAAAGGTTTGTAAAACTGCTTTAGAATTTCTGTATACTCGTAAAATAGAAAGACCCTCAAGGAGAAGAAATAAAATGAAATCCATTAAGTATCATTTTTGTATGTTCTTTTGAAGACGGAAACATCATTTATATTTTGCTAATACATGGTGTTAAGATTGACTGCTACCTAAAAGAATTAACACAAGAAAGAAATGTTACGACATATCAATAATAATAAAAAAAAAACAACCCAACGTAAATATATCAGAATGTCAGTTAAGTGGAAACAGAAAAGAACATGAACCTGGTAGAACACTGTTGGTGTAGTTGGCGGTTATATTCGCACGTCCAGACTCATAATCCTTCTGTAAGTATTCCTTCCGAAGTGAGAGTAACTCCTGTAGAATAAAACATAGAGTTTGTGGATCTGAATAGAAAATGAAATAAGTTCATGGTAGCAAAGTTAATGCTGTTTTCGTCTTGGAGGATTTAGATTTGGTGGATCTACCCAATTCACGGTATCAACGAAAATTAACCCCATTTCAAACATTGTTCAGTCAAAGTAATGGAAAGATACGTGAAAGTTATGTACAAAAACTAAAGAATAATCAGTTAGAACTGTACGCCGTGTACCTGTTCTCTATATTCTGTAGTTCTTTTATTCTTGTACTTTGAGCTTTTGCCAGTTTTCGTAATTTTTTTAGAATTATTTATCATCTCTGGAGAAACGTAACAGCAGTTAAATTGCAAACAAAGTTGCTATTATATATATTTGATCTTAACAGTTTAATCGTTATTGAATATTTGAGAATATAAACTGAATATAAATCTGAGTCAATATCTAGAGGAAACCCACCCTCTCCTCTATTATGAACGATCTCTTTCGTTTCAACGTAGTTAATGATATGTCCAACATTTGAATATTTGCTTTGCCTTTTTGTAACAATAATTCATCAGAATTAAGGGGAAAACATCCTTGATCTGCAAACTTTTTTAGGATGGATGAGTCAAATTTGGCTCTTTTTATACGAAATGTTTCATCTAGATTATATCCCGTAAAATGCTACAACACATTATTCATTTATCTCTTACACGTACAATCTTAATTTGTACACTCAGTTTTGACCCCAAAATGTCTATGAATATGATGAAAATCTACACAAGCATTGTTTCGTAGTAGAATATTTGTTGGCTAATCTGATATGTACGTCCTCTCTCTCTCTCTCTCTCTCTGTCTCTCTCTCTCTGTCTCTCTCTCTCTGTGTGTCTGTCTGTCTCTCTCTCTCTCTCTCTCTCTCTCTCTCTCTCTCTCTCTCTCTCTCTCTCTCTCATGCTCTCATGCATTTCATTTTTGATAATCACCTCAAATTCAGAGCATTTCGGGGACTTCATAGTGATGTCTCCAGCATTCGCATAACACGATTCTCCTCCACATTCTTGTAAAAACTGTTCTGTTGTCAAACATCTAGATTTTCCACGGAAGGATTCAAACAATGCGAGATATACAGTTTTGTACTGGTCCTAAAGTCAACGGAAGAATACAAAATTAAAGAAATTTGATAGGGCTTTGTAGACGATTGTTTCATTATCAAAGTACATGCAAGAAGAGGAAACATTATGTTCAGATCTAAAGATAATATAGAATAGCCTACGCATACGGAAATTTACTTCCACTGAGATTGCAAAATGTGTAACAATAACTGTCATGTTTTATATAGACCAATGACGCTACCGTAATTACTGGAGTCCCATTGGCTGCATTGCTCACCTGAGACAACATGTATCTTTGTAATCTTTGCGTTTGCAATGTGGGCCACTTCCTACACACCATGGATGAATAAACTTGAAACAACACCCTATTAGCATGCTATCATATTCATATCACGTTCTTTAAAAAATGGCTATCCATTCTATGGTATGCTTTGAATAAGATTGAATCATCTTGGGACCCCCATTGTTCTCGTTGTTCTGGACACAGGAATTCTGGACACAGAATAGTTTGAACAAACTTGATTTTACTAAGTATAAGGCAACATTTTTCATAATAACAGTACAGTTATGTTTAAAAATATATATACAAAATAAATTCCCTTGCAAGGGATATGGGCTTTCCATCCTTTTTACATCGTAACATACTAGCCAACTTTGGCTGAAATACACATATTGACAGTGTAGAAGAAGAGTGCCAAAGAAGTTTGAAACACAACACATTTTTATCAATTTTGAATTACATACACTTTGTATGAACTCCATGTGTGGAAATTTTAATTTGTCCCCTTTCCCCAAAATTCCTCTCTGCTAGGTTTGGTCAAACGTAATCCAGTAGTTCCAGAGAAGAAGTTGAAAATGTGAGAAGTTTTTGACCTCGATCAATGACACCGACAAAAGATAACCATCAGAATAAATACCTTTGCCTCAGGTGAGCTAAAAAGTTTTCGTGCATTACCTGTCCTTCACTAAGTGTCTGTCGAACATTATGATTGTTTTTTTTTAAAGATCTAGTAATAATAAAAAAAATTCTGAATGCTACTGAACCTCCTCCCCCAAATGATGAGCTTGAATGTGATATACATATGCAGAAAATATTCATACATGTCATATGTTGTATATCCATGCACATTGCAGACATGAATTAATTCCTGAAAACAATAATCATTTAAGTCTAACAGGTATGCAGGTGCCGGAATTGGACTGTCTAGTGCTGATGCCGTAAAAGAGAGTGTCGGATGTGTTTGTATTCTTTGAACAAAGTTTTTGATAATCTTATTTTTACCAGTCATGGGCTCGGGTTCTACTTAGCAATGGTTTCACGTCCAGTGTCTGAATGGCCTTTCTAAGCCACGTTCGATGCGTTTTAAAAATACTTTAGTCTGCATAAAATTATTATAAAAGCTCGAGCATTCTAAATAATTAAAGGTTTCAAGGAGTGAGACACAGTTTTGTTGTTTATTCTCAATCTTACCGACGTTTATGTACATTCCCAACATATTTCTGGACTCTCTGTTCAATATTTTTTATGAACTAAAAGATAGGATTGTGGAAAGTCTGATAAAAAGCTGCAAAAAATTATGTATGGGGTCGAAAAGATATTCTGAATCGCACTCTAAATGGGTTGAGTCATATTTTCTTTACAATGGCAGAAAACAGATTGAGTGCTTTAGAAGGCTTGTCATTCAGACCGTGTTATTGCGGGTCTATTGTGCAAGTTGAAGGTAACGCCCGGGATAAATTTCGTTATCTAAAACTTGCCGAATAAAACCCAAAATATTTACGTTAAAATACAACAAGAAAATGTAGTTCGGACTTCCATCTCGTTTTGACATATACATGACATTGAAGATATTGATGTTGAAGATAACGACGTTTAACTGTACAATATACACATTCTATTTCATATAAGGAACTCATGATGTTTATCAGATATTATCGCAAACACGTGTTCTTATTGATAATGTCCACAATTATGTAACATTTAACGGGAATTTTTCAAAAGAAAGCATCCATACGTTTGGGGGAAATATGCACACAAGATCAGGAAGCCCAGATAAAATTTTAGTTTGAAGTAGAATGATAAGTTCAACTGATAGTATGGTTTGGTCTTCTTTGTTTTGGTTGTTTTAGCAGGTAGCGCTCGTCTACACTTCTACAAAAACACATGTATCAAAAAGCAATGAGATATCTTTTTGAAATATTTCTTTGAAGAAAATGTATTAATAGACTGATTAAACGATGATCAAGACTAACTTTCATTTTGAAGTAAAATTGTGTGTGTAATCAAATACTGATAATTTGTATTCTACCTTGCTTCGTTAATTTTAATCAAACAGCTCTACTCTACCTGCGACAGAGCTGAGAGTGTATAAACGTGTATCAATATTTTTACGAAACGTTTCTATGAAAGTAATGTACTGATCGATTCACATTAAATCAAACTATTTGTAAATAGTAACATTGTAACACATTTTACTACACGTGCTTGTAAATGTAAATAGTAACATTGTAACACATCTTACTACACGTGCTTGTAAATGTAAATAGTAACATTCTAACACATCTTACTACACGTGCTTGTAAATGTAAATAGTAACATTGTAACACATCTTACTACACGTGCTTGTAAATGTAAATAGTAACATTGTAACACATCTTACTACACGTGCTTGTAAATGTAAATAGTAACATTGTAACACATCTTACTACACGTGCTTGTAAATGTAAATAGTAACATTGTAACACATCTTACTACACGTACTTGTAAATGTAAATAGTAACATTGTAACACATCTTACTACACGTGCTTGTAAATGTAAATAGTAACATTGTAACACATCTTACTACACGTGCTTGTAAATATAAATAGTAACATTGTAGCACATCTTACTACACGTGCTTGTAAATGTAAATAGTAACATTGTAACACATCTTACTACACGTGCTTGTAAATGTAAATAGTAACATTGTAACACATCTTACTACACGTGCTTGTAAATGTAAATAGTAACATTGTAACACATCTTACTACACGTGCTTGTAAATGTAAATAGTAACATTGTAACACATCTTACCACACGTGCTTGTAAATGTAAATAGTAACATTGTAACACATCTTACCACACGTGCTTGTAAATGTAAATAGTAACATTGTAACATATCTTACTACACGTGCTTGTAAAAGTAAATAGTAACATTGTAACACATCTTACTACACGTGCTTGTAAATGTAAACAGTAACATTCTAATACATATTACTTTACGTACTTGCCCTGCTGTTACATGTAAGTTAACGAAAATGGCAGAGACTAATCAAATTTTAGGACGTGATCTTTTCTCACTGGCAAAAACTGAATACGATGGATGTCTAGATAGTTAACACTGAACACGATGGCTATCTGCATAGTTAACACTGAATACGATGGATGTCTAGATAGTTAACACTGAATACGATGGATGTCTAGATAGTTAACACTGAATACAATGGATGTCTGCATAGTTAAAACTGAATACGATGGATGTCTGGATAGTTAACACTGAATACGATGAATGTCTAGATAGTTAACACTGAATACGATGGATGCCTAGATAGTTAACACTGAACACGATGGCTGTCTAGATAGTTAACACTAAACACGATGGCTGTCTAGATAGTTAACACTGAACACGATGGTTGTCTGCATAGTTAACACTGGATACGATGGATGTCTAGATAGTTAATACTGAATACGATGGCTGTCTTCATAGTTAACACTGAATATGATGGCTGTCTAGATAGTTAACACTGAATACGATGGCTGTCTGGATAGTTAACACTGAACACGATGGATGTTAACAGGGTTTATAGGCTTATTTGTATTTCAGTTTGGTCTTTGTAAACGTAGTATAAAATTACTACTTTTTATGAATTACTAGTATGGATTTTATTTTAAGTTTGACGTTTTCTTAAATTGATGAAAAAGTCAATTAATCATTTTTGAAGAGTTTTATACATTTATCATTAAAAACGGAGCCCTCTATTACTTGATGTATGATTAGTTTGAGTACATATGTACCATGTATAAAAATATTCATGTGCACTAAAGGTATTTAGGTTACAAAATTGGCTGTTTGTGCAATTTATCAATAGTGAAAAGAGGAAACTATTCCGTCATGCACGATTATAATTTGTTTACCTTTCTTACGACGTTTTATCAGGAAGAAAATCAAACGACCACACCTCATGCCATTTACAGGTATTCAAACAAAATTTTGTTTTCTGATTCGGTAGATAAACGAATTTGATTACATAACGATAAAAGAATCAAGGAAGCAATATTTTAAGAAGGACACGACTTTAGGAGATTATCAGTAAAATAGACAGGCAAGAAACGCTGACTTAAATGATAGGTATGTTTACGGGGATTTTTGTTGTAAATGACCTTGAAGTGGAACATTGTGATTCAAATAGTGTGTTTCATAAGCGTTCTTGAAATACTGTTAGCTTTTGCTCGTAGAAAATATTTAATATAATGACTGATATATCACGATGTTAAGTCCCTACCCCTAAACAACTGCAAGTGAAGCAATGGATACACATGGAATAAAAATACGGTAAATGGGTAGGAATTTATTTGTAGATAAGGATACTGTTCATCAGATGAGCCCCTTCTAAAATGGCAAATGTCTCTATGCTTTGGGAAAAAATGACACACACACTTAGTGGGACCTCTGCTTGAAGTCTCCGATTTTTGGTTGATTAATACATATTGATTAAGGATGATTAAAATTATGTAATACGATCAATTAATCATCAAAATTGAAATAGATCAATGCGGCATTAAATATCCATAATTACGAAATGTAGGATATAATTAAGGTATGTGTCATTTAGACATAAATTCACAACATATAGATCGAATTTCAAATTTCAAGGGAACCATTGACGTCATTGAAAAAGAAAGGTTGCTTACATCGCCCTGTATCATATTCATTCTGTCTTTCCGCATGGTTCTGACGTACATTGGTACGTTGATTCTACCCTTCCTGCAACCTTCCCTATAGAGGGCGTCCAGAGCAATGTATGTCCCCGTTCTACCAATACCTGCACTGTGATTGGAACATGTATCATGTAATATGTTGATTTAGAAGTAATGAAAGAGATATAAAAAGTATTGATTTCTGATGCATCACGCACCTGCAGTGTACGACTGTGCATTTTCCGGAATATGATGAGGACGTTTTCATCACGTGACGATGGAAGATAACGAGGCTAAGTGGATCGGGCACTCCATGGTCCGGCCATCTTGTGTAATGAAAAATTACCACCTCACGGTCTTTATGTTCCTAGAAAACATCACACAATCAGTCTATTCGATTCAGAAAAGCGTGTTGGAGAAGGTTTCTGGCATAAGAAACTTTCATATTTTGGACGTTGTTTAAATCAGAATTGTACAACGAATTACAATTCGTGCAACCATTGTTAAAAGCATTCTGATGATATAAAACCAAACCAAATTCATAGGTAATATTTAGATTTACATTTCTGTCTTAAAGTGAAAGCATGTGAATAATCTGTGTAAGCAGAGGGGAAAAGAAGCAACAAATATGACGTATTATGGTGGTCGTTGACGTACTGAAAGAATTGAGATCGCTGAATGGTTAATTTATTCGACAGTTTCAGCATGGTTTATGACAATGTCTATTTATTTTTCATGAAATATAAAGTAATAATAACATATACGTATAGTCTGTTTTTAAAAGCTACTGACAAACAAGTTGATGGTAGAGGGGTTTCAACAGTCTCGATTGAAGTCAGTATTTTGCAAATTCTATGGTCGTTATAACAATCTAGTTCGTCAATACAACCTATCATTGGGTCAAATGCTGTTTGACGTGTTTCATACCGATTATTAGACCCTTCTTGGTACACTGATTTTGACTACGGATAACTCCGTTTACCTGATCGGGATATAGGGCTAACGGCGGGTGGTACCGGTCAACAGGGGATGTTTACTCCCCCTAGGCACCTGATACCACCTCTGGTGTGTCCAAGGGTCCGTGTTTGCCCAACTATCTATTTTGTATTGCTTTTAGGAGATTGATCACTGTTCGTTTTCTTCACCTTTCATAAGTAATTGAATATTCGTATCTTACCTTCCCGTTGTAGAATTTGAACTGTCTTATTGTACAATTAGCGTAGTCTTTCTCTCTTAGGTTTCTGATATTGAGGTCTCCATCCTGGATTTTATCGTTGATATCCGGCCAGTATGGTGCACATTTGTTCTAAATATTAGGGACATCTAAATCATATCTATATCTATTTATTTATCTATCTATCTATATATATATATATATATATATATATATATATATATATATATATATATATATATATATTTATCTAAACTGTATGTAAATACATAGATACATAAGATACATACATATAAAGTAATACAACAAATCGATAGGTGAATGACATACCTTTGAACCTTCCTTTAGATTCGTTAAACAGACAATGATGGATACACCTTCTTGCCAAATCATTCTCCAGAAATCAGCTATTGTCTTCGGTTTGGGACCTGATATACGGCATACTATTTACACATATTGCTACATGCTACATATTAGAGGTAACAGTGATGACTTATTCATTTGAAATATGCAGTTTATTTTTTAAATTTCTGAACTTGATGTTAGTGAGATTCACAAACCTTGAGTTGCGATATAAGACCGCTTGCCCTCTGCATCCTATTACGGAAATGAACATTTCTATATTTCTTAGACGAATATTTTCATATAGATTACTGATACACATCTAATATACAGCTGAATAATGTAACAATGACAAGTACTCACTTCCATGTAGTTGGCATTGATATAATCACCGCCATTTGTGGTTGTAGTTTTCAAAATAACTCGGGAGTGGTCATCTAACAAAAATGCTTACCATATAAATATATCTGACGCTTGATTTCCATACCAGAAAATTTAGAATTTTTCAAAGCGTCTTCGCTTCAGTGAAATATATTCATACATATCAAAATTCTCTCTAGTTGTAGTACTCACATGAAAATGTAGTTTTGTATCTGTTTTTGGGTTTGTTTTCAGGTTTCTTGGCTTCCTCACACGGATGCAGTTCACCTTTCGGGATTTCCTATGAAACTCATGTTGATGAATTCGCAAACAGTGTTATATTTGTGATTAGCGACAGTATTGATACTTTCGTACATGATTCCAATCGTTTAAAATATGTACCCTCATTTGTGAACATGATATTGAGGTAAAAGCATTTTAATTCTAATACAACTAGTATAGTCAAAATAGATAACACCAAAATCAAACTTACGGTATAAAAACTTGTATTAATTTTGCATTTGCATTTACCAAAGTCCTGTCAATTTGAAGATTTTAAAAACATTTCATTGTTTATAATTCTCGATATATACATTATGACAGGAGATTGACCTTTCATCTTTAATTTAACCCGTAAGTTATATTCATTAGAACTAGTGTTTATGATGGAAAGAGAGAGAGTAAACATTAGGAGTGGCTTTATTGCAGGAAATGTATGCAAGCTGTAAATTTCTCGCTCAAGCTTTAAAGATTCCCATATTATTAAGAAACAAAACATTTCTTCCTTAGATAAATGAATAGCTATTGTAAATGCAGATTGTTTTATTTAAAGAATGTTCTATTCATACGTGATATTCATGTTTGAAGCCAGCATGCTCTCCCAAAGACATCTTATCTATGATGGCTTGGAGATTCTTCACAGGAATGGTTGTGTTAGTCGGACGACCTCTCTTTACAGTTTCGATGACATCATTCACAGGGGGTTTCACGTCGTTCACATTTTTATCTTGTTGATTGTTGATTGCTAGAACGATGTACATATGTGTATATTCAATATAAGATACTGCATCTGTATTTTCCACCCAATCCATAATCATTTACAGAAGGATATTAAATTGATTGCAGGTGCAAAGAAATTAGATAATAATGATCTTAATTGCATTAGGTCAAATGATATCTGCCGTGTTTCATACCAATTGTTAGGCCGATCGTTTCATACGGATCAAACAGTACCCCTTGCTTGTGGTTAGAGGTGACTAAATGGGTTGGTCTTTCAGATAAGACCACAAACATGGAGGCCTCGTGTCACAGCAGATGTGGCACTATGAAGATTCCTCCCTGCTCAAAGACCGTAAGCGCCGAGCATAGGCCTAAATTTTTCTGCCCATTATCGTTAATGGTGACGTTTCTATATGAGTGAAAAAGTCTCGAAAGGATCGCTAAACAATATGCAAACAACCAACCAATCTGATGTCGACTTTTAATTGCACTGCTTACCTGAATAAGACAGGAGACTCACGGTGGGCGCAACCTGTCAACAGGGAGTGCTTACTCCTCCTAGGCACCTGATCCAAACGTTGATGTATCCAGTGGTCCGTGTTTGACTTACTTTCATATTTGCATTCTTTATGAGATTGATGAGATTGATCATTGTGCGTTATCTTCACTTTAGCAGCAAGACACATAGCATATCAGCCAAAGATCAATGACTATTATGATGTTGTTATCGACTAATCAGCATCTGGTTTAAAAACAACTGGGGTATTCCGAATGAAATCCACTCACAATTTTTGATTAAAGTGTTCATGATACAGGTTGTGTAAAAAATGACACAGAATATATTACATATCTATTGCAAAAAAGATATTAAGAAATGAAACATGTTGATTTACGTTTTAGCCGGGATTCGTTTGGTTTCAACTCCATCGAAGAAAAGGTTGGGTTTCTTATGAGATTCTCCTTCACCGCAGATCTTGAAGACTTTCTTCGCAATCTAGGAAAGCAACATAAATTCTTCAAGTGCATAAATGGGTACTGAATTTCAGAATTTGAAATGATATTAATGAATTTGACTCCAGTCTTTGGCACTCTGTTTTATTTTTAGTTTTTACAAGTTTGTTGTTATTTCGGATTTCCAATATTTCAGCTTAAGCATCACTGAAAAGACATTATTTGTCGAAATGCGTAACTGGTGCATTAAAATTGGTACCGTTTTACATTAATGCCAATTTTTATGGGTATATTTTTATGATGACAGATCTTTGCTTTGATTGCCCACACTATAAACGTAAGGAAAGTAGGGACTGTTCCTTTGCTAAGTATTTAACATTTTAAAGTGAGAATCGCAGATATAACATGGAAAACTGAGGACCAGTGTCACTATAGACGTTGGCATAATACAGAAAATTCGCGTTAACTACACTGATTGGAAAGTGAAGATAACGAACGGTGACCAATCTCAAGAATCCAATAAAACATAATTAAGATGTAGAGGTTTAAAGTTGAGGTCACTTCTATAAGAGATAATATTGTTTTGGAGGAAAATTAAACAATCAAGCAAATAAACGGATTAAGGTGCTTAAGAAAACGTGTGAAAAATGTTCTCAGGAAAACATTCAGTTGACATCTGAAAAATGTTACTTTAGTGTATAAACTATTGAATATCCCTGCGGTGCTTACTCCTCATGGCAACTGATCCCATCTTTGGTATATCCAGGAGTCCGTGTTTGCCCAACTCTCTATTTTGTATTGCTTATAGGAGTTATGAGATTGATCACTGTTAGTTATCTTCACCTTTTCATAACATGGTAATTTTAATACTATATTATGACCTTGAAAATGCTAATGTCCGTAACCATTCGGAATTATTGAGTTAAACGTTCGTGATATGAAACCAGGACATACAACTTCTATTTCTGTCAATCCCCATAACTATACGAGTAAATTTGACTAAGCTTGCAATCCAATGACATCTTTAATTTGCGCCGAAGCGATGTATTACAGGAACTTGAAATATGTAAACATCGGGTCAAGTGACTGATACCATGGTGTCTAAATAAACAGGGAGGGGGGGGGTCCTCTTTAGTATATGAAATATTTTTAACTGCGTCCAACTAGTGAAGATTTACGCAGAGATAAGGATTTTTGCAACATAACAGATTTGTGAAGCGTCATTTTTCCTAACTTTACATTGTTTCGGGTTACCATTGCTGCTTATCGAATTAACTAGGAAACATAAACACCATATGCAGATGATAACATTACAATATGAATATGGGAAGATGACGCTAGATAAGTTGAATTCATCCAATTTATCATAATATATTTAGTAAAATTCAAAGTATCAAATGTGGAAGCCTATGTGGTATCTTTCTTTTAACCAGGGATACAGTTATATACACAAAACGTCATTGTATTGAAGGCAACAACAAGTGGTTTCTTGCTCTTAGATTTGTTAAATAAAATATGCTACTTAAGACTGCTTAAATAGCTAAGCTACATGTAATAAAAAGAGCACAATTTGTGTCCATGAAAAGTCCAACAGACTATTGAATGACCTGATCTTCAACCCCGCGTATATATTGTCAATGAGGAATTCCTAAATCAACTTCAGAGCACAAATCTCAATGTTTCCTAGTTATATTTTTATTGAAAAACATTATGCGTTTAATACAATGTATATTTGTTCCAAATATTTTTTCCGGTCGCGGTAGCTCAATGGCAGTGTTCACTTCGTAACCGGGAGATCGTGAGATTGAAACCCGCTCGTGCCAGGGCCACGTCAAACTTAGACGTAATCATAGGTAGTGGTTTACTCGTTCGCCATTTACAAATGAGTGTCACGGGTCTTTTGAATATGACATTACAACCGAAAGTCCCGTGTTGCGGCATGTGATGGCATGTTAAAATTCGTCACTGCTATGACCCTGAGTGCAGGTACAGGTGGTGACGTCTCAATATCAGTGAAACCTTCTCGAAGGGACGCAAACAAACGAAAATAATTGATGGCTGTTATTTTGAACTCATAGTCATAAATCATTATCTATCTAAAATAAAGGTCCTAGTTGGAAATACGTTCATTCAAATAAAACTTCTGTAGGGTTCCTCCTACATAGCCATGCATTAGATATTATATATTTTATCCCGTAAGTGCCAAATAACAAATGTAGAAATGTATTGATGTTTAAATCCTAAATGTTCTGTACTTGATATCTTTACAGGTTTGAGAAGTTTCAAGAATTGGGCAGCAAACAAATATCTTAAAGCACCCTGGTTCACCAGACCGTTAGTGGGGTATACCTTAAGAACAAGACAGTCAATACAGCCAGGACAATCAAAATGGAAATTCCACCTACAGCGCCACCTACAACCAGTGTGTCTGAGGAAGGATCGTCAGAAACTAGAGATGCTGAACTCGTTCCTAAAAATTGAAAACAGTTTGTACAATCTCGTCAACATGAATTAATTTTAATTATTACAGGGCATATCGCATGTTTCCAATGTATACAGGTATATGCATTATGTCTTTCTTATGCATATGGTACCTCATTCTAATAGTACGTTCGCCGAAATATTGCGGTACATGTATAATGCCGTCATGTGACGTTCTTCGATCAATTAGTGTTAGACATATTTCAAAAGTCAACTGTTATTCACCATGGACAACATTTATTTCAATTTGCGAAATTTTCCGAGTCTTAGCATTCAAACTGCAACCAGCCAATATATACAAATATCATTGTAAATACCCCAGAATGCGGTGAGGAAAACAAGTATGAGATCGGCAATTGAGAGGAAATGTTTACATGTGTCGCTGTTTAAACACTTTTCGGTAAGATTGGTCCTTTAAACATCTCTAATTGACGTTGCTTTATGGTAAACTATGCAATTATGATACATTTTTAGATTTCAACAATTATGATAATGTTACAATGTTGACGACCAGGTCTACTGTCACGGGTGCATGTTGAAAAAAAAAACATTAGCATAAACAATACTTTTTTTTCAATAAAACAGCATTATTTTTCTTTTTCTGTAATTGTGGTTTGCACGTTATTGGTACGGGAAAGCAACAGGCGAATCTATGAAATTAGGCAAGAAACTGTACCATCAAAGGCGAAGATAACGAACAGTGATGCATCTTATAACTCCTATAATGAACGTAAAATAAAGAGTCGACAAAGACGTACCCCTGAATATTTCAGAGGTGGGATCAGGTGCCTAGGAGGAGTAAGCATCCCCTCTCGATGGGTCGCCACCGCCGTGAACCCTATGTCTTGATCAGGTAAACAGAGTAATACGTGATCAAAATCAGCGTGCCAAGAGTGACCTAACAATCGATATGAAGCACCGTTATGAGAAACGTAAGTAATCTAGGGCACGGCGTTATACTCTACTCGATTTTATGAGTTCATTTTCTTTAAATTGAAAGTATAATAAGTTAGGAATTACAATATTTTGTAATTGATAAGTAATCTAAGGTTCAATTACTTTTTGATGCTTATTTGTTTTGTAAATCAACGAGTTGGTAGGAATTGGGGGCACAAGGATATCATGTTGTTGCAAGGTCAGTTCTTAATCTTAAGGTGCGATGTGTAATTTGTGAAATGGCGAAGACCAGAACAGCATGGATATGCTAGCTGTATACCTAGCTGTGCTTATATATATCCTCTATATATTAATTTTCTCGCACTTTAAAGTGGTCTCTGTCGAACTGGGTTTTTTTTGGAAAACTTCATGGACAAATGCGACTGTCTTTTATTGCAAAGTCCTTGGGCTTACCCACTTCTTTTTCTGCATATCTTCCTTCGAAAAGTAGAAAAAAAATCCCTTTTTCTGACAGCAAATACGTCCGTATGCGCCACAAAACATTAGATTGCAGTGTTATCTACAAGCCATTAACGTGATGATGTTTTCCCGATTAAATATAATTCGCTTATTCAATGGCTCTGAGCTGTTTTCAAGCATTCTCGCTCGAGGTCGCACATGACGTCACAGATAATAGCTTAATTTATCGAAAGTAAAAATGAATATCGCAAAATTTGAATTTCATCGCTTTCAAAATCGAAAGCTACGCAAACTATTTCCTAAAACACATTTAAAGTGAATTTTGGCATACAAAATAATTGATATTGCTCATAAGATTAAAAGTCTAGTAACGTGCGATGTGTCATTTAAGTGAGGTTATATTAGATGCAAAAACAGCCAAAGTGTGAAAAAATGCATAGAACGCAATATAAAGCAATTTTAAACAATGTTTAGAATACGATAGTTTTGAGATGCTCTCAAGCTAAATTTCATATATTTTGAATCTTATCGTATCAGGTAAGAATGTAAAATGGATTAATGAAAACGTAATATTCAGCAGCACATGTGAAATAAGCACACATGAACTTTAATTCCTTGTAGCACTAACCCAGTGGGTTACTAATTATTATAAACCGATGATGAATGGTTATCATTCTTTACAACATTATCATTACAAAAATTAAATATACGCTGTGAAATGTCATTTAAGGTAGACCAAACCTCATGAGATGTTATAAGTTTTTTGTAAAATTCTTCATTGAATTAAACTTTGTGCATGATAGAAATATATTTTTCAGAGCAATTTTATTCACTCCCTAGAATAAAAAAATCTGGTATAAATTATTGATAGTGAAAAAGATATATTTTCCATGTATAATCAATTATCTATAATATAATGTTAAAGACAACAACTCTTACTCTTATGCTCGTATTTGTTCTACTGTATGTCTATTATACAATAATTTCCCTAACATCCACAATGTATACATATCTATACATAAGCAGTTTTCAAAATCTTTGACATTAAAATTGTGTCATTTTAAGAAGTATCTACCAATTGTTATTACCCTGTTTTACGAAAATATGCGATATCTGATGATGACATTTTTTTCTTTGATTTGTATGTCTGACATCTTAAAAAGTGGCAACGTAAATTTTCTTTGATTACTAATTAAATAAAACTATCTTTATATTTAGAAATTAATGCAACTTTTCCATTTTCAACCATCAATATTGATGACGATGGAGCTACCTTAACAAACAGTTTCATTATTTCAATTATTCTTACAAATTTTACAAATGTATATCATCTTAGAGCGATCATATATATAATAATCATATACCCATATCCAAACTTTAAAAAAAGATACAATATAATTAGCAATATTAAAATTGTCCACCTTGATCACATTTTGTGCCTCGAAAAGACGCCTTGCATCCTGATGTACAGCTTCCATTGATTTTATCACACGTGTTGTTAATACAGTTGTTGCTACATTCATGTTGACAGTTTATTCCATAGGAACCATCACATTCTAAAGTAAAAGAGAGGACATTGATTCTAAAGATTAAATCAAACAATACCGATGGGTAGATAAATAGGTATGCTATTTGGAGTTGTTTAGATCAGGTGCATTATGTGTACATGCTATTACATGAAAAGTTCTTGATTGTGAAAGGAACATATATTTTCGTAAGTCATAGCAAATCTATATAACGGAATACACGTCTCTTGTCATGCATTTACAAATAATGGGGACATTATTACATAAAAATATATTCAATTTTGGAAACAACAGGCGTGTTAATCAGAAGCATTGTGAATGTTCAGATTATTTGGTTCTTTAAAGTGGAAATTCGGTGCAAGATTGTCACATCCGCCGTGAACACTATATCGTGACCAATAAAGGAATAATGTATAATCGAAAGCAGTATGTACACGTCAGATATATTTCTTATGTCATTGTTTTCCATCATTGAAATTTTGTTTATTCCAAAAAAGATTTCATCACTTTGACATATTCCAACTGATCATTACTAATTTCATCGAGAAAAAAAAATCCAGGAAGAATAAAAAATCTGTAAGTCATCAGGGTTCAATAGGATATGACTAAGATATTCTAAAATCGCGCATTAAATTAAAAGTTGTGGTATTGTCTTAATTGCTAATGAAGAATATACATTTTAATCTTTTATATGTTACAAATAAACCAATTTTGATATACAATTTTGACATTTTCTCCCGTTTGATAGGGGATGGAGTTAACATTTTCGCAAACAGTATTCCCACAACAGCTCACCTTTAATACAACTGAATCCCATGTAACCGGGAGAACAGTTACAAACCCCGTCAGTGTGTCGACATACATCGATACATTTCTCTGAGCAGACATTAGAACAATTTGTACCAAAACGGCCATTTTCACATGCTACAATAGAAGGGTTTTAAAATGAATTATAAGGTCTTATATTATATGAAGGTATATGCTCTACACACCCAGTAATAATGAATAAATAAAACAAAATGAATATGCAGTAAGGAAGTAATCAAAAATAATTATAATAAATGTTTTCTGTTTTACATTTGTTACACCTCTCCCCTATGTATCCATCAGCGCATCCATCTACACATTTCCCATCTGTGTGCCGACAAATTCTGTTGTGTAAACAGTTATTACTGCATGTTTTCTTACATAGGTTTCCAAAGTATCCGGGAGAACAAGCTGTCGGAAAGAAACAAGTGCCGATCATTCACGTATATTACAGATCAGTTATTAAAATGCCCCCAGTAATATTCATTGATAAGCGTGGTTTTATCACTATATTTCCATAAACATTTTACACCTACTTACACATATTACAAAATCGTCCTGTATATCCCGACTTACACCCCGTATCACAATGTCCAGTCTCTCTGTTACAGATGTCATCATTAAGGCAATGACCACTACAGTTGTAGATACAGTCCGGGCCATACATTCCCCTTTTACACTCTGTAAATAGTTTATTCTAGATATGTTGTCTTTTGAGTCTTGTTTATTACATCTTTTGTAAATAATGATTCTTTTTCAAGTAAAATGTGTATTCTGACAAATGGTTTATCAATCATCAAATTGTATTGAGTTAATTACCAATGTTCAAACAATGCTTGCAAATCAATTTACTTTACCGAATATGTGACATTTTAAGATAATGCTTACCGTATTACTCATTGAAGTTGTGATTTCAAATAATACCTCGGATGAAAATGCTAAGAATCTAATGGGATATTACCCATAATAAAATAATCTAAATGAATCAGCATTTGCATTGGTATATGTACACCATGTGACGTGTGCTTATCACATCCATTGACCCACATTAGAGGTAGATTCCGGCAGGTAGTGTGCTTTCAATAATTAGTTAATTATTATCATTTATCTATCTGTTTATCTGTTTGATATATTTTAGAACTGTTACTTGTTCTCCAAAGTAACAGGTTCTTGTTGAATTGCTAGTTTGATGTCTTTAAATGTACCCCAATTAAGATTTTTCCGTTATGCTAGACAAGATTTTATTTGAAAATTACTTTATTCATATTCAGAGAAAAGGTTGATTTATTTTCTTTAATGTGTACTTGAATATACAAATTGTAGAAGTAGTTTAATAAATCTCTACTTTGGTGTGCAAATATAACGAAACAGACGTAAACATTTGATATGTTAGATAGTGAATTCAATAGAGCATAAAATCAATAATTACTCAATAATAATTGAATGCAAGTTGAATGATTGTCATTCCATACCGATGCACTTTTAGGATTGTATCCTTTTCATTTGAAAGTTTAAAATTATACATTTGTTTATTTTGGCGTGTGTTGTTATACAAGGTGAAGATAACGAACAGTTGGTTTTTTCATGAGTCACTTCTACGTGTGCTTGTTCATATCTAATTTGTTTCTTTAATCAGTTCTTTATCTAAACGAGGTATACATTTGAACAAAATAAGAACGACCAAAAAATCTTACGTATTTCACACTGGGCACCTGTCCATCCTTCAGCGCAACCATTGTCACATCCACCGGTCACATGAGTGCATGAGGCATTTTCTTTACAGTGTCCCACGCACTGAAATTGACAACGATCGCCATACCACCGAGCAGGGCATTCTAATTGTAACCAAAAAAAGTATACACTCTTCAAATAGAGAATTATCAACCAACATCAAAATATTTCGAACATAAATCATGCTATTAGTGCAAATGCTTTACCTTTAGACAAGTGGTTTTGCATTGCATGGGGACATTATTCTGTGGAATACAGGTATCATTTAAATGTTTAAGTTTTCGATAGAAAAGCTATTTATTCTCACTGTAAAACACTACAAATTGTCCGAAAGAAGTGGAAGTCATGTTATTTTATTTATGCTTCCATCTGGAATATACATGCTTTTAGAAACATTCAAAGTATCGACATAATCTAACTTTGCAAATATGTTCCAAGGCAGTGCAGAAAATTATACTAAAATGGGTAGTCTGAATCAGAAGTAAAAGAGGATCGCGTTGTGTCCATAAGATGGTCTATTTGTAGGCACTGAAAAGTTTGTTTATAATTCAAAAGTTTGGATCCAATAGTGGAAGTATATTTGTAGGAAATACAGGGTGTAGACCTGAACTTGAAATAAGTTGGATATAGATACACAATATTTTGATACATTGTATCGGAGTTGTTCTTCGTCGTATCTTTATATTGGGAAAATGTTTATTTTGGTAAAAGACATTATTTAAAATATCTTATCAAATGTATCTATAGAAACAAACAGCTGCAACCAAAAACATTCCACATGTAACACATCTAATTCTTTTATCACTTCTGGTTTACTAAACACAGAAGGATAGATGTTATGTACTTTTGTTTAGAAATGTCTAATTTGGGATTTTAATATTCCTCTTATGCTTTTAACCCATTCTGACAATGTATGAAGTTTTTCTTTTTATATTTAACCCATCGTCTGGCATAATCTTCGACATAATTCATAATAGAGATGAAGTTCTGTCGCCAATTGAAAGACCGAGGCTCTCTGTATTTAGGACCTTTTAGAATAAGTGATTTGAGGTCCTCATTTTCAACTATATCAACATTACCAATAATGACATGTCCAGCTGGACTATAGTTGAAAGAAGATGAAGAACATGAACACATTGGTGGATTAAGTCTATATCTAGGTACTGTAAAGTGTGTTGATAATTAAAAAGTTCGGATGCAATAGTAGAAGTATATTTGTAGAAAGTACAGGGTGTAGACTTGAACTTGAAATAAGCTGGATATGAATGCAAAAGTTTTTTTTTTTGCTAAAATACATTATCTAAAATATGTTATAAAATGTATCTACATTGATTGATTGATTGATGTTTTCCGCCACACTCAACAATTGTTCAGTTATCTGGTGGCGCCCAGTTTTTATTGGTAGAAAAGAGAACCCAGATACAATGTACCTGGGAACAGACCACCGACCTTTCGAAAGTAAACTGGGAAACTTTCTCTCTTACCGCCACGAGTGGGATTCGAACCCGCGCCGACAGAGGTGAAATGCCGCGTGATTTTGAGGGCGATGCTCTAACCACTGGGCCACGGAGGCCCTAAAATATATCTATAGGAATGAAAATGTTCGAATAAGACACCCAAACAAACAAACATAAGCAAATTTTCAATAACTTACTATTTTCACAGAATGCTCCCATCCATCCAGGCATACAATGAAAACACGTCCCATTTACGATGTTACATCTCTGTTCCTTACAAGTGACCGGACATGTCAAGTTACAATTACTCCCATAAACTCCCGGCTTCTTACAACCTGAAAAATAAGAAAAGCAAGAGTAATCAGAAGATAAGAAGTTTCACACCAACGTTTTGAATTGAAATAATTGCATAGTTGTTGTTACTGCCTTATGATTTCTTGTGTAGATCAATTGAATTTTAGAATTAAGTTGATTTTGCCATACCAATCTATTGATTAAACAGTAAAGCTAACAAACTGTGACGAATCTCATAATTCCTATAACGAATACAAAATTAAGAGTAGGACACACACGAACCCTTGGTGGGATCAGGTGCTTAAGAGGAGTAAACATGCCATATAAAACGATCACACCCACCATAATCCTATGCCTTGCCCAAGGAAATGGAGTAAGCCGTAGTCAAAATCAGTATGTGTAGAACATGCTAACAATGAAAATGAAACACATCAGACAGCATTCGACCTAATAACAGGTTGTATTTGTAAATTAGATAATTTTAACGATCACATAATTTGCGAAATGTTGATTTTAAACAAGACTGTTGAAAGATCTGTAACATCAACTTCTCTGTAGCTTGTCTCGCTTTAGAAATTGATCATAAACAGAACATACTCTTGCGCATCGAATCACTAACGAGCCATAGACTATTCAAATAGTGACAAACAAGATGATGGTACAGGGGTTTCAAAAGTATCGATAAAAGTAAACATTTTGCAAATTCTATGGTCGTTATAACGATATAGTTCGTCAATACAACCTATCATTGGGTCAATTGCTGTCTGACGTGTTTCATACCAATTGTTATACTGTTATTAGCACACTGAGTTTGACTACGGATAACTCCGTCTACCTGATCAGGATATAGTGCTCACGGTGGGTGTTACCGGTCAACAAGGGATGCTTACTCCTCCTAGGCACCTGATCCCAACTCTGGTGTGTCCAGGAGACCGGTTCTGCCCAACTATATATTTTGTGTTGGTTATAGGAGTTATGATATTGATCACTGTTCGTTATATTCACTTTCATTGGTAATGCTGTGGAAGCTGAAATCATCCAAATCCCTTATAACGTTGAGTTCTTACTCTGCCTTTCACATCTATACAAACCCTGAAACGTACTGCTATACCACTTGCACGGAACGTGACAAAACGATTCTTGCACAGAGAAGTGAACAGTTCGCACGAAATTCTGGACGATCTGCACGGAACAGTGAACGGTTTCCATGGAACGCTTCGCACGAAATGCTGATCACTTTGCAGGCATGGTTTGCACGTTATGTGAACGGTCTACACGAAGGTTAGACATAGCCTGGATGCCTTATTTTTCGACATTATTTGGACCATCCTGGGGTTAGTTTTAACAAGAAACGGATTGAATATAACGGCAATATTCTAGATTTTAAAAAATGGGTTGAGAAAGATATGATAATGATCCATTGATCATTTACGACGTGGTAAATTACAATCTCACTTATTGGATCAATGACTTGCAGAATGAATATTTCGCATGAAATATTGATTATTTAACTTTTATTAATTCATTGCTTTATCAAATTCATTGAAACTGAACATGGAATGGTCACGTGTGTTTCGCTATTTTTGTACATTAATTCTGGGTGTCTTCAAAATACATGTGTGATTTGTATACATGTAATCCAGGCCGCTTCCCAAAGACATATGTTAATTAAACCTATTAATTTTATTTACATGTAGAAAAGCACATACAATAATCAATAAAAAACTTCCCTATTCAAGAGGGAAGGGGGTTGCAAACGGTCTGCAGGAAACGGTAGGCATGACCTACATGCTTTGATTGTTTCGGTATCATTTGGGTCTCCATAGGGTGTGTTCAAACAAGAAATAGTTTCATTAGAATGGTAATATGCAGATAATTTTAAAAAAAGGTTGAGAAAAAAATGACAATTATCCATTTTAAAATGATTGCTCAAATAAGACACGGTAAATTTCATTTTTACTTATCATCTCAATGACTCAGGAACAAATGATTTTTTAACTTTGGAAATAATAGAAAAAGATGCAAAAATTGTGTCGTGATGGAATATTAATTATTCAGCCTTTATTTATTCATTGATCTACTAAATGCATTGAAAAGTCGCATCTGGTTTGCTATATTTGTACATTCAATGTGAGTGTCGTTTAACCACATGTGCAATTTGTGTATTCCAGTTCTCTTCTCAAAAATAGATGTTGAATAAACCTATACATTTTTATATACTTGTATGACAAAATAAAAATGATTTAAAGGGCAAGACTGGAACATATTCCCGGGCGGTGAAGTGGGGGGGGGGTGAACCTAGACATCGTATTAGTCAGTCGTGTTTTTTGACCTTGGATAACACGGAATAATGCAAAACGAAAAGAAGCAATGAAAATTTGATTGAAATAGATTGAGAAATAAATCAAACATAAAATCTGCTGGTGGACTATTAGTCCCCTTAAGGTCTCTACAGCCCAGAAGCTAAGTACTTCGTTACTAGCTTGAAAATACGGATGTATATTTAATTGCTGGGATAATATTTAGAAATTCATTTCAAAATAAAGGATTTTATATCCCTCATGCATAGCTATGATCCTTGGACAAATTTGGCTCCAGTTTTTGGCACTCTAATTTTACTTCGAATTTCCAAAATTTCGGCTTGAGCATCACTGAAGAGACATTATTTCTTGAAATGTGCAGCTGGTGCATCACAGTTGGTATCATGTAAGTTTTACATATAAATGAATAGATAAAGTAAATACTGACTAACTACAGAAATGACCAATAGATTTGCATTTGAATTAAATTGTTGTATTTACCTCAATTTCAAACCTATAGATACAAAAATGTAAACACCATTTTAATTCTCTTGTCGATTTTCACACCTTCTGTAGGAATGTTGCTTTGGAATACCCTGACTAGCTACCCTCTAGTGTGGTTAAAAAGCACATTGGGATTTGCGTAGAATATACAAGTTATACACAGGTCGGTATTTGAATTATGCAGACAGTTCAGTTAAATAATGTTGATAAAAATATTTTTTATTTAAAAAGAGAAACTTGATCATACAAGTCTAACAAGACAAAGTATACCTGTAAACAATAAATAAACTACCGAGGGCAGATATATTGGTGATGTCTCTGCACTTGCTAGAATCTACCAGAAGGGATAAAATGGTATCGGATTTCGCTCTCCCTGGTGGTTTTATAATAAACTGTTTTCTTTCAACGATTTGCAGATTTTCACTGCTGCCTTATAGACATTTTTATATAATTGCTCAAATTCCCAGCAATGTCCACGTGTCCTGATATGATTGAAATAGACTGAGAAATAAATCAAACATATAAATGAATAGATAAGATAAATAATGACTAACTACAGAAATTACCAATAAATATGCGCTTGAATTAGATTGGTGTATTTACATCAATTTTAAACCTCTAGGAAGCTGCATTCATTTTTGAGAGACAAAAATATAAACAAAATTTTAATTCCCTTGCCGATTTAGACACCTTCTGTACGAATGTTGATTTTAAATATCCTGATTAACTGCCCTCAAGTGTGGTTAAAAATGCACATTGGGTTATACACAGGTCGGTATTTGCATTATGCAGACAGTTCAGTTAAATAATGTTAATAAGAATACATTTTTATCTAAAAAGAGAAACTTGATCATACAAGTGTAACAGGGCAAATTATCCCTGTATACAAGAAAAAAACTACCGAGGGCAGATATATACGTCATGTCTCTGCACTTGCTAGAAACTGCCAGAAGTGATAAAGTGGTATCAGATTTTGCTCTCCCTGGTGGTTATATAATAAACTGTTTTACAGATTTTCAATGCTGAAAGTCCATCTTATAGACAGTTTGATATAATTGCTCAAATTCCCAGGAATATACACTTGTCCTAGATCCCATATCGAACTCACTTGCACGTTTTGCATGATCTGTAAGTTTCTAAGTTTTGCACCATCTGTAAGTGATTTAAACGATAGGCACGTTTCTATGGGGGTGATCAAGTACAGAATATGTAAATTGCGTACATGTATGTATACACCATACCCTCATATACTATTTCTTATTATATATGTAAAATATTGCTGTCTGTATATATGTTTTCAGGACCACAATTAAAATTAGTTTTTAAACTAATTGTGTTATCCTGTTTAAATAAAGGACATTATTATTATTATTATTATAATGATTCTTGCCCTAAACGGTTTGCAAGGAACGGTGAATGGTCTACGCAAAAGGCTGAACGGAATACACGGAACGGTTTGCACGGGAAAGACACGAAACACTTTGGAAGTGAACCGGTAGTAGCACACTTCAGTGTCTGTAAATTGAATTGGTGAAACTTACAAGATACGATATACTGATATTTAGTTATTTGAATGTGTAAAAATAAAATGCTAAAATTGATCAGCAATACCTTCTACGATTACTTCACATAATTCAGTAAAAGTTGGACTTTCGTATCCATCATAAGTAACTCCATCCAACCTCTCGTTGTAAAACATGAAGTATTGACTGTATCCAATGCAGGTTGTGTTAAAGTCTAAAGGAGGAAGTCCAGGGGGTTCATCTTTATGGCAGAGGAACTCATCTCTCTTGGTTGAAGGCATAGATAAATAGATGGAAAATCCTGCTAAACGACCTCTTTGTCGCATCACTGAAAGAAACATTTTGACGTCAATATCATGTACGTTTGAGAATCACTGAAATAATGAAATGAAACGACAAAGGAAATGCAATACAACAAAATTTAGCACAGTTATTGGTATAAATCTAATTTTTTTTTTTGCTTTTTCAGTGTCATAAGGTTTCCACGAGTATGTGTATATCAATATATGGCTAGATATTACACGACATATATACTATGTGTAGCAATATTATAATATATGATGTAATCTACTCAAATTTGGTGCAGATTCAAAATTCTATGTATTAACATTTATGTTTCGAAAGTTAAGATTTACGATGTTATGGATGAAATTGAAAATTAACTCATATTAATCAAATAATTTCGTTTAAAATACCCACAATACGGTCCTTAAAATATGTAAAATTAAAAGTAAATGTTCAACAGAAGTGTTGTCGTCAAAAGTACGTTTCAAAATTTCGGCTTTAAAAGTATGAAAAGTGAAGACAACGAACAGTGATCAATCTCAGAACTCTCATAATCAATAGAAAATAGAGAGTTAGGCAAAGACGGACCCCTGGACACATAAGAGGTGGGATCAGGTGCCTAGGAGGAGTAAATATCTCTTGTCGACCGGTGAACCCTATATCTTGATCGGTCAAACGGAGTTATCCGTAGTCAAAATGAGTGTGCCAAAAACTGCCCAGCAATCGGTTTGAAACAAGTCAAACAGCAGTTGACCCAATGATAGGTTGTATTGGCAAACTATATGGTTATAACGACCATATATTTTGCAAAAAGCCCATTTTAAACAACACTATTGAAACTCCTGCATCATCAACCTGTTTGTCAGTAGCTTGCCTCGATTTCAAACTGATCATAAGCAGAACAACCTCTTGGGTATCGAATCAGTTGAGGGATATAAACACCATATTTTTGAGAATCACTGAAGTGACGACATGAAACGAAAAAGGAAATGAGACACAAAATTCAGTTATTGCTATAAATCTATTTTTCGCTTTTCCGCTGCCATAGGATTTTCACGAGTAAATATATATCAATATCTGGCTAAACATTACAAGAAATGTGTTGCAGTGCAAGGTGAAGATAACCATAAGTAACCAATTTGATAAAACAAGGAATACAAAATAGAGAGTTGGCAAAGACGAACCCCTGGATATACCAGAGGTCTGTTAGGTGGGTTGGAGGAGTAAGCATTCCCTGTCAACCGGTTATACTCGCCTAGAGTCCTACATCTTGATCATGTAAACAGAGTTATCCATAGTCAAATATGATGCGATAAATACTCTAATAAAATACAGATTCAGAATCCAATTTAATAAAAAAAAATATGTTTCGGAAGTTAAGTTCTACGATTTAGTTTTTTTTTAATTTGGAAAGAAACTCATATTTATAAAAGAATTTGATTCACAAACCCCAAAATATGGTAATTTCGATATATAAGTATAAAAGTAAATGTTCAACGTGCGTTTTGCGGTCACAGATGCGTATCAAAATCTCGGTTTTAAAAACATCTTAGATTCTAACCGGATAGGAATACGTAGTTTTTTTTTCCACTTTTTCACAAAAAACCCCTGGTAATTTTGAAAGTTTGTCCAATAAGGTTGTCGTCCCACCCTTAATATATATGTATATATAGTTTTTTCTACTTTGAACCATTAATTTTGATAAGTTATATAAGAGTATAGCTGCCTGTAACAAGATACTACTTATGAAGCAATCTACATCCACACTTACTGATTGTTTTATTACCCTATATTTTAGCAGCATCTATTTACTTGTATTTAATATCTAGTTATGATATACATCTACTTGTGTATTTATAATAAAAAAGCATCTATCTATCTAAGGTAAGGGGAGATAACTCCGGATGTACCTCTGTGTACTTCACACTTTATTACGTCAAAGTGAAAAGGTGCGACGCAACGTACATGTCTATATATTTGTATTGTTGGAAATATGTCGTAATATTTTCTCGTTATCTAGTATCACTGTCAAGTGTTAAACAGTGTATGTGTAGATCTGCTTGAGTGATGTTTTTTTCCAAATAAACATTTGTGAATTTTCTTCGATACTATAAAAGTTTACAATTTTTAAAATATAAAATATGCACCACAGTGACTTTGATTTTATGTTAGAACTTTGAAACCGTCCCCAATGGTAATCGACATTTGTAATACATGGAAAAAGTCAATTGTTTGTAAACAACGGCTCGGCACAGGTAGAAGATAATGATCGTATGCTGATATTTTGTGTGAGACCATGACAGGAAACATATAGTCTCTGGAAATCTTGCTATGAGAAATGGGGTTTATTTTAGTGCTACTATAATCGATCATTGTGAATAGTATCCGGCCTCAAATTTGACAAGGTCTGACATTTCAGGTCACAAATTAACGAAGCAAAGATTCCGTTTGACATTCTCAAGCATTTCTAAAATAAACTTGACTATGTTTACCTCTCTAATAACTTTATATTTCAATACTATGATATCTTCTACTTGTGTCGTAGCGATTTAACGCATGGGCTTTACGTGTAGACTACTGATGTTATTTCGTAGAAATGAAAGAGGGGCATTCTTTTGTATGCAAGGTGAAGATAACGAACAGTTATCAATCTCATAACTCCTATAAGCAATACAAAATAGAGAGTTGGGCAAACACGGACCCCTGGACACACCAGAGGAGTATATTTTGAAATGTTATTTTTTTTGTCTAACAATGGGACATCTGCATAAAAATATGGATTTTGCGGACGTAGAAACAGAATTGCAAAGTATCCAATTTCGTCACTGACCGGGTTTTAATTAACATTGTTGCGAAGGTGACATTTGTCTGTCCCGTGTTGCAAAGAAACATTAAGATATTGATTTAAAAAAATCAAAGTTCATTTGGTATCAAATTTGGCCCCCTGAATTATTCAAAAATGAAGTACATATTGGATCGAACACTTATATTACAAATTAATGACGGAGATGCACTTGTCTAAAAAATAAACCAAACTTTGAAAATGTGTCACATTTCTACTACATTGACGTAGTCAAAATACGTACGGAACACATATTTCCGGAAATATCCATAGAATTTAACAACTTTTGAAGATATCTGAGTAGGCCTTCATAATATCACCACTCTAAAAATTTCACGCATAAAACATCTATGTGTAAGCATTTCAGGTACAAAAAATTACGAGGGTGATATTATGTGGACCATAGTTATATCTTGTTTTGAAGTTCATATCTTACAGCACGCAAGTACAGTAGTACATGACATGCTTATTTATGTTGTTCTATATGTGTTGTTACATAAGTTTACCTTATATTTTGTTGATGAAAAAAATACTCGCCTTGTATCACATGAAATGAAAAATTCATAACATCAATCTAATGAATGATATTTAAATGTCTTTCCTTGCATTGTGTATTATATTAGTCATGCTATCTTACTTTTGTGCCCCGTAACTAAACGACAAGTTTCTTGGTTAGGAATACTTTGACATTAATTACAATCAATGGAAATTTCACTATATGAAATATTTTGCTGAATACAAAATCCTAATATTTCACATTAATCTATACCCAAATACGTGGCAGAACACAAAGCCTACTAATGTTTCGGTAATCCCTGAATATAAGTCATTTCTCAAAGGTGAGGTCACAATGGGTTGATAGATCATTTTGTCAGTACACACTAACTCAGCTGATGCAGTATAGTGGAAACAAACTCAAATAGAAAGATACCTCTGGTGTGTCCAGGGGTCCGTGTTTGCCCAACAATCTATTTTGTATTGCTTGTAGGATATATGAGACTGATCACTGTTCGTTGTCTTCACCTTTCATACTGGATTTGATAACGAAGATTACGAAAATTGATTTTTTTACAAAAATTAAATGAGAGTTATTTCAGTGAGTTCTATCTACTGTAATTTTTATTTATAGAATAGCATAACCATGTGTATGCCGTCGTGCGATACGACAATACATTTTATCTGTAGTATTTGTCTTGTTAAAATTGTCTAATAAATCAAGAATACGTAAAATCTCTTTCGTGAATACTAGTATATTAGCTATTTTCATTATACACAATATAATCGTTTTTCAATAGGGTGAGGGGGGAGGGTGACTTCACAATTGTTTAAAAATAATAAAAAGGAAACAAAAACTAACATGTTCTTCAAAATCTGAATTTGTGAGTTGGGGCAGGGCTGACGTACACTAAATTCATTTAAATATGATAATATTAGTTAAACTTTATGTTTTCCCCTAACTTCTAATTCTTAAATCCGGTATATACTCCCTTTTGTATATGGATTCAATTCAAAACTTTCACTCCTTTGAAATTGCATTCTTACCATTCTTAATTACTTTTTAAAAATTGGGGGTAGTAACCAGCCTCCTCCCTCCGATTCCACGTGCCTGTATTTTATATGGCTTTGTGTAATATACAGATATTATTGTCTGTCATATACATTCGTGACTAGTTAATATTTTCATCATCAAATTGTGGAACAGGTGTTCAAGTAGTAGAGCACAATTTTCAGGAAAACGGAGATCTTTACACTATACCCATCCTACCCTCCGTTCAATTAGCATTTATTGGCTTGTGCACAAGACATCGCATATCAAATATAAAATATGCATGGAGTTGATATTCATATCATATTGTGACCTTTAAATCGCCCCTAATATGTATGACTGATGCGTTTAAAATTTTTGTTATGTAAATAAATAATCCCATTCTACAAAAACAGTTGCAAAATTCTGGTTTATCTGCTATAAAAACAATATGAATTTTTCTGAAATATATTCTAGATAAATTCATCCGTTTGAAAAGTGCAGGGAGTAATTTCTGTCATGTATTCACGGTATGATATATCTACGAATGTTGACAACCCCGCTGATGACTGTTGGTATGTTTTTAAATTATAGCATGTTTAGTTTTCCTAACACTTTTCATGTAAAGACTTTTTATTTCTTTCTGGATATATCTATAAACATTCAGCTTGTAACCCGCATGCACCCAAAGGTCTGTTTACTATTAGGGCCTCTTGATGTTTTCCAAAAATAAAGTGTTACATGATGTTCAACTGACGTCACGGGAAATTATCATGAGGGGGATTTACGGTAGATCAGTCAAAGTCAACATATGGGTAATATCGTTTCGGTGTTTAACCGTAACAAGTGTAATGGTATCTGTGAATTTGAGGTGTAATTTCACCAGATAGTTAAAGTACATTTTTGCTATGGAAGCCCTTAACCTACTTACCCATCCATTTATTCATCGTATTTGTTTTTGTTTTCAAAGGTTGTATATTATTTCGAGAATTAATAAGTTCACCTTCATGAAAGGTGAATATAACGAACATTGATCGATCTGATAACTCCTTTAAGCAATACAAAGTAGATAATGGGGCAAACACGGACCCCTGGACACACCAGACGTGGGATCAGGTGTCTAGGAGGAGTAGGCATCCCTGTCGACCGGTCACACCCGCCGTGAGCCTTATGTCTTGATCAGGTAAATTTAGTTATGCGTAGTCAAAATCAGTGTGTCAAGAACGGCCTAACAATCGGTATGAAACACATCAGACAGCATTTGATCCTATAGTAGGTTGTATTGACGAACTAGATCGTTATAACGACCATAGAATTTGCGAAATGCTGACTTCAATCGAGACTGTTGAAACCCATTTACCATCAACTTGTTTGTCAGCAGCTTACCTCGATTTAAAAACTGACTCTACGCAGAACGAGCTCTTGCGTATCGAATCAGTTGAGGTACACAAACACCACATGCAGGTGATAATGGGATATTCCTACATAGATATGGGAAGTTGACGATAAAGAAGCTGAAATCATCCCGTTTTGTCATACAGTTGAGTTGTCAGTTTGCCGTTAATATATACTTTCCATAAAATATCTAAGTATGAAGCAGAAGAGAACGGCTCTGTAGTGTCCTTTATTTTGAGCTCATGGGGATGTATCAAATGGACAAATGAATGAAAGGTGTTATTGTTAATAGACAAAACGTCATCATATATATCTAAATGTCGAAATGAAGGCTACAACGAGAGCTTTTTTCTTTTCACGTAGAAGGTTTTGAATAAATTCTGCTTCATGTGAATATAGAAACAGGTCATCTAGCAAAGGAGCACAATTCGTGCCCATGGGAATTCCAACGTCTGATTATCAAAGACCACGAAGATATTGTCAATGAGGAACTCTAGCATATTGTTTAATTCAACGTCAGAGTACCTCTGCGTGGAATCAAAGTGGTGTTTAACAAAGGAAGTTTTTGAATGACTGATCACTAGATATGAATATGTCCGTTTTCCATTTTTGTTGAAGAAGCAACTGTCTATAATGTCAAAAATTCTAGTCTTTAATTTATCGTGGGGAATAGTCGTGTATAGCGTTATTGATTTGGAAAACATTCTGCGATTTCAAGTTTACTAAAAATTCTTTAGAATCTTTTAGAATCCACATTTGATTAACACCACTCAATGCATCCTTCAAAAGTTGTACAATTATAAAACGTGCTTCTTTTAAATCTGCTGTCATGGAAAAAAGCTCCGTAAGTAGTCATTTTATCTGTTTTTACAAATGTGTATGATCGAAATATCATGATAAAAGTGTGTTTTTTTTTAACGTAGACCTTGTAAAAGTGCTCAATATGCATATTTTGTTGCCATGGTAACCAATTTGAATTTTATTTCAAATAGAAAAATCCTATTTTTTGTGTTTTGTATTGAAATATCTTTACCAATTAGTATGATATGGTAGGTAAAACTCTTTTTAAAAATCGACTAGCTTTTTACCCCAGAAGTTTTCCTTGTGTAGTTTCCCTAGTATCCTTTTTCGTACAAAGATCCCGAAAATGTAAAACACCACATAATCAAGCCCACCGAATTAAAAAGCAAAACGGATAATTCTTTTTTTTAAGTATAATTTTTAAATAATTCCCTAATACGGGACGTATTATGGTATAGCGTCGTCAGTCTTTCCGTCAGTAAGAAGGATACATACCGACCATTGGGGCTAGGACCGTCAAACTTGGTACGCCTAATCTTTATACCAAGCAGAGAATGCCTATTGTTTCTGAAGGCCAAAGATCAAGGTCGTGGTGTCACTTAGTAGAAAAATCTTGTTTACCTTACGGATAAAGATATTACCCTAAAATTTAGTCACACGATTCCTGTCGAAGAATATAAGTTTAGTTTGCATTGGTGCATCATGACCTGCTTTGAAGGTAAAAGTACTTCAAACAATCAACATGTTTTTGTCATTCCCCTGAAATTTTGCTACAACCCTCCCACCCCTCATAGAAGGAAAAATACGTAATCGGATAACATTTCAAGTTAATTTGTGCACCAATGGTAGTTTTCTGGACTTTTTTCATTATTGATACAGATACTACACTGAAGGCTTAATGTCCGTGTGTGTACTCTTGGAAACGTTCATTAGTACAGCTATTTACTAAGGAAGCAATGCCCATTGTGAGATGGAACGATTTCATTCACCTTTGTTGTCATGGAAACCGTCGTATAAAAAAGCGCGACTTGTACGACCTGTAATAATCACTGTAAGCAAGCGTACATCTCATTTCAAAAGAATCTTATATTTATTCCACCTCTGGTATATCCAGATGTCCGTGTTTGCCCAAGTACCTATTTTGTATTAATCATGTGCGTTATGAGATTGATCACTGTTTGTTGTCTTCAGCTTCCATATAGATCAATACCATGAGAACATGTTATGTATTTTTTACCAATAAGAAAATTATTTCTTAAAGTATGTTCTTAAAATGATTATTGACGGAATTAATTACATTGTAATTCATTTCCCTGTTTCTAAAAGCATCGTTTTGTGCAGAGTCACATGACGTCATATAATGACAAGATTCGACTTGTAGAATCTCTTATGGCATAAGTGGTTCACAAACGTTTCTCAAACTGATCTCACCTGAAACTTTGAATGTTTCAAGGTTTCGATATTTTAGTTATTTTGTTTGATATTTGATCACCATAGGTTAATCGCCTATGCAATTTCCCCTAGTACTAGCAATGGGTTTGTCTATGTAAATTCATGTTTTGGTGATAGGTCTGGGTATAATATACATTGCAAGTTACTACCGTATGTGGGTCCATGCTCTTTAAACAGTATTCGGACACTGTATATGCTGTAAACATCACCAAGATTCACAAACCACCATGTTGTCTTCTCCGGGGAGTTAAGACCAATTTTTTTTGTCGTCATACATGTACTGGAGATTCTGTCAACTGCATTATTTGCTGCACATATAGACAAAGGTTCGCAAATCCGAATCGGAAATTGGTTTGCGTTCTGGCCTTTTGATAAATCGTCTGCAATAAAATTAAGAAAACATAGTATTTTATTATCCAAATGGTCTTGTATCTGCATGAATACATTTTTCACCCTTTAGACGTTCCTTATTAACAGATCAACTGAATCGATATGCAAGAGCTTGTTCTGCCTATGGTGAGCTTTTAAATCGAGGCAGACTACTTCCAAACCAGTTGATGGTGCAGGGATTTCAACAGTCTTGTTTGAAATCAGCATTTCGCAAATTCTATGGTGGTAATAACAATCTAGTTTATCAATATAACCTTTCATTGGATCAAATGATGTTTGACTCGTTTCCTACCAATTGTTAGGCCGTTCTTGGCACACTGATTTTGACTATGGACAACCCTGTTTACCTTATCAAGATATAGGGCTCACTGTGGATTTGACCGGTCAACAGGGGATGCTTACTCCTCCTAGGAACATGATCCCACATCTGGTATATCCATGGGCTCCATATCTACACAACTATCTATTTTGTATTGCTTATAGGAGTTATGAGATTGATCACTGTTCCATATATGTACCGCTATCATCAATCTTCTCTTTTTGTTCATTAGAAGCAACTTATAACATAAATATTTAAAACAACAACACGGGTATTGATAACCAATACATTAAAAAAAGTTATGGAACATTTCGAAAGTACAGAAAAATTATATGCAATTAAGTTTTATTATGCTTATATAAATCAATTCTAATGGCTATTGCCTTGAAACATTGTGATAATCAGTCAGAGGAACTTAAATTTAAACCTTGATTCCTTAAAAACTTCACAATGGACCTTCTACGATCATTTTATTGTAAAATCAGTGTTATATATCTTTATAGAACTCGACCTTTCTTCACCATCAATCACCAAAGAGATTAATCCTATGTTTAAAAAATCTTAAGTCTTAACGCTCATCAGTGCGTACAAATATCGATGTAAATACCCCAAAATGCAGCAAGGATAGCAAGGATAAGATAAAAATTGACATGAGTCGCACTCTAAACACTTTATTCCTTCACATATGCTCAATAGGAATCATCTTCATCATAATTTGTGCCATATATTTTCTTGGAATAAAAAATAGTATATCTACCATTATCGACATCGACAGTCACAGCTGTGCTTAAAAAAACCCAATCAACCAAAAACTATAGAAATAAGATGACCAAAATATTGTATTAAAAGTAGAAATCACAATGCTTTAATTTTCACAAAAGCAGTATCATCTTTTTTTAAATTGTGATCTACGTGTCGTTTTCAATGGAGAAAAGGTGTTACATTGTACTTAATGTTAGATATTCATTTTTCAAAAGAACGTCAGCCGCATATTGAAATCAATAGGAATGAATTTAAAGTAAGGATCACAAAATGTTATTGTATACAACTGCAAGTTCAATAGATTTCAATGCTTAATTTTTTGCAGATCTACGAGTTGGGAGCAAAGGCATGAAAAGATGAAGATAAGGAACAATTATCAAGCTCATTACTGAGATAAGGAATGGAAAGAAGTTGAGCAATCACGAACCCCTGGATATACAGGAGGTTTGATCAGGTGTCTAGGAGGAGTAAGCAGCCCCGTTTGCCATAGAGTTGATTATCTCTCATAAAATATCTAAGTATGAGGTAGATGTGGAGGACTCTGTGTGTCTTGTATTTCAAGTTCACAGGGATATATCGAGGTAACATATGAGTCAAAATGAGTATTGTTAATGGATGAAAGGTGAAGATAACGAACAGTAATCAATCTCAACTCCTATACGCGATACAAAATTTGTTTACGATATCATAATCAATGTTTCCTAAATTATACTCTAAAACCAGGCAAAGAGAACCAGGGTGGACGTGGCGGGTGTCCTACTTTTCTGATAAATTCATTTTATCTTTGTTTTTACTTACCTCTCCCCTCACAAATATTTTGAATACTAAGTTATGGAATGATAACACCATTTAGGTTTCATTGCTTATTTCTATGCATTTGTTTTTTTTTTCTTAATTTATTATTATTTCAATTCTTTTTTTTGAAGTTTGCTTGCTTGTCAATAATTATTCGAAATTACTCTCGGTTCTTTTAATTTCTTTTTTCCCCCCAAACATCTCCTCCAGCTACCCCCCCCCCCCCACCGTAGGGGAATTATAATATGTGTCAGAAACTGTCAAATTTACACCAATTACTTGAAATGTGATAATAACTTATTAATCTTCCGAAAACCCCTAAGGGTGTTCGAGTAGTGCAGAAGTAGCACTATTACTTCTCGCCTCTGCAACCCAAGTTCGATCCCCCTGATCAGCAGTGGTTGTAGGTGAGAGGGTATGGCGGTCGCCCGCTCGGACAAGTGGGGTTCCTCCGGGTAATCTGGTTTCCTCCCACATAAATGAACCCCTAGCGCAAACATCCGTGCATCAAAGGACCCCATTATAAATAAGCTTTCGAGTTTTCATGGGTTATCCTTGGTATTTATATATGTATGTTTGTATGTATGTATATACCGAATACACATTTTAATGTCGGCTTCAAATGAATTTATAAAACTGGAAAACGATATAAATCTTAGATATATGTTACAAAGATTGCACAATCTGACTTCAAATCTGCTAATATCATAGATTTGCATCTGCTAATAATTGTTTAATAAACAAGTTCTTTTTCATATTTTGTTAAATTAACACATCAGATCAGTGTCCAGGGGGTCCGTGTTTGCCCAACTATGTATTCAGTATTGCTTATGGGATTTATGAGATTGATCACTGTTCGTCATCTTCACCTTTCATTTTCCTTTGGGTTACCTTAGCAACTAGGTTATTGTCAAAGAGTTATCTCTCTTGGATTCATAAATAGGATTACTACACGCACAGAATCAACTAAACCTAAAAATATTCACGTTTTTCATGACTTCTTACTACTTTGTAAATTATGTATGATAGATAATGAAGTATGATAGGGTATAACCTAATGAATTGGAGAAGTATAACAAATTATATGTTTAACATCGACTTGACAGTGCAAACATTGCCGCAGCCGAGGCGGATCATGCATTTTTAAAAGGTGGATTCAACTTTTGTAATGGAAATTATGAATTGTTTTTACCTCAGATTCATTCATAATTAATTGTGCAAAGAAATAAACAAAATCTTAGAGGAACCTTCATGGAGTTGCTATATCTGCTGTTACCTACATGTTTTATTTTTGTCCGCTACCTAAAGCGACGCGGAACATTCAGATTCCTAAATATCATAAATTCTATAAATATTTCATTCCAAATTGTCTTTTTGGTTTGGTTTAAAGCGTACATATCTTATAAGCATGATTAAATCTAACATGTGGTTTTGAATCATGGATGTATATGCATCTTTACGTATGGTGCTAGGCCTACGTAACGTCAAATCTTTGTGACATTATTTCTCTGTCTCGTGAATACGCCATAAGGACATTTTGTCACGTGCGCAATCAATTTTGTTGAACTAAAAAAAAAATGATCGAATATTGATTTGATATTGTTTTAGTCCCTCTCGAGAATATTTCACTCATATGGAGACGTCACCACTGCCGACGAAGGGCTGCAAAATTTAGGTCTATGCTCGGCGCTTACGGCCATTGAGCTGGGAGGGCCCTTTATCGTGTCACTACAGCTGTGACACGTTACATCGGATTTTACGGTCTCATCCGATGAACCACGCCATTCAGTCGCCTCTTACGACAAGCAAGGGGGTACTGAAGACATATTCTAACCCGGATCTCCACAAAGAAAAAAAAACCATTCCATTGAGCATGCTGATTCGATTTTCCTCATTAGCATTTTAGATAAAATGTGGGTGCTTTACCGCTATTGGATCAATGTTTAAACCCTGGGTTAGTGTAATGCTTTTCTCATTTTCTATGATGGCACATTTGTGATCTATTTATAACTATTATGTATTGACGTTGTAGGAAGCACATATTTGTAATTTTGTTATCATACAAAGTGTTCTCATTTAATCACCCAATATAGGTTATAAGTTAGTACATTGGAAATATTCTAGAGATAGTGCAATTTACGTGTACAATTGGAGCATAACCTGCCTTAACATTCCCGCGTAATAATACAATATGAAATTGAAAATGTATACAATTTCAGATTATATTTAAGTAGTTTATTTCGTATTTGTACCAGAGCGCAAACACTCATAAACCAGGATGGATATCATTATGTATTTTAGCACAAGACATTCTTTAAATGTCTTTCTTGATATCACAATCAAAGAAAGGGGGGTGTTCGAAAATAATCTGAAATAATCCTAACCGCAAAAAAGCTGTTGTTGTAGACAAAATGACAATTTATGAATGGTCATATCGATTGGTCAACTGTAATGTGGTCAGTTTTTCCGTTTGAACAATGATCGCGCTCTCTCTCTCATCAGTTTGATGGATCAAGATTATTCAACAGTTCATGAAACATCAAATAAATTGAAAACCTTAGCTGGTAAAATGATCACGAAAACTTCTAACATTTATCGCCTGTACTTATAAAGCATAAAGATATACAGTGTACCACTGGGTCAATCAATAAAAGGACAAGTTGTGAGTACAAAGGGAAATGAGGGGGAATAGAGATAGAGAAAGTGAGAAAGAGGTTACGCTTTGCTTTTGTTTTCGTCACAATACCTCAACTTGAGCTTGATCGGCTTTGGTAAAATACGTTTTGTCAAGCCTGTATAAACTAGTAATTGTAACGGACAAACTCTTTGATTATTTCTCTTTTAAAATATAGATCAGTAACCGAACTCTTTAACCTGGTTGTTCTCGCTTGGCTTCGTTTGTTTTCAACTTTTAGTTTAGTTTTGATTCCTTTCATTTCGGTTGGTCTTATTTCGCTTCGTTTGGTTTCGGTAGGATTTCTGTCAGTCACTCACATGCCATTCACAAGACACTGGGTGTACAATCAGTATCGACAAACAGTCATATTAATTGAAAGCTTCATGATTTAATAGATAAAGACCTGATATGGATGAACCGTACATGAATCTAGTTTCCAGGTTTATTAGTAACAAATTTGACTCATATATCATTATTCTAGATTAATAGGATTATATGTCTTTCAATGATGATTGTATATTCACACGCTTATGCTTAAAGTAAGCGACGAAAACAAAATAGTTTTAGAGAATATCAAATGTGTAGTAAAGCGAATTGCATTTAACTTATCTTATAACTACGACTATTCTTTATCCCATAGATGTAGATTATTTTATAGTGAAAGTAATATTCTTCTTTCAATTAATTAAGATAATTCAGGAAACATACTTACCATATCCATATGAACATAATATTTCTACAAAGAAGATGATCATTAAAACGTCCATTCCCGTGTATTAATCGAACCAATAGTACAACCTGTCAGCATAAACACCAGGAAGTAGGCAACATGTTAGTCATGTTTCTTTTTAAAAATCCTATTAATAACACTTGGGCGGACGAATTGTTTTTTAAAGCTTTTTTTAAATACTGACAAATATATTTAAAGATATTCATTGCAACCTACATGCTTTAAACATTGCAAATTGACGTGGAATTATTAAAGCAGAATACAGAAGACGATCATCAAAGTATCATCATTACATTAGTGTTTGTTACTTTTCTTACTATCTGTAACTAATGTAAGAACAACACAAGACTGAATGGCTACATTATTCCATTTTATGTTGATATGCTAATGCTTAATTTTATATTGCTTAACATTCCTCTCTAGAGTCTTTCTCTCATATGGAGACGTCATCATATGGGAAGGGGTATTTATCGTGCCACACCTGCTGTGACACGGGACATCGGTTTTTGCGATCTCATCCGAAGGACCACCCAAATTAGTCGCCTATTACAAGGAAGGTGTATTGGGGACCTATTCTAACCCGGATTCCTAAGGGATTACATCATATTGATTTAGCGGTAGCTAAAATGTGAAGATAATGAGCAGTGAATTATGTGAAGGAAAAGTAGCAAATATCCACTGTTGACTGGTCACATTGGAAAATACTAGATTATGACTTTTATTTCAAAAGCCAATTTTACAGTATGAACAATATATTTCTTTATACATGTATTGATAATTATCAAACGAAAGAAAATTATATGAAATTGAATTTTGAAATCAATGTACAACATGATGTGTTGAATTAGATTAATTAGAAAATGGGACGTTATTAGGTCAAAGTCAAATTAAAACTTTTTAGAGTATATTCTAACTGCACACATCTTCAGAACATCACTCATGAAATCACGACTGCAGGAGTGTTCTATTCAGCTTAATGCAAGATTTTGGTATTCACTTCCGGTTACAGTCACACTTAGTTCCTGGTATGTATCGTTGTTTCCCGATATATTTAATTCAAGATAAGTAGATGCGTTGTTTTCCACTGTTACATCCGGAGTTTTGTCTGTACTTTCATGGCTGTGACTTTGTATAGCTTGTTTCCTCTTTGCTTTCAGAGTCAGATAACCTTGTCTACAAATGAAAATCAACCATTTAAAAACTTAGTCCGGGGCTCGAACTCACGATCTCCCGGTTACAAAGCGAATGCTCTACCACTGAGCTACCGATACCGGTCAATAAATACTGAAGTGAATACAAGGCAAAATTCTAAATTGAATGACTGGTCTATGAATGATGCATCATCAAAAAATGGAAATAGACGATGTTTAGTTTGTTTTACTTTCATGCATGTGTATGCATATCATGTCATGAAAATGAAATATATGCTTTGTATTCTTTTTCTGCGCAATTGCATGTGCAATATTTTTAGGGTGGTGCTAAACATGTCTAAGCTTCTAGCAATAAAAACATACATATATAAATATGAAAATTCACCTTGATAAAACTATGCAGACTACAATTGCTATTATAGCAATAATGTTCATAGCAATTGAAATCGCCAGGCCTATCGACAAGGAACGGTTAGAATCCTCACCTGAATGAAATAAAAGCTATAGTAAGCTATGATTACACTGATTATTTAGGGTATAGGTTTGCTGATCAAATAGTACTGGGAGATATGAATATATGTCTGACGTATTTCATACCGATTGTTTGGCCGTTCTTGGCACACTGATTTTGACTACGGATAACTCCGTTTATCTGATCAAAAAATAGGGCTCATGGTGGATGTGACCAGTCGATAGGGGATGATTACTCCTCCTAGGCACCTGATCCCACCTCTGGTGTGCGCAGGAGTCTGTGTTTGCCAGCCATCTATTTTGTATATCTTATAGGAGTTATGAGATTGAACACTGTTCGTTATTTTCACATTTCATATCCAAGATAATAGAATGGGTGCATATGAGTTACGGAACTAATGCTGGATTCCAACAAAACCCTTACAAGCATACATTTCTGGATCCTGTAAATGTTCTATCACCCCCTATCTTTGCTTCTCGCGAAAATATTAATACCTGTGAACATGAAACTGCTTATATCTTATTTTAATGAGTCTGCCAGATAATTTTTATGGTGAAAATGTTGTACACACAGATATACAGCTCCATGTGATTACAATAAAATATAACCTGTACTGAAACTATTTCTACAGCTGAACTACAGTGTGTATATATTTACACTGATAACAAGATATACCAAATTAATTATGCGTTACACTTGAAAAAAGTATTGATTAAACCCTAAAACTATTAATTGTTTCCATTATCAGTTTTTAGCATGGTCGTTAGTTGAAAAAAAAACCCTACTTAATTACACTCACAGCGTACAATCAATTATACAATAGCGGTTAGCTATTGCTTTTACTGGATCTTTGCATTGTAAATATTGAATAGAAAGACATGGAATTATTTTGTCCGTGATATATCACACATTATCACACATTAAAAGCAAGACTAAATAGGTGGGTCTTTAAATTTCTTTCAAAACAGTCGAATTTCTTCACATTTCTAAGTCCACATGGCAGAATATCGGTGCCGTCAAGTGAAATCTCCTCTCCTCATAAGTCTTTGTCTTGGAGAGGGACTGTAACCGCTGGTAACGAACAGCGATCAATCTCATAACTCCTATAAGCAATACAAAATAGAGAGTTGGAGAAACACGTACCCCTGGACACACCAAAGGTGGAATAAGATGTCTAGAAGAAGTAAGCATCCCCTGTCGACCTCTCACACCCACCTTAACCCGTTTATAGTAATTACGTTAACTCCAATATTTGGCCATATACGGGTGGGCATGCGATTTTGTATTGGCAAACTAGATCGTTATAACGACCGTAGAATTTGTAAAATGCCGACTTTAAACGCAACTGTTGAAACCCCTGTACCATTAACGTGTTTGTCAGTAGCTTATATCGCTTTAAACACTGACCATACGCAGAACAAGCTCTTGCGTATCGAGTCAGTTGAGATATATAAACAAATGTGCAGGTGATAATGGAATATTGCTAAATAAATATGGGAAGTTAACGATAAAGAAGCTGAAAACACCCCGCTTGTCATAAAGGTGAATTGTTAGTTTGCCGTTAATATCTACTTTCAATAAAATATCTAAGTATGAGGCTGGCGTTTTTTTATTTCGAGCTCAGAGGGATATATCGAATAGGTATATGGATGGAAGTTAGTGTTGTTAATAGATAAAACGTCGTCGAAAAAATCTCTGTCGAATTGAAGGTCACAGCAATTATTTCTTCTTCTCGCGTAGAAGTTTTTGAATAAGTTCTGCTTTCATATGAAAGTAAAAACAGGTCAATTCTATTCAACATCTACTTATCCAGTTCAACCTCTCATTCAGTCAAATGCTATCTGACGTATTTCATACTGATTGCTAGGCCGTTCGTGGCACACTGATTTTGACTACGGATAGCTCCATTTATCTGATCATGATATAGGACTCACGGCGGGTGTAACCGGTCGACAAGGGATGATTATTCCGTATAGGTACCTGATCCAACCTCTGCTATATCCAGGGATCCGAGTTTGCCCAATTCTTTATTTTGCATAGGTCATATGAGTTATGGAAATGATCACTTTTCGTCATCTTCACCTTTCATTTTTTTTAAAATAAAGAAGTGTTCGTCTAAAGTGTTGACATCAGAAATGTATCATTTTAAAAAGTGTCTGTCTGTTTTTATTAGTGTTTTACGAAATGTGTTATTTTTTATGTTGAAAGTTACTGCTGGTTTTTCTTTGTGTGTGTGTGTGTGTGACATCTTAAAAAAAGGTGACAACACATTTTCCTTGATCAATACTTAAATCAAGCTATATTATATAAGTGGATATTAATACAGTTTTACCCATGTTCAACCTTTAATATTGGTAAGTCACATGGGATTGAGCTACCTTAACAAGCAGTTTTTTATTTCAGTATTTTTTTTTGTTTCTAAATTGTTACAAAAGTATAATCATATGTTTAGTAATCATGCATCCATGTGCATGTTTATGAACAAGAGATACAATATAATTATCAATATTAAAATTGTCCACCTTGATCACATTTTGTGCCTCGAAAAGACTCCTTGCATCCTGCTGTACAGATTCCATTGATTTTATCACACGTCTTATTGATACAGTTGTTGCTACATTCATGTTGACAGTTTATTCCATAGAAACCATCACATTCTAAAGTATAAGAAAGGACATTGATTCTAAAAATCAAATAAAACAATACCGAATGGTAAATGCAAAAAAACAATTGGTAAGACATTTGAAGATGTTTAAATAAGGTGCATTATATATCTATGTTATTACACGAAAAGCTCTTGATTGTGAAAGGACCGTACATTGTCTCAAGTTATAGTAAATATATACACATATATTGTCACTACAGTAAATTAATCCGAAGTGTTGGATCAAGTCGAGTTGACAGGCGCGGAACATCAGATCAAAAGACGCGAAGTGTCGAGTTTGATCTCATCATCCTCAGCTGTCAACGAAACGTGACCAAACTCCCCCGATCAAGTTACTGCATTAATAATAAATTTATTATTTACCCTCTTATGCATTTTAAACCCACATTCATAAGATGATAAATGTAATCTAAATTATCACCAACACAGACATACTGTGGAATTATATTTTGTGCACGCAGTTTTGTTTTTGACGTGGTCAATGTTTTCCGCGAGGATTCATTGAGACATCATCCGTTTCATAGGATATGGATTGGCAATCAGGAAACCGAATCATACTCTGTGAAATTCACAGAATAAAAAAAACAAAGAATTAATCGGTATATAATCAAATTAATACACGTCTCTCGCCATGGATTTACAAATTATGCTGATAGTATTCCATACAAAAGTTTGGAAACAACAGGCGTGTTAATCAGGAGCATTGTGAAAGTGGAAATTTAGTGGAAGTATTTTCAAACCCGTCATAAACACCACGCCTTTAGGTAAAAGGGATGATATATCGTCGAAATAGTATGTAAAGAGCGGTTTAACAATTAGCATCATACACATCAGATTTATTTCTTATGAATTTGTTTTATCATTCAAATTCACTTTATTCAAAACATGATTTCATCACATTCCCATAATATTCCAATTGATCTCTATCAACTCATTTACATTAATTTCCCAATGAAAAAAAATCAACAAGAAAAGAAAATCTCCAAATCATTACGAAATCCAAAGATTGATGTCGGATGAAAATAGAAAATTAAAGAGTTGAGGGAGGGGGTGTAAACTCCCGTAAGTTTTTATCATTCGACATGGATTACACTTTTAATGTACACTTTCATTAATTTTGTAAATAAATGGTAGAAAAGGTATATTGATTATCATCTATACTCGTGTGTTTTTACTTGTTAATCGATAAGTTTCAACATTCATCATATGTAGTTTTAGAGAGGGGATGGGGGTCTAAGTGAAAACAATGTGAATTCATTTTTTATCAGATAGTGAACTTTTGATCTCACTGCTTAGGCTAGAATTCAGTAAATTTACAATCGTTTATAAAAATTGAAGCATGTGGTATTGCCTTAATCGCATATGGAAAATATACCATTTGTTAAAAATAAACTCCTCAATTCTAATACAAATGTTTGGCACGTCATTTTCGCAAACAGTATTTCCACAACAGCTCACCTTTGATACAACTGAATCCCATGTAACCGGGAGAACAGTTACAAACCCCGTCAGTGTGTCGACATACATCGATACATTTCTCTGAGCAGACATTAGAACAATTTGTACCAAAACGGCCATTTTCACACGCTACAATAGAAGGATTTTAAAATAAATTCTAGGGTTTTATATTGTAAGAACGTCTATGTTCTACACACCCAGTAATAATGAATAAATAAAAAAATGAATATCTAGAAAGGAAGTCAGTAATAAAAAATAATTATAATAAATAGAACACGTTTTACATGTGTTACACCTCTCCCCTATGTATCCATCAGCACACCCATCTACACATTTCCCATCTGTGTGCCGACAAATTATGCTGTGTAAACAGTGATTACTGCATGTTTTCTTACATAAGTTTCCAAAGTATCCGGGAGAACAAGCTGTCGGAGAGAAACAGGTGCCGATCATTCATGTATATTACAGAGCAGTTATTAAAATTTCCCCAGTAATATTCATTGATACGCGTGGCTTTACCACTAAATTTCCATAAACATTGCACACGTACTTACACATATTACAATATCGTCCTGTATATCCTGACTTACACCCAGTGTCACAATATCCAGTCTCTCTGTTACAGATGACATCATTAAGGCAATGACCACTACAGTTGTAGATACAGTTCGGACCATACATTCCAGTTTTACATTCTGTAAATAGTGTATTATAAATATGTTGTCTTTTGAGTCATGTTTATTACATCTTTTGTAAATAATGATTCTTTTTCAAGTAAGATGTGTATTCTGACAAATGTTTTTTCAATCATAAAGTTATATCGAGTCAATTACCAACATTCAAACAACGCTTAACAATTCGCTTTACCGGATGTGTGGCATTTTCAGATAATGCTTACCGTAATACTCATTGAAATTGTAATTTCAAATAAAATAAAAGTTGTATTGATTTGATTACCAACATTACCGAAAGTGTGACATATAATGCTTATCGTATTACTCATTGAAGTTTTAATTTCAAATACAATCTCGGATCAAAATGCTAAGAATCTAATGGGATATTACCCATAATAAAATAATCTAAATGAATCAGCATTTGCATTGGCATATGTACACCATGTGACGTGTGCTTATCACATCCATTGACCCAAATTAGAGATACTTGTTTCTTGTTATCCACAGTGGCAGGTTCTTGTCGGCTTGTTAGTTTCATGTCTTTAAATGTACACCCGTTAACATTTTTCCGTTATGCTAGAAAAGATTTGTTTGAAAATTATTATATTCCTATTCAGAGAAAAGATTGATTTATTTTCTTTAATGTGTACGTGAATATAAAAATCGTAGAAGTAATTTAATAAATCTCTACTTTGGTGTGCAAATATAACAAAACAGACGTAAACATTTCATATATTAGATAGCCAATTCAATAGAGCATAAAATCAATAATTACTCAATAATTATTGATTGCAAGTTGAATAATTATCATTCCATGCTGATGCAATTTTAGGATTTTATCTCTTTTATTTCAAAGTTTAAAATTATGAAAGGTGAAGATAACGAACAGTGATCAATCTCATAACTCCTACAAGCAATACAAAATAGATCGTTGGACAAACACGGACCCTGGACACACCATAGGTGAGATCAGGTGCCTAGGAGGAGTAAGCATCCCCGTCGAACGGTCACACCCTCCGTGAGCCCTATATCCTGATCAGGTAAACGGAGTTATCCGTAGTCAAAATCAGTGTGCAAAGAACGGCCTAACAATCGGTATGAAACATATCAGACGGCATTTGATCAAATGATATGCTGTATTGACGCACTAGATCGTTATAACGACCATAGAATTTGCGAAATGCTGACTTCATTCGAGACTGTTGAAACCCCTGTACCATCTACTTGTTTGTCAGTAGCTTACTTCGATTTAAAAACTGACTATACGCAGAACAAGCTCTTGCATATCGAATCAGTTGAGAGATATAAACACCATATGCAGGTGATAATGGATTATTGCTATATAAATATGGGAAGTTGACGATGGAGAAGCTGAAATCATTCAGTTTGTCATACAGTTGAGTTGTCAATTTGCCGTTAATGTCTACTTTCAAAAAAATATATAAGTATGAAACAGAAGTGTACATATACGTACAGTGGAGCCTCGGTAATCTGGACGCCATTAATCTGGACGCTTCACCTTTCGGACGATTTTTCTAGGGAATGGAATTTTTATACATTATTTTGCATCATTAATCCGGAAATTCGCGTTCCGGATCCGGACCGTCACATTTTACTACAAAACGTTATAATGCATTGAAAATTGTACCGTTAATCCGGACGGTAATTTTGTTTAGGGTAGGTCTGTGTCAGACAAATTTAGCAAGGCGTAAATTGTAAAGAAAACAAGTCAAACTGTCTAATTGAAGCGATTACCTGTACCCTGTCAACACCTCCCTTTAATTAGGTGATGTGTGATGATATGTCAGTTAGATAGCACGTGCCGATCGGGACATTGTATTGCCAATTTTGGCACATATGATCTTCATTGCGCATAGTGTTGAATTTTGTAAATAAATATGTAGCATATTATTTTATAGTCTTGATGAATAGCCTAATAGTTTTAATAAATTAAACATCATGCCGTAATGGTAATTTTTTTTTAACTGCTACACATATCAGTTGTACTGATTCGTAAATTGATTATCGGCTTATCCAAAGCTAAAGAGTGTATATTATACTTTTAGATTCTGGATTTTATACTGTTGATTGGCGTGAAATATACATGTATATTCATGCACATGTATCAGTAGTAAGTTGTTAACATTTAGAATGTCACGCATGTAGAATGTACCTATGTACAATACCGCAACGTTATTCTTAACATTCCCATCGTGCTCTATCGTGCGTGTATCCTATCGTATTGTGCGTGTATCCTATCGTATCGTGCGTGTATCCTATCCTATTGTGTATCAGGTTTTCCGTTTTCTATCGTGTTTTGCGTTTATCAGGTCTATCGTGTATCGTGTTTTGCGTGTATCAGGTTTTCCGTTTATCGTGAAAATCGTTTATCGTTAAGCTTCGGAAACTATCGGGATCGTATATTAAATCTAATGAAAAAGTACGATACTTTCAGAAAGCTTTAATCGTTTTGTTAAAGAAGCTTTTTTAAGAATCGAGGAAAGACAGTGTATCTAAAGGAGAACATAAAGCTGTCGATTTTAAGGCAGAAGAAGAGCTATTTGTCAGTCCATCGAAGGTGAAAATTTATCACAATTTCATTCTAAGTAGTCTGGAAAATAGGCATTGGTTTGCCACGCAAACCGAGGACAGTAAATCTGAAAGCTCCTTCATCTGGAGTTCATAAACATTTCCTTGTCTAGAAACAATTAGTTGTAATTAACACAAAGAGAGAAATGGGAAGGTCCGATTTGAAAGGAAAAATCAGTAAATTACAAGATTAAGTTTTAAAAGGGTGCAGGGGTGTTGCATTTCCCAAATTCTGCTCAACTGGGCATGAATCAGCTTTCATGGTTGTTTTTTCACTTGTACATGTATACATGTAGTAATAGTCGCACTTCTAGATACTGGAAATTTATGCTGGTTTTGATGATTATTTGTTTTTTTTTTTACATACTAAACACAGTTTTTTTAAGCGTTTCAATATTGCGAATTTAAAACAACCCGGGTTTTGTTTATGTTTTTTAAAAATAGTTTATTCATTTTTTGTTTACAAAAGATCAACACAAATAAATATCTTCCAATTACTTATGACTATCACTTATCACTCATAGTGTAGAAATATCTTACATATGAGGATGTGGTGTAGTGCAGTGAATTTTTTAAAGGGGTCGTGATGAAAATAATTGTAGTTGTTGAATGAACGGTGAACTTAGAGCTTGATGCAAAATAACCCCCCTCCTCGCTACACACAAAATATTACTTGGTTTTATTTCACATTCAAGATAATAGACATTAGAATAAGAGAGCTACGTATACTGAAGCATGCTATCACTACAATATATTACATTTAGTTAATTCCCTGTATATGTTGTATATTAAACATTAAGTGACAATACAGGTCTTAGAATCATTGACTGATAAAATTCATATAGATATCAAATAATGAATTAAATACCATATATAGTTTAGTTTTCTGATTTTAGCTGTGATGGCGTAAAAAGCATCAATAAAATAAAAAAACAACAACTCATGTACGACCGTGGATTAAAGAAATTATACGTTATAGGTATATAATGAATATTGAAATCCTTCAATATTATTATCAACATAATGTAATTATGTTGTAGGTGTCAAAATATCGTTCTGTCTAAATTGTTTCTAAATTCTCAACATTTCTATCAGGTTTTCCGTTTATCGTGAATATCGTTTATCGTGTTTTGCGTTGATCAGGTCTACCGTGAAGATCGTTTATCGGGTTTTCCGTTTATCGGGTTTTCCGTTTATCAGGTTTACCGTGTATCATATCAAATCGTGCATGTATCCTATCCTATCGTGCGTGTATCGTGTTATATCGTTTATCATGTCAAGAATAACGTTGCGGGTACTGTACGATTAATTATTGTTACGATGTTGTATAGCTTTATTGCTTTCGAATTTTTAAACTCCGGGTAGAAGAGAGAAAATTACCATTTTAAAGAAAATGACAATTAAATTTTGTATGTACCCGTAATGTTAGTTTCATCCGACCTTTGCTCCGTTATTATCGCATCATGAAAATAATAGGTGAGCGTGACTAGATCAAAGCAGCAGTAGGTCTTGACATTACGAGCTTGAATTATTTTGTTCTCCCGATATTGTCTTGGATAATTATAGAATAAGAAATATAAACTCTGGCAGATTGAATTTTGGTTAAAGAATGTTGTCAACTGACATGATAATCACGAAATTCTTATATCAACTTTGGACGATGAAGATTGTTTTAACAGACTGCCGAACCCGTGAATCGTGACATATGGAAATTACCGACCTCTTTAAGAAGAAAAGATGTGATGAAATATTGTGATGAAATAGTGTAAATGATTATGTTAGTTACTAATGATTTATTTACTTATAGTTACATAAAGTGCCTCACCATTTGTTTTAGTGCATACGGTACACAGTTTTGTATATTTTATTTGTAGGGCTCATATATATGTACAATGTAAGCACAGGCAAATACACTGAACAGCTACATTAAATTTTAGTGTTTTGAAATACATGTAAATGTTAACATCGTCATAATTTCTTTACTAATGCAAATGGTTAATTCCATTGATGGAATGTGTTTAAGTCGGACGATTTTGCTGGGAACCTAAGTGTCCGGACTAACGAGGCTCCACTGTATACGTTTGATTTTGTGGGGCCTATATATCATTTGTGTAGTATTTATAGGAGTGCGGACCACCCGGTAATTTGTTGATGATTGTTGATATATGTTTAGAATGAAACGATGATGATAACGAACAGTGCGCAATCTCATAATTCCCACAACGAATAAAAAATTAATCGTAGAGAATAAGGACCCCTGGGCACAAAACAGAAACGTGTACTTTTGGATATACCAGAGGTAATGTTCAAGTACATGCTCGCAGGCACCTGATCATCTTTTCATCAGTCACTTATACATCTACTTGCTCATATCTCATTTGCTTCTTTAATCAGTGCTTTATCTAAACGAGGCATAAATTCGAACAAAAAAGAACGACAACAAATGCTTACGTATTTCACACTGGGCACTTGTCCATCCTTCAGCGCAGCCATTATTACACTGACCGGTCACAGGATTGCATGAGACATTTTCTTTACAGTGTCCCACACACTGGAATTGACAGCTATCGCCATACCACCGAACAGGGCATTCTGTTTGTAACAAAAAAATCTATACACTCTTCAAATAGAGAAATATCAACCAACATCAAAGTCTTTGGAACATAAATCATACTATTAGTCCAAGTGCTTTACCTTTAGACAACAATTGTTTTTGCATTGCATGAGAACACTATTCTATGAAATACTGGTATGAGTTCAATTGTTAAGGTTTCGACAGAAAAGTTATCTATTCTCACTGTAAAACACTAAAAATTGTCCGAAAGAAGTGGAAGTCATGTTATCTGATTTATGCTTCTATCTGGAATATATATACTTTTAAAAACATTCAAACTATAAATATAATCTAACTTTGCAAATATGTTCGAAGGCAGTGCAGAAATTTATACTAAAACGAATAATCTGAATCAGAAGTAAAAGAGATCGCTGTGTGTCCATTCAAAATCACAGCTGTTATTTGAGATTAACTATAAGCCTTCTGAATACGGGTAAAACCAGGAAACCCCATGAGGACATACGGGTGACATTAATTATCTTTTGATTCCATTTACATACCGTTTTACCAAAATATCATCAACATGGAATACATATAAAAATAATACCTCGACACAAGAAATAGTTATTGTAGGCTATATCAGTATGAGTACTTTGGATTTAATCTGTTTTTAGAGTGAAAATCAGTAAGCATCAAGCATGTTTTGAACAAGAGGCCCATGGGTCTAGAATCGCTTTTATGATACATTGTAGAACAGGCAAAAATTCTCATTAACAAAGATTCATCAATTAACAAAGTTTGATGATGTTAAGTCAAATAGTACCTAAAAATTGAAATGTAACTGTCTAAAAGTAGGTCATGGTGGCCTACTTTAGGTCGACACACTAAAGAATCATGATGCATCAACTGACAAGTCAAATAGTATTCAAATATAGCCGTCAAATTCCAAAAGAAGGCCGCATTGACCTACTTTTTGGTCGACACACTCCAAAGACTCAAGTTGCATCAACTGACAAAGTTTGATAATTGAAGTCAAGTAGTATCTGAAATATTCAGATATAAACGTCAAATTCCAAAAGTAGGTCACAGTGACCTACTTTTTGGTCGACACACTCTGAAGACTCAAGACCCATCAACCGACAAAGTTTGATGTTTGTAAGTCAAATAATATTTGAAATATTCAAATATAGCCGTCAAAATCCAAAAATAGGTCACGGTGACCTACTTTCTAGTCAACACACTCTGCAGACTCAACATGCATCAACTGACAAAGTTTGATAATTGTAAGGCAAATAGTATCTGAAATATTAAAATATAGCCGTCAAATTCCAAAAGTAGCTCAAGTTGACCTATTGTTTGGTCAACAAACTATGAAGACTCAAGATGCATCAACTGACAAAGTTTGATGATCCTAGCTTTCATAGTGTCTAAAATATGCATCTAAAATTGAAAATGTGAAATTTGAATGTCTGCAAAATTCAAAAAGTAGGGCACTGTGACCTACTATTTTTATAAATATGTTTTGAGGCCTCCAGACGCATCAACTTGCAAGGATTGATAATTCTGAACCTCTCGGTATCTGAAATGACAACCTAAAATGTATTCATAAATGATTAGCCATAAAATTGAGAAAGTAGGTCATGGTGACAAACTTTTCAAATGACACAGTTGAAGGTCGCATGCTCCATCAACTGACAACTTTTGATAATCATAGGCTCAAAAGTGTCCAAGATATGCATCAAAATCCATTTAATTATAATTACCTGCGAAATTCAAAAAGTACGTCACCATGACCTACTTTTGAAACAACATGATATTAGGTCCTAAGGAGCATCAACTGACAAAATTTGATGATCCTAGTCCTTATACTAAGCAAAATATCAAAGTTTTAACAAAACAAAAATTAAGGTCAAATTTGAAGTGACTTTGAGACCACACCCTTTGCCCCAGGATGATGCCTTGAACAATTGTTTATCTACAACCTATCCTCATCCTTATGGATAATTTTGGTGATAATATACCAAGTGGTTCTTGAGAAGATTTTTAGCAACCACTACTTTTGTTTGCATTTTCCTAATTATCTCCCCTTGTTAAAGGGTCACAACCCTAGTTTTAACACAAAAAAGCCCTTAGCCAAGGATACCCTGTGACAAATTTGACAAAAAACGGCCAAGAGGTTCTTGAGATATAGCCCTTTTTCCAAAAAGTTTACACACACCGCACACCACACGCCAGACATATGGCCATATGATTAGCTCTTCGAGCCTTTGGCTCAGAAAAGCTAAAAATGTGAAAAGTGGCATAATGATAATAAAAAAATAAAATTCTGTGTAAAGCGTGTCCATGCCCATTTAAGTATGACACTAGACTTTCTCTTTACACAAACACATATTTACCACTGTTTATCATGAAACTCTTTTTTTTAAACTCAAGCATACACCAATTTATTGTAATCAACATTGATAATCGAAATTAATCTCACTCCTTGATAATTATACTTGTTTTCTTGGGCTTAACAGTGAATTGAATACATTTCTAAATAAAAATGTACACCCATGTCAAGGTTTACAGACATTCTGCAGTTATAATATGACATTTGTTCTGTCATTATCAAGAGAAATATATGAGTAAATCACACCTTTATAAACAAAAGGCAGTTTATTCCCATTTTACTGTCAAATTACCTCCCTTGAAAGCTATTCAGATTCTGGAGGTAAAAACGACATTGTTTGCACTGTCTATATAATAAAAAAAAAACCATTCAAGACAACTTTCAGTTTAGCATTCACAAAGTTGTAGAAAAATAATAACATGAGTACCATTTTGAAACAACAGCAATTAAATTATTTGAAAAATGAAGACATTGGAGTCATTGAAAAAGATATTTCCATTTTGAGCACCTTTCCATAGTCATGTATGTCCAGAAGACTTTTTTCATGTGAATAGTATAAATGTAAATATGCTAAAATATACTACTCAAAATTTGATAAGGATCATAGATATTTTCATGTTTAAAAAATTAATAACTGCATAACTGGCAATATTGTGTTCAAGTGAAATCAAAAACGTCTTCAACAAACTTGCAGGTGCATTTCATGCCATGGGAAATGCGTTTCTCATCACAGTTTATGCTTTTGCTACCATTACACGATTTTACTCAGGCATCGGTGTCTGATTCTTTCTAAAATTTCAAACTCACTTGAGTGTTTACACTACGTTTATCAACACAATGCCCCCTCAACGTGTAAGGCGTCGCCTGACTACAGAACAACTGGGCAGATGTATTGGAATGCTTGACGCTGGCTATTCACAACGTGACGTTGCAAATACACTAAACGTCAGCCAGAGCGTTGTAAACAGGGCCTGGAACCGACAGCAAACTTTTGGTACAGCAGCACACTGACATGGGGGTGGTCGTCAGAGGTCGACAACTCAACGCCAAGACCATTTTGTGGCTCTTCAGGCACGACGCCATCCCTTCTGGACAGCAACCAGCCTACGTAACGACCTCCTGAACGCCTCAGGGGTGAATGTGTCCACTCAGACGATACGGAGTCGGCTTCTCAATGCAGGTCACAACTCAAGAAGGGCATGTGTTCGAGTCCCTCTGACTGTTCGACACCGGCGGGAGCGATTGGACTGGGCTGAAAATCATGTCACTTGGACACAGAACGATTGGGTTCAAGTTCTGTTCACCGATGAGTCCAGGTATTGTTTGGATTTTACAGACAGGAGGCACCGAGTGTGGCGACGACAACGTGAACGTTTGCATGATGCCTATATCAGTGAACATGACTGTTATGGTGGTGGTTCCATCATGGTCTGGGGTAGAATCAGCTGGGATGGAAGAACATATCTTCATGTCCTGAAGAAAGGAACAATGAGGGAGGTGCGATACCGGGATGAGATCCTTGATCTTTACGTCAGACCCTACGCTAGTGCTGTTGGCCCTGATTTCATCCTGATGGATGATAACGCCCGTCCTCATCGCGCCAGGGTGGTGGAGCAGTACCTTCAGCAGGAGACAATTGTCCGTATGGAATGGCCAGCGCGTTCGCCGGACTTGAACCCGATTGAGCATGTATGGAACATGCTGCAGGTTGCCCTTTAACGCCGTAGAGCACAACCCACGACTTTGGCAGAGCTCGGAAACGCCCTCGTGGAAGAGTGAAACAACCTTCCCATTGGAAACATCCGGGTGCTTATTGACAGGATGGCTAGACGTTGTCAAGCCGTCATTGATGCAAGGGGAGGCCATACCCGGTATTGACACTTCATCGACTAAGTGTAATGATGGACTATCCACCAAAACTGTGTAATTCTTTTTCTGGTTTGCTGTTAACTTTTTGTAATGAAATGCCTTTTGATGTTGTTATCAGATTTCAAGCATTCTGTATTGATAAAAGTTCATACCGTTCATGAATTTTCATCCATAACCTGAGTAAACATGTTTCTGAGTCAAATTTATGTCTTTTGTTATGTTAGTGGTAAATTACACACATATAACCTAGTGATCCTTATCAAATTTTGAGTAGTATATTATTAAACATGAAAGGTAAACCTTTCCTAGAGAATGAAAATATACATCTCTTGACCAACATAGCAATGTGATTAATAATATTTTCATGTTCAGTCAATAGGCCAACGATTATTGTTTGTGAATGAAATTGCACTCTTTTCCCTGTCTTTTGTAATATCCAAATATACAGGCATGACTAAATTCTGGCAACAGATGGACAGTAAAGAAATATATGTTTAATGGTTTCTGGTTGTTCGGAACAGATGGAGCAATCCCTCTTATCTAATGTTTATCTTATGGACACATCTAATTAAGAATACAACTCATTTAGGCCTAGTTTAATGTACAGTGCAATCATGGGTAATACAATATTGAAGTAAGCTAGTTAGCTATATTGCGATGAAAAACATTATTCAAGCTCATTCTAAATGTATGTTATATCTATAGTAAATTCAAATACTGTAGTATTTATGAAAAGGTGAGTTTTTTGCGGTGTGTGTGTGTGTTGTGTTTCACAATTGTAAACAATGTTATGACAGTTGAACTAAAGATACAGAATATTGCCGCTGTTCAATACAAGGAGCACAGGTATATTTGCAATCTTTTTCAAGGGAAGAGAGTTGTCACAACATGCAATTTTTCCAACTCATTCTTTTGAATGACACCTACTATTTTCCACTTGGAAGTGCATAAGAATAGGCAAATATACTTAGTTTCTACCAAAATGTGGGAGGGGGTTCGGACTCTCCATCCTTCCCTTTAAAATTACACCTAACATAGATTCTCCAATGAAATAAGGATATTAAAAATAACAATAATGGGAAAATTCTGTATTGTTATCAAGTCGCACAATAGAATAAAAAATCGTCATATACAATGCCAGTATTAAAGGTGGTAGTATCCATGATTTTATGTAATAATCTCCAGAATTTTTCAGAATCCACATTTGATTTACACCACTTCTTTCATATGTAGTCGTAAAGCAAGTTTGAAGGTTCTCATTCGCAGAAGTTTATATTTTCGTCAGGAGCAAATATAAGGGCTTGGTATGGCACTTACTGGATCCAGCAATGTATCTTTGTAAGGGTTTTTATGTAGTTTGGGAATCCAGTATAGGTACGGTAACTCATACTCATTTGCCCATTACCTGGGATATTAAATGTGTCTAAAACTGAAGCATAGTTTTGAAGAATTTCTTCTTTTGAAAGGGCAGCTGGAGTGTAAGTACGATTACCAAAAGTGGAATCAATGCCAAGTTCGTTTAAAGTACAGTTGTAATAATGAGCCTTACAAACAAAGACAATGTTGTTACAAGCTTTGTCAGGAGCAACCAAAACATATTCCACATGTAATCTATCTAATTCTTTTATCACTTCTGGTTTACTAAACACAGAAGGATAGCTGATGCGTACTTTTGTTTTAAAATGTCTTATTCGGGATTTAATATTACTCTTATGCTTTTGAAGTTCTGTCGCTAATTGAAAGACCGAGGTTCTCTGTATTTAGGACCTTTTAGAATACGTGATTTGAGATCCTCATTATCAACTATATCTACATCACCAGTAATGACATGTTCAGCTGGACTATAGTTGAAAGAAGATGAGAACAAGAATACGTTGGTGGATTACGCATAATATGCTCTATATCTAGGTACTGCAAAGTTTGTTGATAATTAAAAAGCTGGATGCAATAGTAGAAGTATATTTGCAGGAAACACAGGGTGTAGACTTGAACTTGAAATAAGTTGGATATAAATGCGAAAGGTTTTGTAACATTGCATTGGAGTTGTTTGTCTTCGTATATTGGGAATCTTTTTTATTTGCTAAAAGACATTATCTAAAATATGTTATAAAATGTATCTATAGGAGTGAAACTTTTCGAATAAGACACCCAAACAAACAAACATCAGCAAATGAGCAAAAACTTACTATTTTCACAAAATGTTCCCATCCATCCAGGCAGACATTCAAAACACGTCCCATTGACGATGTTACATCGCTGTTCCTTACAACTGACCGGACATGTCAAGTTACAATTACTCCCATAAACACCCGGCTTCTTACAACCTAAAAAAAGAAAAGTAAGATTAATCAGAAGATAAGAAGTTTCACACCAATGTTTTGAAATGAAATAATTACATAGTTCTTGTTACTGCCTTATGCTTTGACGTGTAAATGAATTGAATTTTAATCTTCAAGTTGTTTTTGTCATATCAATCTATTGATTAAACAGTGAAGATATGAAACACTGACGAATCTCATAATTCCTATAAAAATGCAAAATTAAGAGTAGGACACACACGTACCCTTGGGTACACCAAAGGTGAGATCAAGTTCCTAAGAGGAGTAAACAAGCCATATAAACCGGTCACACTCGCCTTAATCCTATATTTTGACCAAGGAAACGGAGTAAGCCGTAGTCAAAATCAGTATGTGTAGAACATGCTAACAATGAAAATGAAACACATCAGACAGCATTCGATGTAATAACAGGTTGTATTTGTAAATTAGATAATTTTAACGATGACATAATTTGCGAACTGTAGATTTTCAACAAGACGGTTGAAAGATCTGTAATATGAATTTCTTTCTCTATAGCCTGTTTCAATTTAGAAATTGATCATAAGCAGAACATGCTGTTGCGCATCGAATCACTAACGAGCCATATACTATTCAAATAGCGACAAACAAGATGATGGTACAGGGGTTTCAACAGTCTCGATTAAAGTCAGCATTTCGCAAATTCTATGACCGTTATAAGGATATAGTTCGTTAATACAACCTATCATTGGGTCAAATGCTGTCTGACGTGTTCCATGGCAATTATTAGACCGTTATTAGCACACTGAGTTTGACTACGCATTATCTGATCAGGATATAGGACTCACAGTGGATGTAACCGGTCGACAGGGGATGCTTACTCCTCTGAGGCACCAAATCCCAACTCTGGTGTATCCAAGGGTCCGTGTCTGCCCAACTATCTATTTTGTATTGGTTATAGGAGTTATGATATTGATCTCTGTTCGTTATCTTCACCTTTCATTGGTAATGATGTAGAAGCTTAAATCATCCAAACCCCTAATAACGGTGAGTTCTTACTCTGCCTTTCACATCTATACAAACCCCGAAGCGTACTACTACACCACTTGCACGGAACGTGACGAAACGATTATTGCACAGAGAGCTGAACAGTTTGCATCGAATGCTGGACGATCTGCACGGAACGGTGAACGGTTTCCAATGAACGTTTCGCACGAAATGCTGACTACTTTGTAGGCGTGGCTTGCACGCTATGTGAACGGTCTACAAGAAGGGTAGACATAGCCTGGACGCTTTATATTTTCGACATTATTTGGTCCATCCTGGGATTAGTTTAAACAAGAAACAGATTCAATATTACGGCATCATTCTAGATATAAAAAATGAGCTGAGAAAGATATGATAATGATCCATTGATCATGTGAGACGCGGTAAATTTCATTCTTACTTATTGGATCAATGACTTATGAATACGTCGGAATTAAAACAAATGAATATTTCGGAGATGAAAAAAAATATGCAAAAGCATATCGTCATGGAATCTTTATTATTTAACTTTTATCCATTCATTGCTTTATCAAATTCATTGAAACTGGACATGAAATGGTCACGTCTGTTTCGCTATTTTTGTACATTGATTCTTGGTGTCTTTAAAATATCTATGTAATTTGTATTAATGTATTCCAGGCCTCGTCCCAAAGACATATGTTAATTAAACCTATTAATTTTATTTACATGTAGAAAAGCATATAAAATAATCAATAAAAAACTTCTCGTCAGGCAAGACTGAAACGTATTCGAAAGGGAAGGGGGTTGCAAACGATCTGCACGAAACGGTAGACATGACCTACACGGTTTGATTGTTTCGGCATTATTTGGTTCTCCCTAGGGTTATTTTAAACAAGAAATAGTTTCAATACAATATTGATATTCAGATAATTTAAAAAAGGTTGAGAAATAAATGACAATTATCCATTTTAAAATGATTGCTCATGTAAGACGCGGCAAATTTCATTTTTACTTATTAGCTCAATGAGTTACGAATAAGTTGGAATAAAAAGAAATGATTTTTTTACTTTGGAAATAATAGAAAAAGATGCAAAAAGGGTATCGTTATGGAATATTAATTATTTAATCAGCCTTTATTTATTCGACCACTGTTCGTTATCTTCATCTTTCGATTAAATGCATTGAAAACTCGCGTCTGATTTGCTATATTTGTACATGGTGGACTGTTAGTCTCCGAGGGTCTCTTCACTCCAGTAGCTAAGTACTTTGTTACTAGCTTGAAAAAACGGATGCATATTTAATTGCTGCTATAAAATTTAGAAATTCATTTCAAAATTAAGAATTATATCTCCCTCATGCATTGCTTTGTTCCTTGGACGAATTTGGCTCGAGTTTTTGGCACTTTAGTTTTCCTTTTAGCTCTTACAAGTTTATTGTCAAATCGAATTTCCAAAATTTCGGCTTGAGCATCACTGACGAGACATTATTTGTCCAAATGCGCATCTGGTGCATCAAAATTGGTACCGTATATGTATTACATTCAATCTGAGTGTCGTTAAAACACATGTGCAATTTGTATATTCCAGTTCTGTTCTCAAAGACAGATGTTGAATAAACCTATACATTTTCATACATACTACTCAAAATTTGATAAGGATCACTAGGTTATATGTGTGTAATTTACCACTAACATAACAAAACATCAAAATATCTATGATCCTTATCAAATTTTGAGTAGTGTACTTGTATGACAACATAAAAATGATTTAAAAGGCAAGATTGGAACATATTCTTGGGCGGGGAAGGGGGGAGTTGAACCTAGACATCGTATTAGCAAGTCGCTTTTGTCACGTTGGAAAAGGAGAAATGGAAAACAAAAAGAAACAGCGAAGATATGATTGAAATAGACTGAGAAATAAATCAAACATATAAATGAATAGATAAGATAAATAATGACTAACTACAGAAATGACCAATCTATATGCGCTTGAATTAGATTGGTGTATTTACCTCAATTTTAAACCTATAGGAAGCTGCATTCATTTTTGAGAGACAAAAATATATAAACAAAATTTTAATTCCCTTGCCGATTTACACACCTTCAGTACCAATGTTGATTTTAAATATCCTGATTAACTGCCCTCAAGTGTGATTAAAAATGCACATTGGGATTTGCGTAGAATATGCAGGTTATACACAGGTCGGTATTTGCATTATGCAGACAGTTCAGTTAAATGACGTTAATAAGAATACTTTTTATCTAAAAGGAGAAACTTGATCATACAAGTGTAACAGGACAAATTGTAGAAGAAAAAAAAAACTACCGAGGGCAGATATATACGTCATGTCTCTGCACTTGCTAGAAACTGCCAGAAGTGATAAAATGGTATCAGATTTTGCTCTCCCTGGTGGTTTTATAATAAACTGTTTTACAGATTTCCAATGCTGAAAGTCCGTCTTATAGACAGTTTGATATAATTGCTCAAATTCCCAGGAATATACATTTATCCTAGATCCCATATCGAACTCACTTGCACGTTTTGCATGATCTGTAAGTTTCTAAGGGCGTGGTATCTATGGGTGTGATCATGTACGAAATGATTCTTGTACGAAATTTTTTGCACGGAAAGACACGAAACGCTTTGGAAGTGAACCGGTAGTAGCATGCTTCAGTGTCTGTAAATTGAATTGTCGAAACTTACAATATACGATATATTGATATCTAGTTATTTGAATGTGTAAAAATAAAACGCCAAAATTAATCAGCAATACCCTCTACGATTACTTCACATAATTGAGGAAAAGTTGGATTTTCGTATCCATCATAAGTAACTCCATCCAACCTCTCGTTGTAAAACATGACGTATTGACTGTATCCAATACAGGTTGTGTTAAAGTCTAACGGAGGGAGGCCAGGTGGTTCATCTTTATGGCAGAGGAACTCATCTCTCTTGGTTAAAGGCATAAATAAATAAATGGAAAATCCTGCAAAACGACCTCTTTGTCGTATCACTGAAAACAAACATTTTGACGTCAATATCATGTACTTTTGAGAATCACTGAAATAATGAAATGAAACGACAAAGGAAATCAAAGACAAAATTTAGCAGAGTTGTTGCTATTAATTTTTTTTTTTTTGCTTTTCCGATGTCATAGGGTTTCCACAAGTATGTGTATATCAATATATGGCTAGATATTACACGACACATGCTAAGTGTAGCAATATTATAATATATGATGTAATCTACCCAAATTTGGTGCAGATTCAAAATCTTATGTAATAAAAAAAGTATGTTTCGGAAGTTAAGATTTACGATTTTACTGATGAAATTGAAACTTAACTGATATTCATCAAATAATTTGATTACCCCCCCCCCCCCCCCCCCCAATATGGTCCTCAAAATATGTAAAAAATAAAAGTAAATGTTTGACGGACGTGTTGTTGTCACAGATACGTTTCAAAATATCGGCTTTAAAAACATGAAAGGTGAAGATAACAAACAGTGATCAATCTCTTAACTCGCATAATCAATACAAAATAGAGAGTTAGGTAAAGATGGACTGCTGGACACATAAGAGGTATGATCAGGTGCCTTAGAGGAGTAAGCATGCCATGTCGACCGGTGAGCTGTATATCTTGATTGGTCAAACGGAGTTATCCATAGGCAAAATCAGTGTGCCAAAACTGCCTAGCAATCGGTTTGAAACATGTCAGACAGCCGTTGGCCCAATGATATGTTGTATTGGCAAACTAGATTGTTTTAAAGACCATAGGTTTTGCGTGATGCTCACTTAAAACAACACTATTGAAACTCATGCATCATCAACTTGTTTGTCAGTAGCTTGCCTCGATATTTTTAAGCCGTCGTGCGATACGACGACACATTTTATCTGCAGTATATTTCTAGTTTAAATTGTCTAATAAGTCAAGAATACGTAAGATATCTTTTGTGAATATTAGTATATTAGCTATTTTCATTATAAACACGTATAATCGTTTTTCAAGGGGGTGGGGTGTGGACTTCATAGTTGTCTAAAAATAATAAGTGTAAAAAGGAAACAAAAACTAACATGTTCTTCAAAATCTGAATTTGTGAGTTGGGACAGGGCTGACGTACACTAAATTCATTTAAATATAATAATATTAGTTAAACTTTACTTTTCCCCCTAACTTCTAATTCTTAAATATTGTATATAATCCCTTCTGTATATGGATTCAATTCAAAACCTTCACTACTTTGAAATTGCATTTTTGCCATTCTTTATTACTTTTTAAAAATTAGGGGTAGTCACCAGTTATGTCTTTATTACAAAAGAAAGCCGCCCTCCTCCCTCCGATTCTACGTGCCTGTATTATACATGGCTTTGTGTAATATACAGATATTATTGTCTGTCATATACATTCGTGACTAGCTAATATTTTCATCATCAAATTTTGGAACAGGTGTTCAAGTAATAGAGCACAATTTTCAGGCCTACGGAGACCTTTACACTATAGACATCCTAACCCCGTTCCACCGACATCGTATATCAAATATAAAGTATGCATGGAGTTGATATTTATATCATATTGTGACCTTTAAATCGCCCCTAATCTGTATGACTGATGCCTTTAAAATTTTTGTTATGTACATAAATAATCCCATTCTACAAAAACAGTTGCAAAATTCTGGTTTATCTGCTATAAAAACAATATGAATGTTTCTGAAATATATTCTAGATAAATTCATCTGTTTGAAAAGTGCAGGGATTAATTTCTGTCATGTATATTAATGGGATGATATGTTTACGAATGTTGACAACCCCGGTAATTCGCCGATGACTGTTGTTATGTTTTTAAATTATAGCATGTTTAGTTTGAGTATGCATTTTTTCCCAAGACTTTTTATTTCTTTCTGGATATATCAATAAACAGTCAGCTTGTAACCCGCATGCACCCAAACGTTGTTTTACCATTAGGGCCTCTTGATGTTTTCCAAAAATAAAGTGTTACATGATATTCAACTGACGTCACGGTAAATTACCACGAGGGGAAATTACGGATGCACAGTCACCATATGGGTAATATCGTTTCGGTGTTTAACCGTAACAAGTGTAATGGTACCTGTGAATTTGAGGTGTAATATCACCCCATAGTTATAGTACATTTTACTATTGAAGCCCTTAACCTACTTGCACATCCATTTATTCATCGTATTTGGGTTTTTGTTTCAAAGATAATATATTATTTCGATAATTAATAACTTCACCTTCATGAAATGTGAAGATAATGAACATTGATCGATCTGTTAACTCCTTTTAGCAATACAAAGTAGACAGTGGGGCAAACACGGACCCCTCGATACACCAGAGGTGGGATCAGGTGCCTAGGAGGAGTTAGCATCCCCTGTCGATCGATCACACCCGCCGTGAGCCCTATATCCTGATCAGGTAAATGTAGTTATGCGTAGTCAAAATCAGTGTGTCAAGAACGGCCTAACAATCGGTATGAAACATGGAACTCTAGCATATTTTTGCATCCATCATCAGCTTGATCCATATCCTTTACCATATTATTTAAAGAAATAAATCCGGAGAAAATGTGATAAACCGAGATTTTCAAACAAAAATATGGCTAGATTAAAATTTTTGCGTTGAAATCATATTTTGTTCATGATAATGTTCAATGAAAGGTGACGATAACGAACAGTGATCAATCTCATAACTCCTATAAGTAATACAAAATAGATGGTTTGGCAAACACCGACTCTTGGACACATCATAGATGGGATCAGGTGCCTAGGAGGAGTAGGCATCCCCTGTTGACCGGTTACACCCGCCGTGAGCCCTATATCCTGATCAGGTAAACGGAGTTATCCGCAGTCAAAATCAATTTGTCAAGAAGGGCCTAACAATCGGTATGAAACACGTCAGACAGCATTTGCCGAATGATAGGTTGTATTGACGAACTAGATCGTTACAACGACCATAGAACTTGCGAAATGCTGACTTCAATCGAGGCTGTTGAAACCCCTGTACCATCTACTTCTTTGTCAGTAGCTTACCTCGATTTAAAAACTGACTATACGCAGAACAAGCTCTTGCGTATCGAATCAGTTGAGATATACAAACACGATATGTAGGTGATAATAGAATATTGCTACATAAATATGGGAAGTTGACGATGGAGAAGCTGAAATCATTCCGTTTGTCATACAGTTGAGTTGTCAGTTTGCCGTTAATAAAATATCTAAGTATGAAGCAGAAGTGGACGAATCTGTGGTGTCCTTTATTTTGAGCTCATAGGGATGTATCAAATGGACAAATGAATGAAAGGTGTTATTGTTAATAGACAAAACGTCATCAGATATATCTAAATATCGCAATGAAGGCCACAGCGAGAGATGTTTTCTTCTCACGTAGAAGGTTTTGAATTAAGTCTGCTGCATATGAATATGGAAACAGGTCAGCTAACAAAGGAGCACAATCCGTGCCCATGGGAATTCCAACAGACTGTTGGAAGATCTGATTATCAAAGACCACGAAGATATTGTCAATGAGGAACTCTAGCATATTGTTTATTTCAACGTCAGAGTACTTCTGTGTGGAATCAGAGTTGTGTTTAACAAAGGAAGTCTTTGAATGACTAATCACTAGATATGATTATTTCTGTTTTCCATTTTTGTTGAAGAAGCAACTGTCTATGATGTCAAAAAGTCTAGTCTTTAATTTATCGCGAGGAATAGTCGTGTATAGCGTTATTGATTTGGAAAACATTCTGCGATTTCAAGTTTACTAAAAGTTCTGTAGAATTATTTAGAATCCACATTTGATTAACTCCACTCAATGCATCCTTCAAAAGTTGTACAATTATAAAACATGCTTCTTTTAAATCTGCTACCATGGAAAAAAGCACGGTAAGTAGTCATTTCATCTGTTTTTACAAATGTTTATGATCGAAATATCATGATAAAATTGTTGTTTTTTCTGACGTAGACCTTGTAAAAGTGCTCAATATGCATATTTTGTTGCCATGGTAACCAATTTAAATTTTATTTCAAATAGAAAAAATGCTATTTTTTGTGTTTTGAATTGAAATATCTTTACCAATTAGTATGATATGGTAGATAAAACTCTTTTTAAAATTCTACTAGTTTTTTACCCCAGAAGTTTTCCTTGTGTAGTTTCCCTAGTATCCTTTTTCGTGCAAAGATCCCGAAAATATAAAACACCACATAATCAACACTGCATGAAATTTGGCGTTTACAGATATTATATTTCATTAAACTTATATTATTCGTGAAGTTTCAGATTTAATTCGAGTTTACAGTAAATTTATACGTGTCCGTAAAATGAAATTTAATTTCCAATTTTATTCCATGTATAATGCAGATTTAATGTTAGTAAATTTATATATATAATATGAATTTAATAACCATTTTAAATTTTATCCCATATGACACAAATGTATACGTTTCTATCAAATATGTATGGTTTCAACTAGATCTTATACACGCGCACTGCTTGTACAATATTCATATTCTACTGTCCAGACATTCCGACCTGCACTACGCAAATGTTGCGCATAAGTTACATGTACCCCCGCTTGATAAATACAAGAATTTAAGATATTAAATACTACAGAATGTATATATGAACTATACACAATATAAACGAGTATTCAAACCCTGTTGTCAGTTTATAATTCTAGCAAGAATCCAAGTACAGTTTTTCTATATCAATTTCACAATGAACAGGCCTTGGTTTCAGTGTTTATTTGTAATGTGTGTTATTCCCCCGTGCAACCGATCAAGAGGAGATACGTGCTCCTGATTCAATAAGCACCCGCCCTTACCTCTGTTGTGTCCAGAGGTACACGTTTGCCCTACTCTTAGTACTCTTTGTGGATTTATGAGAATAATCACTGTTCATTACATTCACTTTTTCATGCACCATATGCTTTAGCAATGGGTTCAGCATTAGCGTTCATATTCCTCAAAATGTTTCACCCTGTTAGTAATAATCACATCACAACAAGTATAAACAATGGTTTACTGCACATTTCAATAGTTTTTAAAAGTATATATATCATAAGTATAAATTACTAATCGTTAATAATCACAAGTGTAAATGTTCAAACGAGATCATTTGAAAAGTTTTGTATTGATATGAAAAATTCCAAAAATACATCCTTCCATTCAACTGGCAAAGGACGAAACATCCTTACGAGAGACACTAATTAGTTAACTGGCGCATGCCGAAACATCCTTTCGAGAGACATTAATTACTCAACCGCCGTAGAACGAAACATCCTTCCGAGATACATTTGTCAACCGGCGCAGAATGAAACATCCTTCCGAGAGATATTTATCATCTGGTGCAGGACGAAACATCCTTCCAGAGATATTAGTTAACCGGCGGATGACTATACATGAACATCTTCAAACATTACATTGTCAATTACCACAAAATGACAAAACTAACTTAAAAAATATTTCAAGTATTTGCTAAACAAGTATACCTTACTGAAATGAACATACTTCATGTACATTATGAAATGTTGCTTTAAAACATCATATATTCACATCTTTGATATTGGGACAAATGTAAGAAACATCTTTATTCTGAACCCTTCCATCTGCACAAATATATTTACAGTTGATTCTCCGTACAGGAATAAATGCAGATGGTCCAAAAGTGTCATATAGGTCGAGGTATATTTATTTATTAATCTGGTCTACAGGGAGGATAAACAATTCTAACAATTAAACATTATAACTACATGATACCATACAAATGTATATCCTTTGTGCATATGATCTTATAAGGATTTCTATATTGACATTGGTCTGGACATTGCTCATAATAATACCGATGGCAAATGCACTGCACAACAAGTATGCCATATATGGGAAGTAAATTGAAACAGTATAAAATGTTGTCCCGAACACAGAGGGTACCAAGGGTAGTGCCTGTGACAACTGCCAAGTCAATCAGACTGGAAAACTTGTACATGTACCCTAGGTATTCGAGACGGCTTATTTATAGTAAATAGGCATGCATGTGACTCAAAAATGAACCAATGGACACATATAATTCGTAAATTACTTCTCTTCATTTATTTTGATTTGAACCTATTCTATTGTATAATAGAGCTACATACAAATGGATTGGATACGTATAAGTCCTTGCAATTTAATGATCCTCTCCAATATACTTCAACATAATGCGTCTATAAACTAGAAGACTGCCATTTATTTTAATATTGTATGTATCACCAGCTGTACATAGCACTGCATCATGAGTCTCCTTTATTATCCCCCACAATATTTATTGTGAGAGGGGAAAAGTATCAACAGGACTGATTCGATTGATTTGATACTTCACATTTAGTCTTATAATCAAGGGTAGGACAAACCAACTAATATTCTTTCGCAACATTTTTTTGTGAAATTCGAGAGAACTTTAATGTGACAAATATTTCTCTTCATATTCTGTCCTTCATTTGCAAATACAAAATGGTTACCAGTATCATACAGCAATTTATATATTTATGAAAGTGTTTCACTAAGTTTGCATCTATTTTTTTATACAATGAAATCATACAATATTTATGCTGATTGAAAAAAACAATTGATGATCTGGCAAAGGAAGTTAAAGAAATTAAGAAGCAGACAAAACAAATACCCGAAAAGACCCGAAAACAAGAGTCCAGCCTCTTTGTACCTCCACACATAAGAGTAAGTGTGTATATATATATACATGATACCAGTACTTTTATAACAGAATAGAGGTTAGAGCTAAGGGAAAGTCGTTACAGTAGGAAAACCAGTTTTATACTAGCCCAGATAGCATGACTATGTTGGGCCAACGTTGGTAAATGGTTATATTGTTGGCCGATGGTTGGCGTTGGGCATACAACGTTGGCACAACGTTGGCCCAATGCTAACATGCTGCTTTTTACTTTTCGTCACACTTAAGCCGGGACGACAATGTTGGCCCAACAACGGCGCTATGTTAGCAATGTGCGCCCTAGAGTATTTTTTTTTTACGTTGGAATAGTTGTGTTGGGCCAACGTTGGCCCAACGCTGGAAATGTACTTGATAACTGACATTAAACAGGATATCGGCATACATTTATTTTAAAAATCGCATATAATAGTTACGATAAATTACCACGTAAAAAATATTTTAAATACATATATATGTGATATCACAATGATTGGATATCTTTTATAAATATGCTAGAACATGAAATAAGTGGGGGTTGGGGTTGGCTTAAAATTAAAGAAATGAAAAGACGCCAAACACTTAACCTGTAAAATCTTAGAAACATTGATTACATAATTTCGCTAAAGTGCCGATTTTAGGGGGCACATTCTGAGATAAGAGAAAGTTTCTCTGTTTAAGAAATTAGGTCAACATCATCAGTGCTTTTCACAGCAGGATACTGGCCAGTTTCCTTGGTAACTGCGAAATCTAATATATCGAGATGGTCAGCACGTGTATCCATTTCACAAATTTCGCATTTGAGGTGCTTAATTGGTGCACACGGAAATTTTTGTTGGATTAAAGAAATTTGGATATACTACTTCGCAAGACAATTTGTAAGTACATCTTGTTATTCAATATTCAATGTGTGATTTTTCTAACTTTTTTTTTACTGAAATACACGTTCCGGGCTGTATCTACAGTATATATATATATATATATATATATATATATATATATATATATATATATATATTACATAGTGTCAGGCTTACATTCAAAGGAACGTATTTACATATTTTTTTTTTAATATGATGTACAATTCCAAAGAATGAATTATACTTTACTTATACTGTTTTCCGAAGTAAATCATTAAGAATGTCCCAATTTTCCAATTTTACTACTTTCGTCTTTTTCCGCCTCACCTTTTAAGATATCACGTGATTTGCCGGTCACAGGATTTAGTAATGGCCGATGTTGATTTTTTTTCTCTCACATATGTGAAATCTTCAATTTTTGAATGCATTTATCTTGTGCATGCGAGGGGGGGGGGGGGGGGGGGGGGCTGGAAAACTATTTGGCTGTCAAGTAAATTATAAGTTGTCATTTTGCTCCATTTCAAAATTGTAAAATATTGCTTTTCACCTCTCAGTTGTAAGTAATCAAAAGAAACTTGAGATAAATCAATCGCAATATATATGATGCTGTATATCATACTGTATTTATCTAAAGTAATAATGTATATAAGGCTAAGCCTTATTTTAAACTCGTGTACAGGGTTTGCGCTATGTTTAAAAATAAACGTTTGAAAATTTTTAAAACCAGAGTAACAAAGTGCTTGAATTTTAAATAAAATCATTTTTGAATATTTTTATTGTCTTAATTGCACATGTATTATAAAACAGTGTACACAAAAGGCTTAAAAAGTGTTCTTTCATCGCAGGTCAATCTTTCCGTTTTGTTTTTTTTTTCCACGCCACCGCATATTCAAATTTTTCAAAGACACTTTCTAAATTATTCATATTGGGTTTTTTTTAAAATCTATTTTGATGACTATCTCTTTTCACAGAAAATGAACAAGTACTCAAGGGGTAAAGGGACGTCATATTGGTCAATTAGAAGACGTGTTCAACAAAGCAACATCAAGTTCTACAGTTTCACTATTTGACAAAAGCCCCACTAGCTCAGGTACTTATATGATATCATTCTTTGCTGATTCCATTTTTTTAAAATAAATGATATCAAAACCATACATACATTTCGGACTAATTGCATGTCTGTCTTAATATACAGTAACAGAAAAGAAAATCCTAAACTGTTTGGAGAAACTTATGGCAAACGTGGAGGAAATAAAAGTACAGACCCACCTAAATACGCAGCTTCTGCAGGCCACAATCACAAAGATCGATAGACTTGAAATCCGTCCTGCTCCTGGTACAGAGGAGCCCGACACTACACTGCAGTTAGATGTATGTTTTCCACTGGGAAAACAAGAAGATATACAGAAGCTGGAGGACCTCTTGCAGAGTAAACACACGTGTAAAACTTTGGTAGGTTACTGATCATTTTTTTTATTATTGAAACATATACATGTATTTTTTTTATTTAAAAAAAAAACCCTGCAAAATTATGTTCATCTTAAGATATTGTATTTTGAATTATCAATACATGGAATAGTATATACACTTGACTCTCTATCAATATTTACAATGTACAGATAAGATCATTATCAACTATTGGTGGTGGAAACACGAAAAGTTCAGTAAGGAGACTACTTTCCCACATGATCACCACAAAACTAGCAATAAACATCAACTGGATGGGAAAAGGGGGAAAATTGCCTTCTCTTTACTGAAATTACAGGAAATATTGAAAGGTATGTAAAGTGTGTGTCTGTGTGTGTGTGTGTGTGTGAGAGAGAGAGAGAGAGAGAGAGAGAGAGAGAGAGAGAGAGAGAGAGAGAGAGAGAGAGAGAGAGAGAGAGAGAGAGATTTCATGAACAAACTTTGAGAAATAAACACTTTAGATGAACATTCTTTTATCTATTTTAATCAGAAACAGTGAGGAAGAATCGCCTCTGTGCTAATGCAACAGATCTAGACGTGGACATTTTCAACGTGGCAAAAGACTGGTTTCGCTTTGCTTGTGATAGAGCTGGGGGACGAAGGAGAAGGGCAGATGAAAAGAAACTTCAAATTCAAATTCAAGCGGAACAGAATGAGAGTGAGCTTGAGGATGAGACCAATAAATAAATAGATTCTTTGTAACACGCGTATTACCGCTCTCAATACTTACATGTAATATAATATGAACAATTTCCTTGTTAATTTTGTACTTGTATCGGATACCTTCTTTTTCATTTGTGTAACTGAATTTTTTAACTCTTTTAAAGTAATACACTAAACATTAATAAAATATTAGGCAAATGAAGATCCCTTTCAATTTGAATAGTTATTAACTTTGTTGTTGCAGAGTTCTGAGACTTCATTTTTATATTTAATATTTTATGTCATGACGTATAGAGTTATGGAACTTTTTAACTTTTTTAATATGTACTTTTTATGTCATTCCTGCCTCTGAAATATATATTACAGGTCCTTTTCTGACTTGTCAGTTTTCTAGTTATTATGTACATATATCATGATACTTGTAGATGAATATATATTGCATATGTCATTAAGATTTGTTCATTTTGCTTTTCAAAGGAATAAGCTAAGAAAACATTACTTTTTCGGGAATAGTTTGTCTTCATTGAATCGACATGCTTCTCCCCATTAACTTTCACTGCTTTGTTAGAGAAAAAGTGTGTCAAAAGAAGAAAGAAGCAATGTTTAGGGCAGCCTACTGGGAAAATTCCAGGTTACATACCCATCAATGTGTGAAGTAGTTTTATATTATGCCAAGACAATCTTACATCATCACAGTGAAATGCTAGCTTTGTATCAAAATATATATTTTTATATATTTCCTTTCATGAGTTTTATATGATTTTTGTGTGATAGCATATTGTGTGTGTGTGTGTGTGTGTGTGTGTGTGTGTGTGTGTGTGTGTGTGTGTGTGTGTGTGTGTATCTAGTCATATTTACCTTCAATTTGTTTAGTAATGTAGTTTATACTCATGTGAGCGGTTGTTGAACTCGACATTGTGATAGGCTTTAATAATATGATTGCATTGTATTGGATTGTATTTGTCTTCATTTCATACATTTCTTAAATGTCTGGGACATATTTCTGAATGTAATCCTTTTTGGTATTTCTGTATTATTTTGATATTTTTAATAGCAATATTTTTTCACATTGTATCGTAATATTGTTCATTACATATATTTTTTCTTATAATATATGAATTTACATCCCAGGCAAGATGTTATGTGAAATAAAAAAAATGCAATAAAAATATTAATTATTCATGCCTTTTCTTTCTAAGGCAACTAATTCATGATAAATTTTGTGAATTTTCACAGAAAGAAGCTTACTATATAGCTCGTATGCTTATACTTATCTAAACTTCTCCTAAAGTGAAGTTTAACTCTAGCTTATATGGAAGCTTTATAGAGATGCAGAATAATTCTGCGAAACTCCAATTAAGTTTAATATGGATGCATTATACACCAAATTTTGCGTAATTTGACGTTTAATATTGCTTACAGCTGTAAACGTGAAATTCAATGGAGGAAAATATGTGAAACTTCAAGTAAAATGAAGTTTAATATGGGTGGATTATACGCCAAACTTCGAGTATACTGACGTTTAATATTGCTTAAATGTCAAAGTTAATGGAGTATAAATATGAAAATACGTGAAACTTCAAGTAAAATGAAGTTTAACATGGGTGGATTATACGCCAACCTTCGAGTATACTGATGATTAATATTACTTAAATGTTAAATTTAATGGAGTATAAATATGAAAATACGTGAAACTTCAAGTAAAATGAAGTTTAATATGGGTGGATTATACGCCAATCTTCGAGTATACTGATGATTAATATTGCTTAAATGTGAAATTTAATGGAGTAAAATAAGATGATTAAATTCTCAACTAGACGTAAAATGACGTTTAATTTTATTTAAACATGGCATTTACTTGGCATATAATCAACATTAAACGTCATTAAATTTCGCCGTTTACGGACAATTATACGCCACTGGATACGCAAAGTAAATTTGACATTTAATTTTCTATTAAATGTGCATTTTACGTTTAAATTTGACATTTAATTGGGGAATAATTGGTGTTTAATTTTATATTAAACGCAATTTTTCGTGCAGTGCAAGCCCACCCAATTAAAAAGCAAAACGGATAATTCTTTTTTTAAGTATAATTTTTAGATAATTTCCTAATACTGGACGTATTATGGTATAGCTTCGTCAGTCTTTCCGTCAGTAAGCAGGATACAGACCGAACCATTGGGGCTAGGACCGTCAAACTTGATTCGCCTAAACCTTATACCAAGCAGAGGATGCCTATTGTTTCTGAAGGCCAAAGATCAAGGTCGTAGTGTCACTTCGTAGAACAATCTTGTTTACCTTACGGATGCAGATATTGCCTCAAATTTAGTCACAAGATTCCTGTCGAAGAATATAAGTTTAGTTTGCATTGGTGCATCATGACCTACCTTGGAGGTAAAAGTACTTCAAACAATCAACATGTTTTTGTCATTGCCCTGAAATTTTGTTACACCCCCCCCCCCCGATCATAGAAAAAATACGTAATCGGATAACATTTCAAGTTAATATGTGCACCAATGGTAGTTTTCTGGACTTTTTTTCATTATTGATACAGATATTACACTGAAGGCTTAATGGCCGTTTGTGTACTCTTGGAAACGTTCATTAGCACAGCTATTTACTAATGAAGCAATGCCCATTGTGAGATGGAACGATTTCATTCACCTTTGTTGTCATGGAAACCGCCGTATAAAAAGCACAACTTGTACGACATGTACTAATTTTGGCGTAATCACTGCAAACAGGCGTACATCTTATTTCAAAAGAATCTCATATTTATCCCACCTCTGGTATATCCAGATGTCCGTGTTTGCCCAAGTACCTATTTTGTATTAATTATAGGAGTTATGAGATTGATCACTGTTTGTTGTCTTCAGCTTCCATATAGATCAATACCATGAGAACATGTTATGCATTTTTTACCAATAAGAAAATTATTTCTTAAAGTATGTTCTTAAAATGATTATTGACGGAATTAATTACGGTGTAATTCATTTCCGTGTTTCTAAAAGCATCGTTTTGTGCAGAGTCACATGGCGTCATATAACGACAGGATTCGACTTGTAGAATCTCTTATAGCATAAGTGGTTCACAAACGTTTCCCAAACTGATCTCACCTGAAACTTTCAATGTTTCAAGGTTTCGATAATTTAGTTATTTTGTTTGATATCTGATCACCATAGGTTAATCGCCAATGCAATTTCCCCTAGTACTAGCAATGGGTTTGTCTATGTAAATTCATGAATTGGTGATATATATACATTGCAAGTTACTACCGTATGTGGGTCCATGCTCTTTAAACAGTATTCGGACACTGTATATGCTGTAAACATCACCAAGATTCACAAACCACCATGTTGTCTTCTCCGGGGAGTTAAGACCAATTTTATTTGTCGTCATACATGTACTGTAGATTCTGTCAACTGCATTGTTTGCTGCACATATAGACGAAGGTTCGCAAGACCAAATCGGAAATTGGTTTGCGTTCTGGCCTTTTGATAAATCGTCTGCAATAAAATTAAGAAAACATAATATTTCATTATCCAAATGGTCTTGTATCTGCATGAATAATCCTATATATTTACATTTTTCACCCGTTAGACGTTCCTTATTAACAGATCAACTGAATCGATAAATAAGAGGTTGTTCTGCGTATGATGAGCTTTTAAATCGAGGCAGGCTACTTCCAGACCAGTTGATGGTGCAGGAATTTCAACAGTCTTGTTTGAAATCAGCATTTCGGAAATTTTATGGTGTTAATAACAATCTAGTTTGGCAATATAACCTTCCATTGGATGAAATGCTGTTTGACTCGTTTCCTACCAATTGTTAGGCCGTTCTTGGCACAGTGATTTTGACTATTGACAACCCCGTTTACCTTATCAAAATATAGGGCTCACTGTGGATTTGACCGGTCAAAAGGGGGTGCTTACTCCTCCTAGGCACATGGTCCAACATCTGGTATATCCATGGGCTCCATATCTGCCCAACTATCTATTGTGTATTGCTTATAGGAGTTATGAGATTGATCACTGTTCCATATATGTACCACTATCATCAACCTGCTTTTTTGTTCATTAGAAGCAACTTATACCATAAATATTTAAAACAACAGCACGGTTATTGATAACCAATGCATTAAAAAAAGTTATGGAACGTTTCGAAAGTATAGAAAAATTATATGCAATTAAGTTTTATTATGCTTATATAAATCAATTCTAATGGTTATTGCCTCGAAACATTGTGATAATCAGTCACAGGGACTTAAATTTAAACCTTGATTCCTTAAAAAACTTCACAATGGACCTTCTACGATCATTTTATTGTAAAAGCAGTGTTATATATCTTTATAGAACTCGACGTTTCTTCACCATCAATCACCAAAGAGATTAATCCTATGTTTAAAAAATCCTAAGTCTTAACACTCATCAGTGCGTACAGATATCGATGTAAATACTCCAAAATGTAGCAAGGATAGCAAGGATAAGATAAAAATGTACATGAGTCGCACTCTAAACACTTTATTCCTTCACATATGCTCAATAGGAATCATCTTCATCATAATTTGTGTCATATATTTACTTTGAATAAAAAATAGTATATCTACCATTATCGACATCGACAGTCACAGCTGTGCTTAAAAAAACCCAATCAACCAAAAACTATAGAAATAAGGTGACCAAAAAATTGTATTAAAAGTAGAAATCACAATGCTTTATTTTTCACAAAAGCAGTATCATTTTTTTTTAAATTGTGATCTACGTGTCGTTTTCAATGGAGACAAGGTGTTACATTGTACTTAATGTTAGATATTCATTTTTCAAAAGAACGTCAGCCGCATATTGAAATCAATAGGAATGAATTTAAAGTAAGGATCACAAAATGTTATTGTATACAACTGCAAGTTCAATAAATTTCAATGCTTAATGTTTTGCAGATCTACGAGTTGGTAGAAACTGGGAGCAAAGGCATGAAAAGATGAAGATAAGGAACAATTATCAAGCTCATTACTGATATAAGGAATGGAAAGAAGTTGAGCAATCACGAACCTCTGGATATACAGGAGGTTTGATCAGGTGTCTAGGAGGAGTAATCAGCCCCGTTTGCCATAGAGTTGATTATCTCTCATAAAATATCTAAGTATGAGGTAGATGTGGAGGACTCTGTGTGTCTTTTATTTCAAGTTCACAGGGATATATCGAGGTTACATATGAGTCAAAATGAGTATTGTTAATGGATGAAAGGTGAAGATAACGAACAGTAATCAATCTCAACTCCTATACGCGATACAAAATTTGTTTATGATATCATAATCAATGTTTCCTAAATATTATACTGTAAAACCAGGCACAGAGAACCAGGGTGGACGTGGTGGGTGTCCTACTTTTCTGATAAGTTCATTTTATCTTTGTTTTTACTTACCTCTCCCCTCACAAATATTTTGAATACTAAGTTATGGAATGATAACACCATTTAGGTTTCATTGCTTATTTCTATGCATTTGTTTTTTTCTTAATTTATTATTATTTCAATTCTTTTTTTTAAAGTTTGCTTGCTTGTCAATAATTATTCGAAATTCCTCTCGGTTCTTTTAATTTCGTTTTTTTTCCAAACATCTCCTCCAGCTACCCCCCCCCCCCCCCACCGTAGGGGAATTATAATATGTGTCAGAAACTGTCAAATTTACACCAATTACTTGAAATGTGATAATAACTTATTAATCTTCCGAAAACCCCTAAGGGTGTTCGAGTAGTGCAGAAGTAGCGCTATTACTTCTCGCCGCTGCAACCCAAGTTCGGTCCCCCTGATCAGCAGTGGAACATTCAGATTCCTAAATATCATAAATTCTATAAATATTTCATTCCAAATTGTCTTTTTGGTTTGGTTTAAAGCGTGCATATCTTATAAGCATGATTAAATCTAGCATGTGGTTTTGAATCATGCATGTATATGCATCTTTACGTATGGTGCTAGGCCTACGTAACGTCAAATCTTTGTGACGTTATTTCTCTGTTCTCGTGAATACGCCATAAGGACATTTTGTCACGGGCGCAATCAATTTTGTTCAACTAAAAAAAAAAATGATCGAATATTGATTTAATATTGTTTTAGTCCCTCTCGAGAATATTTCACTCATATGGAGACGTCACCACTGCCGGCGAAGGGCTGCAAAATTTAGGTCTATGATCGGCGCTAAGACCATTGAGCAGGGAGGGCTCTTTATCGTGCCACTACAGCTGTGACACGGGACATCGAATTATGCGGTGTCATCCGATGAACCACCCCATTCAGTCGGCTCTTACGACAAGCAAGGGGGTACTGAAGACATATTCTAACCCGGATCCCCACAAAAAAAAACCCATTCCATTTAGCATGCTGATCCGATGTTCGTCATTAGCACTTTAGATAAAATGTGGGTGCTTTACCGCTATTGGATCAATGTTTAAACCCTGGGTTAGTGTAATGCTTTTCTCATTTTCTATGATGGCACATTTGTGATCTATTTATAACTATCATGTATTGACGTTGTAGGAAGCACATATTTGTAATTTTGTTATCATGCAAAGTGTTCTCATTTAATCACCCAATATAGGTTATAAGTTAGTACATTGGAAATATTCTAAAGATAGTGCAATTTACGTGTACAATTGGAGCATAACCTGCCTTAACATTCCCGCGTAATAATACAATATGAAATTGAAAATGTATACAATTTCAGATTATATTTAAGTAGTTTATTTCGTATTTGTACCAGAGCGCAAACACTCATAAACCAGGATGAATATCATTAGGTATTTTAGCACAAGAAATTCTTTAAATGTCTTTCTTGATATCACAATCAAAGAAAGGGGGGTGTTATAAAATAATCTGAAATAATCCTAACCGCAAAAAAGCTGTTGTTGTAGACAAAATGACAATTTATGAATGGTCATATTGACAGTTTCGATTGGTGGACTGTAATGTGGTCAGTTTTTCCGTTTGAACAATGATCGCGCTCTCTCTCTCATCAGTTTGATGGATCAAGATTATTCAACAGTTCATGAAACATCAAACAATTTGAAAACCTTAGCTGGTAAAATGATCACGAAAACTTCTGACATTTATCGCCTGTACTTATAAAGCATAAAGATATACAGTGTACCACTGGGTCAATGAATAAAAGGACAAGTTGTGAGTACAAAGGGAAAGGAGGGGGAATAGAGATAGAGGAAGTGAGAAAGAGGTTACGCTTTGCTTTTGTTTTCGTCACAATACCTCAACTTGAGCTTGATCGGCTGGGGTAAAGTACGTTTTGTCAAGCCTGTATGAACTAGTAATTGTAACGGACAAACTCTTTCATTATTTCTCTTTTAAAAAATAGATCAGTCACCGAACTCTTTAACCTGATTGTTCTCGCTTGGCTTCGTTTGTTTTCAACTTTTAGTTTAGTTTTGATTCCTTTCATTTCGGTTGATCTTATTTCGCTTCGTTTGGTTTCGGTAGGATTTCTGTCACCCACTCACATGCCATGCACAAGACACTGGGTGTACAATCAGTATCGACAAACAGTCATATTAATTGAAAGCTTCATGATTTAATAGATAAAGACCTGATATGGATGAAACGTATATGAATCTAGTTTCCAGGTTTATTAGTAACAAATTTGACTCATATCTCATTATTCTAGATTGATAGGATTATATGTCTTTCAATGATGATTGTATATTCACACGGTTATGCTTAAAGTAAGCGGCCAAAACAAAATATTACCCTTTGGATCACTAATTTATTTTTTATGACATGCATTGCAGAAAATATTTACCGTTTTAGAGAATATCAAATGTGTAGTAAAGCGAATTGCATTTAACTTATTTTATAACTACGACTATTCTTTATCCCATAGATGTAGATTATTTTATAGTGAAAGTAATATTCTTCTTTCAATTAATTAAGATAATTCAGGAAACATACTTACCATATCCATATGAACATAATATTTCTACAAAGAAAATGATCATTAAAACGTCCATTCCCGTGTATTAATCGAACCAATAGTACAACCTGTCAGCATAAACACCAGGAAGTAGGCAACATGTTAGTCATGTTTTTTTAAAAAATCCTATTAATAACACTTGGGCGGACGAATTATTTTTTAAAGCTTTTTTTAAATACTGACAAATATATTTAAAGATATTCATTGCAAGCTACATGCTTTAAACATTGCAAATTGACGTGGAATTATTAAAGCACAATACAGAAGACGATCATCAAAGTATCATCATTACATTAGTGTTTGTTACTTTTCTTACTACCTCTAACTAATGTGAAAACAACACAAGACTGAATGGCTACATTATTCCATTTTATGTTGATCTGCTAATTGCTTGATTTTATATTGCTTAGGGTTCGTCTCTAGAGTCTTTCTCTCATATGGAGACGTCATCATATGGGAAGGGGTATTTATCGTGCCACACCTGCTGTGACACGGGACATCGGTTTTTGCGATCTCATCCGAATTTGTCGTCTATTACAAGGAAGGTGTATTGGGGACCTATTCCAACCCGGATTCCTAAGGGATTACATCATATTGATTTAGCGGTAACTATAATGTGAAGATAGTGAGCAGTGAATTATGTGAAGGAAAAGTAGCAAATATCCACTGTTGACTGGTCACATTGGAAAATACTAGATTAGAACTTTTATTTCAAAAGTCAATTTTACAGTGTGAACAATATATTTCTTTATACATGTATTGATAATTATCAAACGAAAGAAAATTATATGAAATTGAATTTTGAAATCAATGTACAACATGATGTGTTGAATTAGATTAATTAGAAAAGGGGACGTTATTAGGTCAAAGTCAAATTAAAACTTTTTAGAGTATATTCTAACTGCACACATCTTCAGAACATCACTCATGAAATCACGCCTGCAGGAGTGTTCTATTCAGCTTAATGCAAGATTTTGGTATTCACTTCCGGTTGCAGCCACACTTAGTTCCTGGTATATATCATTGTTTCCCGATATATTTAATTCAAGATAAGTAGATGCGTTGTTTTCCTCTGTTACATCCGTATTTTTGTCTGTACTTTCATGGCTGTGCCTTTGTGTAGCTTGTTTGCTCTTTGCTTTCAGAGTCAGATAACCTTGTCTACAAATGAAAATCAACCATTTAAAAACTTAGTCCGGGGCTCGAACTCACGATCTCCCGGTTACAAAGCGAATGTTCTACCACTGAGCTACCGATACCGGTCAATAAATACTGAAGTGAATACAAGGCAAAATTCTAAATTGAATGACTGGTCTATGAATGATGCATCATGAAAAAATGGAAATAGACGATGTTTAGTTTGTTTTACTTTCATGCATGTGTATGCATATCATGTCATGAAAATGAAATATATGCTTTGTATTATTTTTCTGTGCAATTGCATGTACAATATTTTTAGGGTGGTGCTAAACATTTCTAAGCTTCTAGCAATAAAAACATACATATATAAATATGAAAATTCACCTTGATAAAACTATGCAGACTACAATTGCTATTATAGTAATAATGTTCGTCGCAACTGAAATCGCCAGGCCTATCGACAAGGAACGGTTAGAATCGTAACCTGAATGAAATAAAAGCTATATTAAGCTATGATTACACTGATTATTTAGGGTATATGTTTGCTGATCAAATAGTACTGGGAGATATGTATATATGTCTGACGTATTTCATACCGATTGTTTGGCCGTTCTTGGCACACTGATTTTGACTACGGATAACTCCGTTTATCTGATCAAAAAATAGGGCTCATGGTGGATGTGACCAGTCGATATGGGATGCTTACTCCTCCTAGGCACCTGATCCCGCCTCTGGTGTGGCCAGGAGTCTGTGTTTGCCAGCCATCTATTTTGTACATCTTATAGGAGTTATGAGATTGAACACTGTTCGTTATCTTCACATTTCATATCCAAGATAATAGAATGGGTGTATATGAGTTACGGAACTAATGCTGGATTCCAACAAAACCCTTACAAGCATACATTTCTGGATCCTGTAAATGTTCTATCACCCCCTATCTTTACTTCTCGCGAAAATATTAATACCTGTGAACATGAAACTTCTTATATCTTATTTTAATGAGTCTGTCAGATATTTTTTTATGTTTTTTATGGTGAAAATGTTGTACACACAGATATACAGCTCCATGTGATTACAATAAAATATAACCTGTGCTGAAACTATTTATACAACTGAACTACAGAGTGTATATATTTACACTGATAACAAGATATACCAAATTAATTATGCGTTACACTTTAAAAAAAAGTATTGATTAAACCCTAAAACTATTAATTGTTTCCATTATCAGTTTGAAGCATGGTCGTTAGTTGAAAAAAAAAAACTACTTAATTACACTCACAGCGTACAATCAATTATACAATAGCGGTTAGCTATTCCTTTTACTGGATCTTTGCAGTGTAAATATTGAATAATAGAAAGACATGGAATTAGTTTGTCCGTGATATATCACACATTAAAAGCAAGACTAAATAGGTGGGTCTTTAAATTTCTTTTAAAACAGTCGAAGTTCTTCACATTTCTAAGTCCACATGGCAGAATATCGCTGCCGTCAAGTGAAACCTCCTCTCCCCATAAGTCTTTGTCTTGGAGAGGGACTGTAACCGCTGGTAACGAACAGCGATCAATCTCATAACTCCTATAAGCAATACAAAATAGAGAGTTGGTGAAACACGTACCCCTGGACATACCAAAGGTGGAATAAGGTGTCTAGAAGAAGTAAACATCCCCTGTCGACCTCTCACACCCACCTTAACCCGTATATAGTGATTACGTTAACTCCAATATTTGGCCATATACGGGTGGACATGCGAATTTGTATTGGCAAACTAGATCATTATAACGACCATAGAATTTGCAAAATGCCGACTTTAAACGCAACTGTTGAAACCCCTGTACCATTAATGTGTTTGTTAGTAGCTTGTATCGCTTTAAATACTGACCATACACAGAACAAACTATTGCGTATCGAGTCAGTTGAGATATATAAACAAATGTGCAGATGATAATGGAATATTGCTAAATAAATATGGGAAGTTAACTATAAAGAAGCTGAAAACATCCCGCTTGTCATAAAGGTGAATTGTTAGTTTCCCGTTAATATCTACTTTCAATAAAATATCTAAGTATGAAGCTGGCGTTTTTTTTATTTCGAGCTCAGAGGGATATATCAAATAGATATATGGATGGAAGTTGGTGTTGTTAATAGATAAAACGTCGTCGAAAAAATCTCTGTCGAATTGATGGTCACAGCAATTATTTCTTTCTTCTTGCAAAGAAGTTTTTGAATAAGTTCTGCTTTCATATGAAAGTAAAAACAGGTCCATTTTATTCAACATCTAGTTATCCAGTTCAACCTCTCATTCGGTCAAATGCTATCTTACGTATTTCATACTGATTGCTAGGCCGTTCGTGGGACCCTGATTTTGACTACGGATAGCTCTGTTTATCTGATCATGATATAGGACTCACGGCGGGTGTAACCGGTCGACAAGGGATGATTATTCCGTATAGGTACCTGATCCAACCTCTGCTATATCCAGGGATCCGAGTTAGCCCAATTCTTTATTTTGCATAGGTCATATGAGTTATGGAAATGATCACTTTTCGTCATCTTCACCTTTCATTTTTTTTTAAATAAAGAAGTGTTCGTCTAAAGTGTTGACATCAGAAATGTATCATTTTAAAAAGTGTCTGTCTGTTTTTATTAGTGTTTTACGAAATGTGTTATTTTTTATGTTGAAAGTTACTGCTGGGTTTGTGTGTGTGTGTGTGTGTGTGTGTGTGTGTGTGTGTGTGTGTGTGTGTGTGTGTTCGCGCACTATGCCGACACTTACGACACGTATAAGGTTACACACGAGCAACCTACGACATTTCCAGAACCTACGACACAAAAGTGTGTCGTAGGTTTGGAGACCCCTTGAAATCGGAATTTTTCATCGTGTTTTACCCAGAAAATACAAAATTTTGTATAGTGTGAGTTTCCGGGTTACACACGACTTTTGTTACACACAACACCGAGCCATAATGGGGTGCTTACACACTTTGCATCCTTGCCACATTCTCGCGCATGCGCAAATTCAACTTCCTAAGGAAACGAGGTCGAGTGGATGACAATGCAAATGTAAGTGTTTTTGTTTATCTAATTGAATATAAGTAGTCAATTAATGATTTAAAATTGATATTTTTGTTCCCGTCCGTTTAGTTTGAATACATTGGGGTATGTGATGTATCGTTATTCTGCAGTAATGGTGAGAAAAAGTAAGTTGACCTTTGACACGACTAAGATACAATTAGATGCGTGTAAGCTTAAATAGTTGAATGGTTTTCATTTTCTGTATGTTTTTGTGTTTGTTTTATATCATCATGATTATCTTCAGTATTTTGGTTTATCATTGATTTGACAAAATGTTTTACAAATACAGAATCAAGGAATAGTTAGAATTTCCTCTTCAATACAATATCGGTGTACACGTTTTTTTTAGACATATGAACATCGTTAAAAGCAACAATTCTCTAAATATTAAATGAGAATTGAATTATTATACACAGTATATTTGTCATTCTTTGATGAATATGCGTATCTTAATGTATAACATTGATATATAACAAACTGACGAACAACTGGAATTTCCTCTTTAGAATATTCAATCTTAGCTTGGCAAAATATTTTCAATATTTTCAAAGATATAAACCCCGTTTCAAAGCGACAATATCAAAGAAAATTAAACAAGTACATAGCTCCAAAAAATTGGGTCTTTATTACCACTATTTTTGGATATTATTAACTGGTAACCGGTGGATAGCTCCAGCCTCTTTCCCCTTAATAAGGAAGGTGTGGTCAAGCGCGGTTAAACAAGTTCTTGGGGAAAATATTGTTTACCTTATTTTAAGAAATTGTTTAGATTTCATTTTGTTCCAACATCGACCAGTTGCAAAGATTTTGGGTTAATTTATCTGATGGTTGACTTTACGCCATGGCTATAAACAACTTTATATAATATGTTGATTTATAGGCGTTGAAAGAAATTTCCAAATAAAGGGTGTTGAAATCAAATGGGACAAGGACATTTAAAGTATGTGCGGTTCAAGTGTCTCTCATCAATATGAATAGAATGAAAAATAAAGTAATTTGTCCCAAAATGAAGTCCCCCCCCCCTTTCTTCTCTCCAACCCCATCCCCATTTGTGCATGCAGCTAGATCCAGTGTTTTCATACCAGACCAAATTCATGTTAAATTATCAATGTTTGTCCTGTTAAGAAGATATACTTTTTAAGTAAATGGAAACTCCAATCTAGTTCACTGAATTTATGAAAAGGCAAGAGCAGATCCGGATTTCTATCTCTCTCTCTCAGAGTGTTCCCAAATCGGTGTAACTTACATTAAAAAAATAAAGGGGTTTCGGTCAAGGGCTACCGCTATTTTTAGAGCGACCCTGAACACTAGCGACAGCGATCACCGCAACACCGGCACCAGAACATGTACAGACTGTTCAATCGAGTGGGGAAGATCCCCAGGGCTTTTTGTAAATTTCATATAAAGTTGCAGAAATGACATTTTTTATCTTTGTTTATTTTTTTACTTATTCAATTGTAAGAAATCAGATACTATTTATATGTATTTCTAAAAATAAAATTGAAAAAAAAATAATAAATCCATTACGAGATTCGAACTGGGTACATGTTATCGTGAGTTTCATAGACATCTCTAACGATTACGTAACAGTGTTTTAATCTTCACACTCTTGTTATTTCACACTCTCAAATAAATGAAGTTATGTAAATCAATTTTGTGTAGCCTATGTTTCAAAATATTATCTGTATTTTGCACCATTTACAAATGTAAAATAGTATTGTTAAAAATTCAGAAGTTTTTGAATTTGTCAGCACTTGGAGATTATTTTTCTCGTGCCGTAGACCGACTGAAGAAGAAAAAAAGGGGGTCAGATTATTTTCTTAGTGCTGTGTTTAAAGTTATGTATTAGTAAGTATAAAATGAGGATATCATTGTTTATAGACATCAGTCAGTGCTGCATATACATGTATTACCATTGTCTGTCTGTCTGTTTACCAGTATTTACAGGTATCTGAATTTTTAATCAGCTGTTAATCTGTAAATGGATACAAATAGAAAAATGGGAGGGGGATGCATATAGATAGATATATAGTGTATTTATCATCTATTTATAGAGATAGAGTTTTTTCCTTTTATTTATTTATATATATTTATTGATTAAAATACCTGTGCAGTATAATGAGTATTGCCCATGTCTGTTGTAGGGGTAGTGGTAAAATAGTATGATATACATGTATGTATGATATTTTAATAATATTAACAATGAACCTACATTGTAATATTTTTGCCATAGTGTGTATATGAATTCTAGGTATCAGGACAACTCGCCCCCAAGACAACTCGCCCTCAAGACAACTCACCCCCTCATCGGGACAACTCGCCCCTAAGACAACCCGCCCTCAAGACAACTCGCCCCCTCTTCGGGACAACTCGCCCCCTCTCTTGAGATAATTCGCTCCTACATATCATACATGTTTACAATTATTATTTTTGGTCTAAATCCAAGAGGTGTATTACCAAAAATTAATGAATTTCTTATAGATAGTATATACATCACAGACAATAAGACGTGTTCACATTAACACCGAACTTCATGTCTTTTTATGCAAGACGAACGATTTTAGTGGAAATCCAGTGTTTGGGTTCAGTAAATTCATCATCACTTTTATGTACATGTAAAATATATAATTTCAGCGGAAACAAGTTAGCGTTTGGTATAGGGAGAGTATTAGCTTGGTCTACAGCTGACGTAGTATAATTATCAATAATCTGCGTCTGTTGTTAAATCTAATTGTTTCATTTCCCCCAAGCTGTTATAAATTTACTTCAAACGTTATGAGTTACTCATCATCAGAGTTCTTTACACTTTGAAATCACCGCGTAAAAAGAATCACACTGTGTAAAAAGAATCAGTAAAGCAAAGCCGTTATAAAATTTCTAAAATGGGAATTTTATTTTTCAACGGGTATTAGTTGAGAAATGCATTAAAAGATAATTACATGTATCAGAATATTCATGCTTCACCTTTACACTTATGTATACTATATCGATAAAAGAAACACCCACACCCTCAAAATTTTCTCAGTATTAGAGACATTTAATCAATTACCTGAAGATCAGTAAATATAATTTTCCTTGCCAATTGATTTATGAAAAATATAACTTTTTCTGAAATGCAATAATTAAATATAGGTATAATTCTATTAGAATTTACCATTCGTGTTAAAGTATGAAAGAAAAAGACGTATCTTTATAATTGTAATTGTAATTAAAAGATTTATATAGCGCCCTATCAACATTAGTTCTCTAAAGCGCTTTACAAATGTGAAAGAAAAGATAATATAAAATCGATGTGCACATACATGTGAATAAAATATTCATAGTGTCAGAATTAAAATGCATAAATATTATTATTAATATATAGCGATATGATATGATTACCCTAATAACATATGAAACAATTTAAAACAACCCTTAGGAATAATTAAATACATAACAAGGACATAGGCATAATAACAAACAGCAGGGGTTTTTTTTTGGGGGGGGGGTGTTTGTTTTTTGTTAACAGCACTGTAAGAGCTGTATGTAAGAGCACTAAGTATATAAAAATAATCACAAATTAAAAGCTAATTTAAAGAGATGCATTCTGAGGTCCACTTTAAAATTAGACAATGAAGTACATTGTCTGAGTTTAAAAGGCAGAGAATTCCAGAGACTCGATGCAGCTTTGTCCAAACGTCGATCCCCATATGTTTTCGTACGTGTCCGAGGTACCTGGAGAAGATGCAGAGATTCGGATCTTAGTGATCGTGTGGGATTGTAAACTGTAAGGATATCCTTTATGTAAACTGGAGATAGGTTGTTGGGAGATTTGAAAGTATGAAGGAAGTATCTTATATTGAATTCTGTACTCAACTGGGAACCAGTGAAGATCTATTAGAACAGGAGTAATATGGTCGGATTTTTTTGAGCGTGTTATTAATCTTGCAGCTGTGTTTTGTGCCCTCTGAAGTTTGCTGGTGTGTTTAGAATGAACACCATAAATCAATGCATTTCCGTAATCTAATCTGGATGTAACTAGCGAGTTTACTAGAGTTTTACATGCTTCATCATTGATAAATGTTAAAAGTGTAAATAACACACACAAAATAAAAATAAAATGTGATAATATATTTATATATAATATTGGGGGCAGGGTTTGACACTAAGGCACGCCCGACCGACCGAGACTACTAAATGATAGGTCTGGTTGGGTAAAATGTTTATTTACTAGTCCGACTGGTCGTGTTAAAAATATGAACAAATTTAAGAAACTTTACTTTAAATCATAAAATATTTTATTCATAAAAAAAATAACTGTAAAGAGTTTGCGAGCAATTTAATGAACCGCATGATGACATAATCTCTATCTTTAGTTCTAATAAGTCGCGGTCGTAAGTGATGTTCTACGACATCTACACATTGTTAATGTGTGTAAAGTTATGTTTTGGTTAAATAGAATTATTGAATTCACTTTCATTAAAAAACACACCAAAACAGTTCATTTGAATTGAATATAAGAAAGTGTTTTTTAAACATATGTGCGGGAATGTCTATATAATCAAATATGAAATATCGTCCTCAATGAAAGCAAAAGATGTCTCAAGAAAGAAAAAAAAAGGAAAACGTTGGGAAGAAACAAAGCAGCTAGGGCTTATGAAATAGAAATTTAAAAAAAAATATTGAGGTCAATTTATTCTAAATGGATTAAAGAATTTCCATGCCGGTAAAAATTTAATGAAACTGAAAATAGGGTTGAAAGTAAAAGCATCAAATTGAATGACGAGATTAAAGATTTTTTTGAGACAATTAAATGCATTTTAGTTCAAACTTAACGTTTTTCATTTAAATTAAGTACATGTATTTAGATATGGAGAATCTTATAAAAAAAAATTCTGGAACGTTGGTCAGGGCTAGTGGATGTAAGGTCAGGTCTAGCAAAAATCATTTTAAGTAGCCCGATTGGTCTAGTGCCCCAAAAAGTTAATGTCAAACCCTGGGGGGCGAGTGTCTCAAGAGAAGGGGGCGACTTGTCCTGAGAGAGGGCGAGTTGTCCTAAGAGGGGGCGAGTTGTCTTGGGGGCGAGTTGTCCAGCATTCGAATTCTATTGGTATCAATTATATAGTAGGCCTAGTAAGAATACTATTCTACTTCTATTCAGTAGAAATAGAGCAACACATACAAGACTATTTAAGCTTACATTTATGTATAGTAGTCTGGTACCACTAAATATATTAAGTTGAGTGTTCATAATATGTTAAAAATTCAGATCATGATGTTTATTTACATGTCAGAGGGCATAAACATGCACCATACTTTTCATGAAGCACCAACACTCTTCATGAAGTATGCTGGCGTAAAGCGCAGCAGTTCAGGGTACCTGTAAAGTGCGAAACGAAACGAAATATACCGAAACGAAACGAAATCCACCGAAACGAAACGAAATATGTCGAAAGGAAACGAAACCCACCGAAACGAAACGAAACCTACCTAAGCGAAATGAAACAAATTGTATAACCAAACTCTTTTAATTATAATAATTAAAAATGGCATCTTAGGCCCCTGTGAAAGTTACCACATATCAATAAAATTCGCCTCCCCTTTGATGTAGGCCTTCGGCTTAACTGATATAATTAAAAGAGATCGGTTATACAATCTGTTTCGTTTCGGTAGATTTCGTTTCGTTTCGGCGGATTTCGTTTCGTTTCGATTTCGTTTCGCACTTTACAGGTACCCAGCAGTTCATGCCCTTAAATACTTAAAAAAATTAAACTTATTTCTTAAATATGCATACATGTATTTGTACTTTAATAATCCATGTTTAGGAAATATTTCCATGTTATATATGTTAATCATATGTGTCACCATGCAATGTTAGATTGAAAAATAATATAAATACATGTGTATATGCAAGCTAATGTTTCATTAGATTCTTTGCATTTGATTTTAATGTCAAGTTTCTTTTTCATAGTTGACGCAACAGATTATGAGATACAGATGAAACATGCAGGGAACCATGTAAATGATTCTGAAAGTGGCTACCCAGGTGCTGTTTAAGGAAGCTTGTAATAGGAGTGGAAAACCACCCAAAAACTATGTGTCTCAAAATGCCAGTAGAGACATAGAAAGAAGAGAGGAACTAGCTGGGATATCATTATGAAGAACCTAACCTCCTTGGAGTCAAGTATGTGACAAATTATTCATATAAATAATCATCCATGTCACCATGAGATCGAAATTAACTTTTTAACCACAAGAAATTTTAGGTACTGTATTCTTTTCCTTCTAGGCTCCAATTCGAAATTTAACCAGCATTTTTCTATCGATTGCTTTTTTTCAGGAATTTAATAAACTAAGCACCCCTTTTATCAAAATAAATGAGAAGAAAGTGCAATATCAAAAACAAGATTGGAATTTCTTTCCTTTAACATTTTTAAATGAATTATCAGGCAATGTATCATTGGTGGGGGTCATAGGGAACATCTCTGCAGCATGTACTCACTATCCAGAGGTCCTCCACCTACAATTTACAGCATTATGTGGCTTGAACCTTAAGACTTAGTGTGTATTTAATTCTCTCTCTCTCTCTCTCTCTCTCTCTCTCTCTCTCTCTCTCTCTCTCTATATATATATATATATATTTCTATTTACTCAATCCTGTGTGTAATCATGCTTAGCAACTATCCAGTATGTTTCTGTGTAACATATTCTCAGCCATGCGGATGTTTTTCGTTAGATGTCATTTTTTTCCCGACGAGTGAGGGGAAACCATCCCCTTACGAAACAGCCTGTAGAGAAATAAATGTTATGTGATTGAACTCCATCTGATCATCAATTTATTTATATATATATATATATATATATATATATATATATATATATATATATATAATCCAAATAGAAAGAGTTGATATCACACAGTCAAAATAATTAAATAAAAAAGCAGGAAAATATGCAGTTCCAAAATATATTCAAATCGCTAGTGCTTTCTGGATTTTAACATCCATCCTCAGGTGAATACAAATATTGAATACAAAGTTGTTTATCTTATATTGTTGTATATGTATATCTAAAACATTTGGAGATTTCATCACAGTGGCTCATCACAAATTAACCCTCTCTCTTCTATATTTACATGGGGGGGGGGGGGATCTGGTATCCCAATAATCACTCCTTCAAATTTCTATTATGTCTCCTTTATTTTACTGACATAAGATTTTACGACCCCTCTCAATCGATCAGAGAAAGATCATAGTTTGTAAAAATACTTAGAATATCTGTTCGCACCAACAATATATTTGAAGGAACAATGCATTTTCTATCGTTTTTAAAACCACAGGAACTTTTCATCAATCACTCAGAATGGAAGACAGACTTGCATTGGTCAGTTCAAGTTGCTCTTCAGTTAGGATGTGTGAGAGTAGTTTAAGCAAACATCCCCCCATTTAAGAAATTATGTCATTGTGCTTCTGCACAACTAATCATAATCTTACGTTCTAAGTTTTTATAGTATGTACCTGGAATATGTCAATATAATTCCATTTTTCTCATTCATAAGAGATTTACCAGTTATCTAAATATTACGTATGCAACTAATCAGAATGAAATGCTTGACGTGTGCATGTGTAGGTATTCATATTGTAAATCAACAGCAAAAAATCATTTTAATTTAATTACCCTTTAATAAGAAAGTTGTGGTCATTTCAGTACCAAAAAATGAAAGAAAGCAATGCACGTTATGTGCATATGTCAATCTGTAATTCTGTTGATGTCATCCAACAGGTATTTGTATCATGTACATATGATTAGCATAATTAGTTTGAATTTCATGTTTGCATCATATATAAGAAAGCTGTGGAGATTTTGAAATTGTCTAATCAAAATTTAGCACAATTGTGCATGCACATGCTCAGGCTAGTAATTTTAACCATACCAATTTGTAAGTGCCAAGACATACTAAAATCCTCAACTTCAGAAGAATTTAATGAAAAACATAAACATTATGGTCCTTGAAATATAGAAAAAATATAGAATCTTCAAAAGACAGGATATGCATATACTGAGTGTTGGCATTTTTGTATTACACCAATCTATATAGATACACATACTATCTACTATGCTGTGATATCAACTCATTCACTTTATTCATAAGAAAGTTACAGACATTTTAGTATTAAATCCAATCAAAATGAAATTTTGCATGCATGTGCAGATTGGTCATTTTGAACATGCAGATCAGTTAATAAATATCTTAAAAATATCTTAAAAATAAAAATCTTAAAAATTACAAGTCTTAATTAATAAATGCCTACAATATGAATATTAAACAATCTCAAAGAACAACAAAACATTTAGACTGATTCCCAAGTTAGTGTACCAAAATCCAATGCATGCACATTCAGACTAAAATACTATCTTTCTGCACATCCAAATGATATACATGTACGTACAATCATCTTAAAAAGATTGCATATAAAGGATCTCTTGTATAGTTATTGAGAACAGAGTATACCCTAAGTTCTGGGAACATAAATATAAGGAATCACTGTCTAGTTTGTCAGGGTATATGAGGTGATTAACAAATTAACATCAACTGAAAATATGAGAATTCATGCATAACAGCTTCACCTTTTATATAGTTTGCATGCATGTATCATGTTCATGCTTTTATGGGATCTTTGTGAATTATGTCAAGGATTTGGATGATTTGAATATATTATAAAAGTGGCAAGAATGAAAATAACATGTTCTGCCATATTTTTGTTTTCGACAGTTTATTTTATTTTTCAATGCGTTGTTTTACACCAGTTTTATAACGTATGCAATGCAGTGTACACCAGTTTTGGACAAATGAAATTGGCCTTTAGTTTGCTTCATCAATATACAGACTCTATTTCAATTGATTATATATTAATAGTGAGGCTCATGCCAGTATAAGGCAATATACATCTTTCTCACATAATCACTAGTGTAAGACCAACTCAACCCATGTGAGACAGCCATACAAGATTTTTCTGTCTTACACTGCTAAGACATATCTTTGCTTGTGATGTACATATGTATGTCGTATATTTTCTGATTTACATTACACGATAAAGAAAAATAGTTTGTATTGTTTTCTTCAAATTTCAATTTGATATATATTATGTATAGCTTTTTTATGGACAACCTTGGGTTTTGTACTTTACACTTATATTGTAAACCATTTTCAGGTATGCTGAGATCTTCATACTGTGTAATTAATTTTTGCATATATTCAAAGAAGGATTTCAATAATTTTGAATTTTCTCAAAGCTCTTGAATTAAAATACTGAACTGATAAAATGTGAGAAAAATAACACTTTATTATTTGCTCATGTGGGATAGGGAAATTCCACCTCTGGAACAAGATTCCCTGCTTAAGACTCAGCAAAATCTCGTCCTAGACTGCAAATCTTGTCCCCTCGGTGGAATTTCCCTATCTCCCATTCATACGAATGAAGGATTCCATTTATCACACACATGCAATGCACACGTGATATCATGCCAATATACATATGCATTTATCACACATGTAGCAAGTTTCAATGTTAGAACACATCTGATATATGCAGTGAGTTTTATGTCAATATATATTTATCACACACATGCAGTGAGTTTCAGTGCCAGTACACATTTGCACACATGTAATGAGTTTCAGTGCCAGTACGCATTTATCACATGCGTGTAGTGAGTTTAAATGCCAGTACACATCACACACATGTAGTGAGTTTCAATGTCAGTACAGATCAATACACATGTAGTGAGTTTCAATGCCAGTACAGATTTACCACACACATGTAGTGAGTTTCAATGTCAATACAGATTTATCACACACATGTGAGTTTCAATGTCAATACATATTTATCACACACATATATTGAGTTTCAATGTCAATACAGATTTATCACACACATATATTGAGTTTCAATGTTAATACAGATTTATCACACACATGTAGTGAGTTTCATTGTCAATACAGATTTTTCACACACTTAAACTGTTAAGTGAGTTTCAATGTCAATACAAAGTGATCAATTCTTTTGAGAAGCCTGTAGTAACCAACCATGTTGATATCCAAGAACTTTTTAACATTGTTATCTCTTTCTAAAATATTCAAAGTTTATATTTGGATTTCAAAAATCTTTTGTCTCTCAATCAACACATTGAAATTTGGTTTAAAGCATGTTGAATTTAGTTTCACAATCTTGATATGATTTAATTGTGATGATTTCAAAAATAACATTCCTACTCACCACCCTGCACCTCAGAAATTAAAATGTAACTTAGAAATAATGAATGCATTTATAAAAAAAAAGATTTAAAAACATTCAATATTTAAAATGATTGGACCAGTATTTCCTAATGTGAAATAATGTTAACGTGTACTGTGTTTATATTTAACAAGGAAAAAGTTTTTGAATAGGTATTGACCATATATTACACAGATAAGTTAAATAGGCAACTTAATAAATTTCAAATGATTAGGTCACTAAAGATCATTTTGGAAAGATCAAGGTCACTCAACATGTACCTTATATAGAAAAGAACCTTTATTTCAAAAGTTATATATCATTGTGCAAGTCATTTGTTACATGAAGTAGTTCAACTTCATTGGTTAGATGCAGTTTGGGGAAGCAATTACTAATATTCTTGTTATTGGATTTCACTCAAATAGAGACATCAACACTTGCCCGAGTCCCCACATACACAGGGTGGAAGTAACTTGTTTATGTGTTTGGAAAACGCGATATGTATATTACATATTTAAAGTTCATTTACATTTTGTTAATAGTAACTTACAGCAGTACAAACATTTTAAAGCTTTATCTCTTCAATGTTGTAGACTATATTCAGAGGGAATGCATATACTGAGGCACCCTAGCTCATCTAGGAAGTCGGGAAGAAAAAAGCGAGGTATTTGTATGTCATAATTTGTATTATATTTTGTTATTCCCAAGCAAATGAAGTTTAGGAGGGTATATTAGAATCGCCATGTCTGTCTGTTGGTCTGTCTGTCGATTTGTCTGTAGGCATAATTTTGGCTGTACTCATTTTAGGAGACTAGCTAATGAAATTTTCTTAAAATGTGTACACTCTCTCAAATCATAAAGACATATAAAAATCTGCACCTAGGGTTTTCATAATGATTGGACAAAGTTTACTTAATTTAGATCATTTTGTTGTTTCTTTGAAATTAGAAAAATTTTGAGCCTTGTTTGCTTTAACTTAAGGGTATGTCCTGACCTTAGCAGAGGGTCATTTGGACAAGATTACAGATATTTTTATGCCCCCTAGATCAAAGATCGGGGGGGGGGATATTGTTTTTGTCCTGTCTGTCATTCTGTCTGAAACTTTAACCTTGCTAATAACCTTTGAACAGTAAGAGCTAGAGCTTTGATATTTCACATGAGTATTCCTTATGACAAGACATTTCCGTGGTTTCTAAACCTTTTGACCTTGACATTTGACCTACTTTTTGAGAAAAAATTGACATTGGTCATAACTTCTAAATGGTAAATATTAGAGCTTTCATATTGTACATGAACATTTCTTGTGACAAGATCTTTCTACTGGTACCAAGATATTTGTCCTTTTGACCTTGGCCTTCTTCAGAATTGGCCATTATCGGGTGCATTTGTGTTTCACAAACACATCTTGTTTGTCCTTGCCATAAATTGCAAGATGAGATAAACAGGAGAATGATATACTAGGTGCAGAGGTTGCTTGTGTTCAAAGAATGTGCAACAACCAGCATCAGATGATAATCATTTGGACAAGCTAGGTCAAGGTTTCTGGGTGTGCAATGCAAAATTCTTCTCTACAATGTAATTTTATTATGAAATAACTTCAGAAAATTATACAAGATTAATTAAAATATGATCAAAGAAATATCATGACCCTGAACACAAGTCATTCAGACAAGTTTAGGGGCACAGTTTAGGAGTTTCAGATTATGAAGTCTTGGGAATGTTAATATTCTAAGTTAGAGGTGCATGGAGAAGTCATACTTGACACAGAGGCTGCTTATAGCCAAGAAGTATGTCATAAACCTTATGCCCAGGTTATTTGTAGAGGGTCATGATCACATGACTCAAAAGTCAAATGTTCTTTAGGCTGCACCAATTTAATGCTGGGATTTTGGACAGTCATATTTTTCTGTTACTCTACTCAAAGTTTACTCATGACCAGACTTTTGGACCAATGTCATTTTGGGAAGGTCAGGCTCACTCAGAATATACACCTTATATATAAGGAAAAGTGCCTTATTTCATTAGTTTTTAAACAAGTATGGATCATAAATCGTGCAGATAGGTAATAGGCAAATGGCTTTCAGACAAAGGTCACTCAAGGTCATTTTGTAAAGGTCAACATCACTCAACATATACCTTAAAGAAACCTTCATTCCAACAATATATCAACATTTATTGAGCATTGTGTGAATCATTTGTTATTTGAAATAGTTCATTCAGGTGAGATGTATTTTGGGGAGCATACATCAGTTTTATCAATATTCTTATTTTATATTAAATATCTATTGGTAGTTTAATAAAGGTTTAGGATAGAACATTTAAAAAATATATTATTGATTTGAAATCATTTACTTTAAGTTATGGTAAATGATAGAGAAAATGAGTTGGACAATCTTTCAAGAAACTGTTGTACAACTGTTTCAAGTGATATGTACTGTCCATTCTTTATTACAGCCAATGTTCAGTGCCACACTTGGACCACTGCAGAAAAGGCAGCTTTGTAAAGACAATTTGAGACTTTCATCAAACTAGGAAAAACTCTGGCTCAGGTTGACTGTCTAAAATCCATTTGGAAGGAGAAATCGCTGTCCAGTTTAACATGGTGTCGTGGAAAGTTTGCTGTTAAAAAAATTACTGCCTGGCAGAGGTGTTACAAAGAGTTAATCCAATTTTTATGCCCCCTCCATTTGAACGAGAGGGGACGTATATATTGTTTTACATGACTAATTCGGTCTGTAGAGCAAATTTTGTCTGCTCAATATCTAATGAATTCTTTTGCTTGACTGTTTCCAAACTTGGTACAATGATTGCCCCTAGATAGTGAATGAACCATATTAATTTACAGGTCACAGGGTCAAGGGTCAAACTGGACACAGTAAGATATTGTCTGTTCAATATCTTGAGAACGCTTTCCTGACAGACATCAAACTCGGTATACTGGTTTCTTTTAAGAAGTAGGTGGTTTCTTTTAAGAAGTAGATGGTTTCCTTTAAGAAGTATATGTCCCATAATGTCCCATATTCATTTTGAAGTCACAAGGACAAAGGTCAAACTGTACATAATAAAATATTGTCCACTGAATATTTAAAGAGCCAACCCTTTACCTGACAGTTACTAAACTTGGTACAGCGGTTGCCCCTAGAGAGTAGATGACCCCTACTGATTTCCAGATCCCAAGGTTGAAGGTAAAATTGGACATAGTAAGATACCGTCTGTTCAATATTTGAGAACCATTCGCTTGACAGACATCAAACTTGGTTCACTAATTTTCCTTAAGAATTAGATACCCCATGGATTTTGAGGTCACAAGGTCAAGGGTCAAACTGGACATGACAAGATATTGTCTGCTCAATATATTGAGGACTCTTTGCTTGACAGATATCAAATCAGGTACACTTGTTCTACCTAAGGAGTAGATGACTCCATTTGATTTTGAAGTCACAAAGTCAATGGTCAAAATGCTACGGACATAGGTATTGTCTACACAATATCTTGAGTTTGCGTTTCTTGACAGACATCAAACTTGGTACACTGACACATCATAAGTGTAGATATCTAGTATTCATTTTAAGGTCAATGGTCAAACTACTCTGGACATCAGATTTTGTCCATTCAGTATCTTGAGAACCCTTGTTTGACAAACATCAAACTTGGTAGTCTGGTGCCGCCTAAAGAATAGATGGCTCCCATTGGTTTTAAACTCTCAAGGTCAAAGGCCAGGACTCAAATAACTGGTTATTTGAAAATATCTGCTCAGTACCTTTAGAGATCACATATAATGATTGCCTCTGACTAATAGATACATTGTAACTTTTGCTACAGACATTCTAAATGATCATTTTCAATATTGTAATATGGATGGCATATATGTTTCTTAAATCTTTCTTGTAAATGGTTTTGATACTAGTTTTATATACAAGATGTATTATCAGCATTTGTCATTCATTGTACACCATACATTGGTTCATTCAAAATTGATAAATATATAATCAACAGCAGTACACATGAAATAATTCTCCATCTATATCTTGAATTGAACAAAAAGTTTAATGGTATTCCAAGGCCTTATATTCATGTGCGATTGAAAGACTGAATGAATATACTAAGATAATATAACAGTATTTAACTAAAACTAATTGCAGTTTAACACTAATGTACTTATAATGTAATTGATAGTACCATGCTCTTACTTGTAACTTGTTTTCATTTATATTCAATAGATATTTCAAGTTTGATAGCTAACTCAAATTTCAAATATGAATGAACATTAAGTGTCTGCTGTTTTAAGACTAAAGAGTAGCTTTATTTACATCATATGAGGTTTTTTGAGCTAAATTGATCAGCTTTGTATGCTTATGAAATAAATATGTACACCTATATTTTGCAGTTGATTGTACTTTGCTTTAAAGAAGTCTTAAAATTGGTGTAGTTTTCATTAGGTTTGGACTTCGCAAGTGACAAATTGGATTAGGAGTATTTTTACTCAGTGTCTTCTCAAATACTAATGAAAAATCAAGACAATTTAATAGAGTCTTATCAATTCAGTATCTCTTGATAGATTGCTGAAAGAGTAGTACGAAAGAAAAATCCTGAACTCTGAACGATCAGATTCATGATGGATGCAGGGACACACAGTATTTTTAAAAGTCCTTGGTACAAGTTCTTCCTGTGACTTGAGCAGTGTCTGTATTCAGATATTTAAAAAAAAGATCTTTAAAGCACTGTAGTACACTGTCATATAACCAGGAATATTTCCTGTATGGTCACCTTTAAATGGCCTTTGGTGTCGTATTTCGACATAAAGGACATCCAGGATACAGACGCCTTTGAATGCAACATTGGTTATATTACAAGTGTGACTGATAAGGAGCGCCAAATTAACAAAAACTCAGATAAAAAGATCAGTTCAATTATTACCCGTAATAATCAATTGACGTGCGCATCAAATCAATCATTGTTCTCATCAATTGATTAGGTGTTCACATCAATTATTGCGCCCATATATTAAATAATGCGCGCTGCCCATCAATTCAATGTATGAGAGCAATAATGGGTTTGCTGCGCGCATTTATTTAACTGATGACTGCAATACTTCAGCGCGGCATGTGATTTTGAGCTCCGTATAATTGATTTAATAATCTCTTTAATTCAATTGAAAATATCTTAATTATTTACAACGATTTTTGTACAAGAAATTAATGAGCACATCAACTCTTATATAGAGAGAAACACTTCAATTAATATAATGAATTCAAGACAGATCTAATTAGATAGTTGTTGTATCTAGAAGAAGTATTGCATGCATCAATTGAATAAATATCAATTCAATTGAAGAGAGCAATAATTAAATTATTACACACAGTAATTGAATTGAAGCGCCAGTAATTGAATTAAAGCTTTTTTTAATTAAATTGTGGAGGGCATCAATTCAATTGTTGATATCAGTAATTCATTTGAAGAGAACAACAATTCAAGTATAGCCTAATCAACACATCAAAGTATTCAATGCTATAAAGAATTCAATCAATGCGCGCAATAATTCAGAATTGTAGATTTTAGTAATTATCTGAACATGTTTCATTGAATTGTTGCAAGCATCAAATGAATTGATGATATCTTCAAATAATTAAACTTATCTTGAATTTAGCTTCTTAGACTGAAAACCTTTTTCAAATCTTTTTAACATTAATTTCTGTTACAGAAGAGTATATTTTAGTTCAACTGACAAAACACTAGACAGCCTCTCTCTCTCTCTCTCTCTCTCTCTCTCTCTCTCTCTCTCTCTGATATTTATATAAATTCCCCAAAAAGTTGTTTTTTGAGAAGTGGTTGAAACACTTGAGTTCCCTTTTAATTCCTTCAATCAACCGCCAGACTAAATGTAGTGACTTTCATGTAATATATCAAGTTTATACACTCTGTAGTGAGTTTCCGGTGTGTGTTCACATGTGACATGGTGTCGTAGGTATCAGGTGAAAATTCAATTTTGTTAAAGACGGATTTTCTATATTTTAAGTATCAGAGCAATATAAACAATTTAATCAATGCGCGCTAGAAATTAGAATAGTAGATATTATTAATTATTTGAAGAGATCTTCAATTGAATTGTTGCGCGCATCAAATGAATTGATATTTTCAAATGCTTAAAGATGTCTTGAATTATTTGAGTTTACGTTGATTTGGTGATTCATAGACTGAACACCTTGTTTAGATCTGCTTAATATTAATTACCGGTATTATATAATGAGACTCCCCCCGGAAAATTGGCTATATATAGTAAGCCCCCCTCCCCCGGAGGAGTCTGGCAATATAGTTAGACCCCCCACACCCACACCCACCCCACACTTATCAATAGTGAGCCTCCCTCCTTCGTGATTGGTCTGGATTTCCATCGGAAGACTGGCTATGGTATTTAGTGAGTCACCCCCTTTGAGGGGTGGCTATATCCCCTAGCCCTAGTAGTGAAACTTCCCTACAATACACATACGTGGTTGGTTGCAATTTCATTAATATCTTTGATATATTGATTAAAGGGGTAAATTCTTTTGGCAGTCGTTCAACTACTGAATTGAATGCTCATTGCGCTTATGAAGGATCATTTTTTAATAAGATGCATTTTGCTATATAGCCAAATTTATTTAGGGGTAATACTGATAGTTAGCCAGGTTTCCGGTGGATGTGGTAGGGTTGCTTTATAGCCAGAATTTCGGGGTGGGGGGGGGGGGTAAATAGCTTGGGGGAAAAGCTATTCTTGTACTCTGTACAAGGACACAATGCATGAGCAGACGAATACATTTACTGTATATGTACATTTTCAATATCCACTCTTCGTCTTTTCATCAGACCTTATTTTTATTTGATATTATTGTGTAACACAGGACATATTATAAAATCCAACTTATACTGTGACATAGAAAATGTTAAAAACGGATATTGAACCAGTATTCGTGATTCGATGAAAGACCCTATATTGTCGAATGATAAATGAACCTTTTTCACAATTTATGTCGGGGAAAAAAATAGGAGTTTTTCCTTACTTTTATACCAAACACATAAAAAAAAATAGTTTAATCTCAATTTAAAAGGACTTTCATACAATGATAGACGATTAATAAAATGGTAAATAGAAACGTTTTAAATTTTCAACCTAGGACGTAAATATCCATCTGGATCCTCCATTATCCTAAATTCTCTGAAAGTAATTACTAAATGGCTAGGCATAAAGCAGATTTTCCGGAGGATGAACCTACTGAAGGGGGTATACGCTACAACACCAGGTGTCTCATCCCATGCCCCACCAGGGCTTAACCATGGACACACTGAAGGCATAACGCCGGACTATTTAGACCCATTGCCTCTGAGGATTGGTACACGTCCTCCAACCCTTGCATCCACTCCTTGGTAGAACATCAAATACCTTATAAACATAACTTATGATCAAATATATAGGTTACAATGTGACACTTCAAACCAAGGCTCTTCTTCGGATATGAAGGTCATTGAAATATGAAAATATTCATTGCTAAACACAACCTCGTGCACTGGCCGAGAAGCCATATCGTCTGATATATATAAAAAAAAAATAGTTCTTTTAAAGGTACCAACTTTCCGGATAATATTTTGTGATAAACTGAAGTAAAACAATGCATAAAAGACTGGGATTTTATTTCAATAAACACATGTAAATTATAGCGAACAGGACTATTCCGTATACCAAAGTAAAGACCCCCCCCCTTTACTTTAGTATCCGGAATAGTCCTGTTTGCTGTAAAGGGGGATACTGTAAAATAAAAATTGTTGGGTTTTGTTTTGTTTTTTTGAAAATGGTTGAAATGCTTGAGTTTCCTGTGCTCTCAATCAATCGCCAGACTAAATGTAGTGACTTTCGGGTAATATATCACGTTTAAACACTCTGTACTGAGTTTCCCGCGTGTGTTCACATGAGTCATGTGACACCGTGTCGTAGGTATCCGGTGTAAATTCAATATTTTTAGAGACGGCTTTTCTATATTTCAAGTATCAGAACAATATACAGATGTCCCACATTACGTAAAAATGAATTTATATTCTGGTTAGCATAACTAGAACATAGTGTAGTGAGTTTCAGGTGTAAAGTCTTGTGTAGCGAGTTTCGGCATTATGCACGTATGTGTGTGTGTGTGTGTGTGTGTCTGACATCTTAAAAAAAGGTGACAACAAACACATTTTCCTTGATCAATACTTAAATCAAGCTATATTATATAAGTGGATATTAATACAGTTTTCCCCATTTTCAACCTTTAATATTGGTAAGTCACATGGGATGGAGCTACCTTAACAAGCAGTTTTTTATTTCAGTATTTTTTTGTTTCTAAATTGTTACAAAAGTATAATCATATGTTTAGTAATCATGCATCCATATGCATGTTTATAAACAAAGATACAATATAATTAGCAATATTAAAATTATCCACCTTGATCACATTTTGTGCCTCGAAAAGACTCCTTGCATCCTGCTGTACAGATTCCATTGATTTTATCACACGTCTTATTGATACAGTTGTTGCTACATTCATGTTGACAGTTTATTCCATAGGAACCATCACATTCTAAAGTACAAGAAAGGACATTGATTCTAAAAATCAAATAAAACAATACCGAATGGTAAATGCAAAAAACAATTGGTAAGACATGTGAAGATGTTTAAATAATATATATGTATGTTATTACACGAAAAGCTCTTGATTGTGAAAGGACCGTACATTGTCTCAAGTTATAGTAAATATATACACATATATTGTCACTACAGTAAATTAATCCGAAGTGTTGGATCAAGTCGAGTTGACAGGCGCGGAACATCAGATCAGAAGACGCGAAGTGTCGAGTTTGATCTCATCATCCTCAGCTGTCAACGAAACGTGACCAAACTCCCCCGATTAAGTTACTGCATTAATGATAAATTTATTATTTACCCACCTGTGCATTTTAAACCCACATTCATAAGATGATCAATGTAATCTAAATTATCACAAACACAGACATACTGAGGAATTATATTTTGTGCACGCAGTTTTGTTTTTGACGTGGTCAATGTTTTCCGCGAGGATTCATTGAGACATCATCCGTTTCATAGGATATGGATTGGCAATCAGGAAACCGAATCATACTCTGTGAAATTCACAGAATAAAAAAAAACAAAGAATTAATCGGTATATAATCAAATTAATACACGTCTCTCGCCATGCATTTACAAATTACGCTGATAGTATTCCATACAAAAGTTTGGAAACAACAGGCGTGTTAATCAGGAGCATTGTGGAAGTGGAAATTTAGTGGAAGTATTTTCAAACTCGCCATAAACACCACGTCTTTAGGTAAAAGGGATGATATATCGTCGAAACAGTATGTAAAGAGCGGTTTAACAATTATCATCGTACACAACAGATATAGTTCATATCAATTTGTTTTATCATTCAAATTAACTTTATTCAAAACATGATTTCATCACATTCCCATATTATTCCAATTGATCTCTATCAACTCATTTACATTAATTTCCCAATGAAAAAAAATCCACAAGAAAAGAAAATCTCCAAATCATTACGAAATCCAAAGATTGATGTCGGATGAAAATATAAATTTAAAGAGTTGAGGGAGGGGGTGTAAACTCCAGTAAGTTTTTATCATTCGACATCGATTACACTTTTAATGTACACTTTCATTAATTTTGTAAATAAATGGTAGAAAAGGTATATTGATTATCATCTATACTCGTGTGATTTTACTTGTTAATCGATAAGTTTCAACATTCATCATATGCAGTTTTAGAAAGGGGATGGGGGTCTAGGTGAAAACAATGTGAATTCATTTTTTATCAGATAGTGAACTTTTGATCTCACTGCTTAGGATAGAATTCAGCAAATTTACAATCGTTTATAAAAATTGAAACATGTGGTATTGCCTAAATCGCAAATGGAAAATATACCATTTGTTAAAAATAAACTCCTCAATTCTAATACAAATTTTTGACACGTCATTTTCGCAAACAGTATTTCCACAACAGCTCACCTTTGATACAACTGAATCCCATGTAACCGGGGGAACAGTTACAAACCCCGTCAGTGTGTCGACATACATCGATACATTTCTCTGTGCAGACATTAGAACAATTTGTACCAAAACGGCCATTTTCACATGCTACAATAGAAGGATTTTAAAATATATTCTAGGGTTTTATACTGTAAGAACGTCTATGTTCTACACACCCAGTAATAATGAATAAATAAAAAAAAATGAATATCTAGAAAGGAAGTCAGTAATAAAAAATAATTATAATAAATAAAACACGTTTTACATATGTTACACCTCTCCCCTATGTATCCATCAGCACACCCATCTACACATTTCCCATCTGTGTGTCGACAAATTCTGCTGTATAAACAGTGATTACTGCATGTTTTCTTACATAAGTTTCCAAAGTATCCGGGAGAACAAGCTGTCGGAGAGAAACAGGTGCCGATCATTCATGTATATTACAGAGCAGTTATTTAAATGTCCCCAGTAATAATCATTGATAAGCGTGGCTTTACCACTATATTTCCATAAATATTGCTCACGTACTTACACATATTACAATATCGTCCTGTATATCCTGACTTACACCCAGTGTCACAATATCCAGTCTCTCTGTTACAGATGCCATCATTAAGGCAATGACCACTACAGTTGTAGATACAGTTCGGACCATACGTTCCCATTTTACATTCTGTAAATAGTTTATTCTAAATATGTTGTCTTTTGAGTCATGTTTACTACATCTTTTGTAAATAATGATTCTTTTTCAAGTAAGATGTGTATTCTGACAAATGGTTTTTCAATCATAAAGTTATATCGAGTCAATTACCAACATTCAAACAACGCTTAACAATTCGCTTTACCGGATGTGTGGCATTTTCAGATAATGCTTACCGTAATACTCATTGAAATTGTAATTTCAAATAAAATAAAAGTTGTATTGATTTGATTACCAACATTACCGAATGTGTGACATATAATGCTTACCGTATTACTCATTGAAGTTTTAATTTCAAATAAAATCTCGGATCAAAATGCTAAGAATCTAATGGGATATTACCCATAATAAAATAATCTAAATGAATCAGCATTTGCATTGGCATATGTACGCCATGTGGCGTGTGCTTATGCAAGGTTATCCACAGTCAAAATCAGTGTGCCAAGAACGGCTTCACAATCGGTATGAAACACGTCAGACAGCATTTGACCTAATGCGAGGTTGTATTGACGAACTAGATCGTTATAACGACCATAGAATTTGCGAAATGCTGACTTCAATCGAGACTGTTGAAACCCCTGTACCATCAACTTGTTTGTCAGTAGCTTACCTCGATTTAAAAACTGACTATACCCGGAACAGGCTCTTGTATATCGAATCAGTTGAGATATATAAACACCATATGCAGGTGATAATGGAATATTGCTACATAAATGTGGGAAGTTGACGATGGAGAAGCTAAAATCATCCCGTTTGTCATACGGTTGAGTTGTCAATTTGCTGTTAAAGTCTACTTTCAATAAAATATCTAAGTATGAAGCAGAAGCGGACCACTCTGTGGTGTCCTTCATTTTGAGCTCACAGGGATATATCAAATCGACATAAGAATGAAAGCTATCATTGTTAATAGACAAAACGTCATCGATATATCTAAAAGTAGAACCGAAGGTCACAGCGAGAGATTTTTTCTTCTTACGTATACGTTTTTGAATAAATTTTGCTTCATATGAATATAGAAACAGGTCAGCTAACAAAGGAGCACAGTTCGTGCCCATGGGAATTCCAACAGACTGTTGGAAGACCTGATCACCAAAGACCACGAAGATATTGTCAATGAGGAACTCTAGCATATTTTTTATTTCAACTTCAGAGTACTTGTGCGTGGAATCAGAGTGGTGTTTAACAAAGTAAGTTTTTGAATGTCCAATCACTAGATATGAATATTTCCGTTTTCCGTTTTTGTTGAAGAAGCAACTATCTATGATGTCAAAAAGTCTAGTCTTTAATTTATCTTGAGGAATGGTCGTGTATAGTGTTGAAAAGTCATAGGTTTTAATGCTATTGATTTGGGAAAAATTCTGTGATTTCAAGTTTACTAAAAGTTCTTTAGAATTGTTTAGAATCCACATTTGATTAACACCACTTTTGGCATATGTAGTCGCACAGTAAGTTTGAAGGTTCTCCTTCACAGCTGTTAACATTTTCGTGAGGAACAAAGATAGGGGCTTGGTAGAGCACTTACTGGATCCAGCAATGTATCTTTGTAAGGGTTTTTATGTAGTTTAGGAATCCAGTATAGGTACGGTAACTCATATTCATTCGACCCATTGACTGGAATATTAAATGTGTCTAAAACTGAAGCATGGTTTTGAAGAATTTCGTCTTTTGAAAGAGCAGTTGGAGTATAAGTATGATTACCAAAAGTGTAATTAATGCCAAGTTGGTTTAAAATACAGTTGTAATAATGAGCCTTACAAACAAAGACAATGTTTTTACTAGCTTTGTCAGCTGGAACCAAAACATATTCCTCATGTAACCTATCTAATTCTTTTATCACTTCTGGTTTACTAAACACAGAAGGATATATGGTACGTACTTTTGTTTTCATGTGTCTAATGCGGGATTTTAATATCCCTCTTATGCTTTTAACCCATTCTGACAATGTATCAAGTTCTTCTTTTTCATATTTAGCCCATCGTCTGGCATAATCTTCGACAGAACTCATAATAGAGATGAAGTTCTGTCGCCATTTAAAAGACCGAGGTTCTCTGTATTTAGGACCTTTAAGAATAAGTGATTTGAGGTCCTCATTTTCAACTATATCAACATCACCAGTAATGACATGTCCAGCTGGACTGTAGTTGAAAGAAGATGAAGAACAAGAACATGTTGGTGGATTGCGTATAAGATGGTCTATATCTAAGCACTGCAAAGTTTGTTTATAATAAAAAGTTTGGATGCAATAGTCACATCCATTGACCCACATTAGAGATACTTTTATCAATTAGTTAGTTATTATCTGTTTGATATATTTTTGAATTGTTTCTTCTTATCCACAGTGGCAGGTTCCTGTCGGCTTGCTAGTTTAATGTCTTTAAATGTACACCCGTTAACATTTTCCCGTTATGCTAGAAAAGATTTGTTTGAAAATTACTCTATTCCTATTCAGAGAAAAGGTTGATTTATTTTCTTTAATGTGTACGTGAATATAAAAATCGTAGAAGTAATTTAATAAAATTCTACTTTGGTGTGCAAATATAACAAAACAGATGTAAACATTTGATATAATAGATAGTCAATTCAATAGAGCATAAAATCAATAATCACTCAATAATTATTGATTGCAAGTTGAATAATTATCATTCCATGCTGATGTAATTTTAGGATTTTATCTCTTTTATTTCAAAGTTTAAAATAATGGAAGGTGAAGATAACGAACAGTGATCAATCTCATAACTCCTACAAGCAATACAAAATAAATCAATGGACAAACACGGACCCTGGACACACCATAGGTGAGATCAGGTGCCTAGGAGGAGTAAGCATCCCCCGTCGACCGGTCACACCCTCCGTGAGCCCTATATCCTGATCAGGTAAACGGAGTTATCTGTAGTCAAAATCAGTGTGGAAAGAACGTCCTAACAATCGGTATGAAACATATCAGACAGCATTTGATCAAATGATATGTTGTATTGACGCACTAGATCGTTATAACGACCATAGAATTTGCGAAATGCTGACTTCAATCGAGACTGTTGAAACCCCTGTACCATCAACTTGTTTGTCAGTAGCTTACCTCGATTTAAAAACTGACTATACGCAGAACAAGCTCTTGCGTATCGAATCAGTTGAGATATATAAACACCATATGCAGGTGATAATGGAATATTGCTATATAAATATGGGAAGTTGACAATGGAGAAGCTGAAATCATCCAGTTTGTCATACAGTTGAGTTGTCAATTTGCCGTTAATGTCTACTTTCAAAAAAATATATAAGTATGAAACAGAAGTGTACATATGCGTACAGTGGAGCCTAGGTAATCTGGACGCCATTAATCTGGACGCTTCACCTTTCGGACGATTTTTCTAGGGAACGGAATTTTTATACATTATTTTGCATCATTAATTCGGAAATTCGCGTTCCGGATCCGGACCGTCACTTTTTACTAGAAAACGTTATAATGCATTGAAAATTGTACCGTTAATCCGGACGGTAATTTTGTTTAGGGTAGGTCTGTGTCAGAGAATTTTAGCAAGGCGTAAATTGTAAAGAAAACAAGTCAAACTGTCTAATTGAAGCGATTACCTGTACCTTGTCAACACCTCCCTTTAATTAGGTGATGTGTGATGATATGGCAGGTAGATAGCACGTGCCGATCGAGACATTGTATTGCCAATTTTGGCACATATGATCTCCATTGCGTATAGTGTTGAATTTTTTAAATAAATCTGTAGCATATTATTTTATAGTCTTGATGAATAGCCTAATAGTTTTAATAAATTAAACATCATGCCGTAATGGTAATTTTTTTAACTGCTACACATATCAGTTGTACTGATTCGTAAATTGATTATCGGCTTATCCAAATCTAAAGAGTGTATATTATACTTCTAGATTCTGGATTTTATACTCTTGATTGGCGTGAAATATACATGTATGTTCATGCACATGTATCAGTAGTAAGTTTTTAACATTTAGAATGTCACGCATGTAGAATGTACCTATGTACAATACCGCAACGTTATTGTTAACATTCACATCGTGCTCTATCGTGCGTGTGTATCCTATCGTATTGTGCGTGTATCCTATCGTATCGTGCGTGTATCCTATCCTATTGTGTATCAGGTTTTCCGTTTTCTATCGTGTTTTGCGTTTATCAGGTCTATCGTGTATCGTGTTTTGCGTGTATCAGGTTTTCCGTTTATCGTGAAAATCGTTTATCGTGTAGCTTCGGAAACTATCGGGATCGTATATTAAATCTAATGAAAAAATGCGATACTTTCAGAAAACTTTAATCATTTTGTTAAAAAGCTATTTTTAAGAACCGAGGAAAGACAGTGTATTTAAAGGAGAACATAAAGCTGTCGATTTTAAGGCAGAAGAAGATCTATTTGTCAGTCCATCGAGGGTGAACATTTATTACAATTTCATTCTAAGTAGTCTGGAAAATAGGCATTGGTTTGCCACGCAAACCGAGGACAGTAAATCTGAAAGCTCCTTCATCTTGAGTTCATAAACATTTCCTTGTCTAGAAACAATTATTTGTAATTAACACAAACAGAGAAATAGGAAGGTCCGATTTGAAAGAAAAAATCAGTACATTACAAGATTAAGTTTTAAAAAGGTGTAGGGGTGTTGCATTTCCCAAATTCTGCTCAACTGGGCATGAATCAGCTTTCATGGTTGTTTTTCTACTTGTACATGTATACATGTACTAATAGTTGCACGTCTAGATACTGGAAATTTATGCTGGTTTTGATGATTATTTGGTGTTTTTTTTACATACTGAACACAATTTTATTTAAGCGTTGCAATATTGCGAATTTAAAACAACCCGGGTTTTGTTTATGTTTTTTAAAAATAGTTTATTCATTTTTTGTTTACAAAAGATCAATACAAATAAATATCTTCCAATACGCCGGTTTCGAGATACGTCCGAGTTATTTCCCTTTGGAGAACTCTCGTACATAGTAAGGCGCGAAAGAATTTGTTTACTCGCGAGAGTGGGACAGATATTCATCACAGTGTAAGTGAATGTACTCAGTAAGTTTCTCATACGATGTTTGATAACCCGAATTCGACTCATACACAAACTAAGTAAGTGATAAGTATCTAGGGAGTAATTAAATACATAGAATTCTTATCCTATCACGTTATTTCGCTGGTCATAAGTACCATATCGAAGATATTTCTTGCAAATATGACATTGTTTGTATGTTTCCTCTTCGGCAAAACATTTCTTTCGATAGTATTTAGTATTTCCCACATTTACATATTTAAAGAGAAGCCGCTTTTAATACATTTCATCGTCTTCCTCGTTGGCTGCATATCCACTCTCTCCCACTTAGGCATTCAAAGTTTCACTAAATGCACCTCCTATACAGAAGATTTCGTATCTCGAAACTGGCGTATTACTTATGACTATCACTTATCACTCATAGTGTAGAAATATCTAACATATGAGGATGTGGTGTAGTGCAGTGAATTTTTTAAGGGGGTCGTTATGAAAATAATTGTAGTTGTTGAATGAACGGTGAACTTAGAGCTTGATGCAAAATAACCCCCCTCCTCGCTACACACAAAATATTACTTGGTTTTATTTCACATTCAAGATAATAGACATTAGAATAAGAGAACTACGTATACTGAAGCATGCTATCACTACAATATATTACATTTAGTTAATTCCCTGTATATTTGATATATTAAACATTAGGTGGCAATGCAGGTTTTAGAATCATTGGCTGATGAAATTCATATAGATATCAAATAATGAATTAAATACCGTATATAGTTTAGTTTTCTGATTTTAGCTGTGATGGCGTAAAAAGCATCAATAGAATAAAAAACAACAACAACCCATGTACGACCGTGGATTAAAGAAATTATACGTTATAGGTATATAATGAATATTGAAATCCTTCAATATTATTATCAACATAGTGTAATTATGTTGTAGGTATCAAAATATCGTTCTGTCTAAATTGTTTCTAAATTTTCAACATTTCTACCAGGTTTTCCGTTTATCGTGAATATCGTTTATCGTGTTTTGCATTGATAAGGTCTACCGTGAAGATCGTTTATCGGGTTTTCCGTTTATCAGGTTTACCGTGTATCATATCGTATCGTGCATGTATCCTATCTTATCGTGCGTGTATCGTGTTCTATCGTTTATCATGTCAAGAATACGTTGCGGGTACTGTACGAGTGATTATTGTTACGATGTTGTAGAGCTTTATTGCTTTCGAATTTTTAAACTCCGGGTAGAAGAGAGAAAATTACCATTTTAAGGAAAATGACAATTAAATTTTGTATGTACCCGTAATGTTAGTTTCATCCGACCTTTGCTCCGTTATTATCGCATCATGAAAATAACAGGTGAGCGTGACTAGATCAAAGCAGTAGTAGGTCTTGATATTACGAGCTTAAATTATTTTGTTCTCCCGATATTGTCTTGGATAATTATAGAATAAGAAATATAAACTCTGGCAGATTGAATTTTGGTTAAAGAATGTTGTCAACTGACATGATAATCACGAAATTCTTATATCAACTTTGGACGATGAAGATTGTTTTAACAGACCGCCGAACCCGTGAATCGTGACAGATGGAAATTACCGACCTCTTTAAGAAGAAAAGGTGTGATGAAATATTGTGATGAAATAGTGTAAATGATTATGTTAGTTACTAATGATTCATTTACTTATAGTTACATAAAGTGCTTCACCATTTGTTTTAGAGCATACGGTACACAGTTTTGTATATTTTATTTGTAGGGCTCATATATATGTACAATGTAAGCACAGGCAAATACACTGAACAGCTACATTAAATTTTAGTGTTTTGAAATACATGTAAATGTTAACATCGTCATAATTTCTTTACTAATGCAAATGGTTAATTCCAATGATGGAATGTGTTTAAGTCACTATACATCAATAAAGTAGGCATATATTGGTTACTTATGTAAAGATAGAAAATATGCGATTCAATTATCCGGAGGCTTCATTTATCCGGACGATTTTGCTGGGAACCTAAGTGTAAGGACTAACGAGGCTCCACTGTATACGTTTGATTTTTTGGGGCCTATATATCATTTGTATAGTATTTATAGGAGTGCGGACCACCCGGTAATTTGTTGATGATTGTTGATATATGTTTAGAATGAAACGATGATGATAACGAACAGTGCGCAATCTCATAATTCCCACAACGAATAAAAAATTAATCGTAGAGAATAAGGACCCCTGGGCACAAAACAGAAACGTGTACTTTTGGATATACCAGAGGTAATGTTCAAGTACATGCTCGCAGGCACCTGATCATCTTTTCATGAGTCACTTATACATCTACTTGCTCATATCTAATTTGCTTCTTTAATCAGTGCTTTATCTAAACGAGGCATAAATTCGAACAAAAAAAGAACAACAAATGCTTCCGTATTTCACACTGGGCACCTGTCCATCCTTCAGCACAACCATTATCACACTGACCGGTCACAGGATTGCATGAGGCATTTTCTTTACAGTGTCCCACGCACTGAAATCGACAGCTATCGCCATAGCACCGAGCAGGGCATTCTGTTTGTAACAAAAAAATTTATACACTCTTCAAATAGAGAAATATCAACCAACATCAAAGTCTTTGGAACATAAATCATACTATTAGTCCAAATGCTTTACCTTTAGACAACAAGTGTTTTTACATTGCATGGGGACACTATTCTGTGAAATACTGGTATGAGTTCAATTGTTAAGTTTTCGACAGAAAAGCTATCTATTCTCACTGTAAAACACTAGAAATTGTCCGAAAGAAGTGGAAGTCATGTTATCTGATTTATGCTTCTATATGCAATATATATGATTTTAAAAACATTCAAACTATAAATATAATCTAACTTTGCAAATATGTTCGAAGGCAGTGCAGAAATTTATACTAAAACGAATAATCTGAATCAAAAGTAAAAGAGATCGCTGTGTGTCCATTCAAAATCACAGCTGTTATTTGAGATTAACTATAAGCCTTCTGAATACGGGTCAAACCAGGAAACCCCATGAGGACATACGGGTGACATTAATTATCTTTTGATTCCATTTACATACCGTTTTACCAAAATATCATCAACATAGAATAATGTACATATAAAAATAATACCTCGACAAAAGAAATAGTTATTGTAGGCTATATCAGTATGAGTACTTTGGATTTAATCTGTTTTAAGAGTGAAAATTAGTAAGCATCAAGCATGTTTTGAACAAGAGGCCCATGGGCCTAGAATCGCTTCTATGATACATTGTAGAACAGGCAAAAATTCTCATTAACAAAGATTCATCAATTAACAAAGTTTGATGATGTTAAGTCAAATAGTACCTGAAAATTGAAATGTAACTGTCCAAAAGTAGGTCACGGTGGCCTACTTTTGGTCGACACACTAAAGAATCATGATACATCAACTGACAAGTCAAATAGTATTCAAATATAGCCGTCAGATTCCAAAAGAAGGCCACAGCGACCTACTTTTTGGTCGACACACTCGAAAGACTCAAGATGCATCAACTGACAAAGTTTGATAATTGAAGTCAAATAGTATCTGAAATATTCAGATATAAACGTCAAATTCCAAAAGTAGGTCACAGTGACCTACTTTTTGGTCGACACACTCTGAAGACTCAAGTCCCATCAACCGACAAAGTTTGATGTTTGTAAGTCAAATAGTATTTGAAATATTCAAATATAGCCGTCAAAATCCAAAAATAGGTCACGGTGACCTACTTTCTAGTCAACACACTCTGCAGACTCAACATGCATCAACTGACAAAGTTTGATAATTGTAAGTCAAATAGTATCTGAAATATTAAAATATAGCCGTCAAATTCCAAAGTAGCTCTAGATGACCTATTGTTTGGTCAACAAACTAAGAAGACTCAAGATGCATCAACTGACAAAGTTTGATGATCCAAGCTTTCATAGTGTCTAAAATATGCATCTAAAATTGAAAATGTGAAATTTGAATGTCTGCAAAATTCAAAAAATAGGTCACTGTGACCTACTATTTTTATAAATATGTTTTGAGGCCTCTAGACGCATCGACTTACAAGGTTTGATAATTCTAAATCTATCGGTATCTGAAATGACAACCTAAAATGTATTCATAAATGATTAGCCATAAAATTCAGAAAGTAGATCATGGTGACAAACCTTTCAAATAACACAGTTGAAGGTCGCATGCTCCATCAACTGACAACTTTTGATAATCATACGCTCAAAAGTGTCCAAGATATGCATCAAAATCCATTTAATTATAATTACCTGCGAAATTCAAAAAGTACGTCACCATGACCTACTTTTGAAACAACATGATATTAGGTCCTAAGATGCATCAACTGACAAAATCTGATGATCCTAGTCCTTATACTAAGTAAAATATCAAAGTTTTAACAAAACAAAATTTAAGGTCAACTTTGAAGTGACCTTGAGACCACACCCTTTGCCCCAGGATGATGCCTTGAACATTTTTTTTTATCTACAACCTATCCTCATCCTTATGCATAAGTTCGGTGATAATATGCCAAGTGGTTCTTGAGAAGATTTTTAGCAGCCACTACTTTTGTTTGCATTTTCCTAATTATCTCCCCTTGTTAAAGGGTCACAACCCTAGTTTTAACACACAAAAAAAGCCCTTAGGCCAAGGATACCCTGTGACAAATTTGACAAAAAATGGCCAAGAGGTTCTTGAGATATAGCCCTTTTTGCAAAAAGTTTACACACACCGCACACCACACGCCAGACATATGGCCATATGATTAGCTCTTCGAGCCTTTGGCTCAGAAGAGCTAAAAATGTGGAAAGTGGCATAATAATAATAAAAAATAAAATTCTGTATAAAGCGTGTCCATGCTCATTTAAGTATGACACTAGAATTTCTCTTTACACAAACACATATTTACCACTGTTTATCATGAAACTCTTTTTTTAAACTCAAGCATACACCAATTTATTGTAATCAACATTGATAATCGAAATTAATCTCACTCCTTGATAATTATACTTGTTTTCTTGGGCTTAACAGTGAATTGAATACATTTCTAAATAAAAATGTACACCCATGTCAAGGTTTACAGACATTCTGCAGTTATAATATGACATTTGTTCTGTCATTATCAAGAGAAATGTATGAGTAAATCACACCTTTATAAACAAAAGGCAGTTTATTCCCATTTTACCCTCAAATTACCTCCCTTGAAAGGTATTCAGATTCTGGAGGTAAAAACGACATTGTTTACACTGTCTATATAATAAAAAAATACCATTCAAGACAACTTTCAGTTTAGCATTCACAAAGTTGTAGAAAAATATTAACATGAGTACCATTTTGAAACAACAGCAATTAAATTATTTGAAAAATGAAGACATTGGAGTCATTGAAAAAGACATTTCCATTTTGAGCACCTTTCCATAGTCATTTATGTCCAGAAGACTTTTTTCATGTGAATAGTATAAATGTAAATATGCTAAAATATACTACTCAAAATTTGATAAGGATCATAGATATTTTCGTGTTTAAAAAATTAATAACTGCATAACTGGCAATATTGTGTTCAAGTGAAATCAAAAACGTCTTCAACAAACTTGCAGGTGCATTTCATGCCATGGGAAATGCGTTTCTCATCACAGTTTATGCTTTTGCTACCATTACACGATTTTTACTCAGGCATCGGTGTCTGATTCTTTCTAAAATTTCAAACTCACTTGAGTGTTTACACTACGTTTATCAACACAATGCCCCCGCAACGTGTAAGGCGTCGCCTGACGACAGAACAACTTGGCAGATGTATTGGAATGCTTGACGCTGGCTATTCACAACGTGACGTTGCAAATACACTAAACGTCAGCCAGAGTGTTGTAAACAGGGCCTGGAACCGACAGCAAACGTTTGGTACAGCAGCACACTGACATGGGGGTGGTCGTCAGAGGTCGACAACCCAACGCCAAGACCATTTTGTGGCTCTTCAGGCACGACGCCATCCCTTCTGGACAGCAACCAGCCTACGTAACGACCTCCTGAACGCCTCGGGGGTGAATCTGTCCACTCAGACGATACGGAGTCGGCTTCTCAATGCAGGTCACAACTCAAGAAGGGCATGTGTTCGAGTCCCTCTAACTGTTCGACACCGGTGGGAGCGATTGGACTGGGCTGAAGATCATGTCACTTGGACACAGAACGATTGGGTTCAAGTTCTGTTCACCGATGAGTCCAGGTATTGCTTGGACTTTACAGACAGGAAGCACCGAGTGTGGCGACGACAACGTGAACGTTTGCATGATGCCTACATCAGTGAACATGACCGTTATGGTGGTGGTTCCATCATGGTCTGGGGTGGAATCAGCTGGGATGGAAGAACAGATCTTCATGTCCTGAAGAGAGGAACAATGACGGAGGTGCGGTACCGGGATGAGATCCTTGATCTTTACGTCAGACCCTACGCTGGTGCTGTTGGCCCTGAGTTCATCCTCATGGATGATAACGCCCGTCCTCATCGCGCCAGGGTGGTGGAGCAGTACCTTCAGCAGGAGACAATTGTCCGTATGGACTGGCCAGCGCGCTCGCCGGACTTGAACCCGATTGAGCATGTATGGAACATGCTGTAGGTTGCCCTTTCACGCCGTAGAGCACAACCCACGACTTTGGCAGAGCTCGGAAACGGCCTCGTGGAAGAGTGGAACAACCTTCCCATTGGAAACATCCAGGTGCTTATTGACAGCATGGCTCGACGTTGGCAAGCCGTCATTGACGCAAGGGGAGGCCATACCCGGTATTGACACTTCATCGACTAAGTGTAATGATGGACTATCCCCCAAAACTGTGTGATTCTTTCTCTGGTTTGCAGTTAACTTTTTGTAATGAAATGCCTTTTGGTTTTGTTATCAGATTTCAAGCATTCTGTATTGATAAAAGTTCATACCGTTCATGAATTTTCATCGATAACTTGAGTAAACACGTTTCTGAGTCAAATTTATGTCTTTTGTTATGTTAGTGGTAAATTACACACATATAACCTAGTGATCCTTATCAAATTTTGAGTAGTATATTATTAAACATGAAAGGTAAACCTTTCCTAGACAATGAAAATATACATCTCTTGACCAACATAGCAATGTGATTAATAATATTTTCATGTTCAGTCAATAGGCCAACGATTATTGTTTGTGAATCAAATTGCACTCTTTTCCCTGTCTTTTGTAATATCCAAATATACAGGCATGACTAAATTCTGGCAACAGATGGACAGTAAAGAAATATATGTTTAATGGTTTCTGGTTGTTCGGAACAGATGGAGCAATCCCTCTTATCTAATGTTTATCTTATGAACACATCTAATTAAGAATACAACTCATTTAGGCCTAGTTTTATGTACAGTGCAATCATGGGTAATGAAATATTGAAGTAAGCTAGTTACCTATATTGCGATGAAAAACATTATTCAGGCTCATTCTAAAAGTATGTTATATCTATAATAAATTCAAATACTGTAGTATTTATGAAAAGATGAGTTTTTGGGTGTGTCTGTTGTGTTTCACAATTCTAAACAATGTCATGACAGTTGAACTAAAGATACAGAATATTGCTGCTGTTCAATACAGGGAGCACAGGTATATTTACAATCTTTTCCAAGGGAAGAGAGTTGTCACAACATGAAATTTTCCCAACTCATTCTTTCGAATGACACCTACTATTTTCCACTTGGAAGTGCATAAGAATAGGCAAATATACTTATATTCTACCAAAATGTGGGAGGGGGTTCGGAGTCCCCATCCTTCCCTGTAAAATTACATCTAACATAGATTCTTCCAATTAAATAAGGATGTTTGAAATAACAATAATGGGACAAATCTGTAGTGTTATGAAGTCGCAGAATAAAATAAAAAAATCTTCTTATACAATGCCAGTATTAAAGGTGGTAGTATCCATGATTTTATGTAATCCCCAAAATTTTTCAGAATCCACATTTGATTTACACCACTTCTGGCATATGTAGTCGTAAAGCAAGTTTGAAGGTTCTCATTCGCAGCAGCTTATATTTTCGTGAGGAGCAAATATAAGGGATTGGTATGACACTTACTGGATCCTGCAATGTATCTTTGTTTGTAAGGGTTTTTATGTAATTTGGGAATCCAGTATAGGTACGGTAACTCATACTCATTTGCCCATTACCTGGGATATTAAATGTGTCTAAAACTGAAGCATAGTTTTGAAGAATTTCTTCTTTTGAAAGGGCAGCTGGAGTGTAAGTACGATTACCAAAAGTGGAATCAATGCCAAGTTCGTTTAAGGTACATTTGTGATAATGAGCCTTACAAACAAAAACAATGTTGTTACAAGCTTTGTCAGGTGCAACAAAACATATTCCACATATAATCTATCTAATTCTTTTATCCATTCTGGTTTACTAAACACAGAAGGATAGATGATGCGTACTTTTGTTTTAAAATGTCTTATTCGGGATTTAATATTTCTCGTATGCTTTTGAAGTTCTGTCGCTAATTGAAAGACCGAGGTTCTCTGTCTTTAGGACCTTTTAGAATAAGTGATTTGAGATCCTCATTATCAACTTTATCTACATCACCAGTAATGACATGTCCAGCTTGTCTATAGTTGAAAGAAGATGAGAACAAGAATACGCTGGTGGATTACGCATAACATTCTCTATATCTAGGTGCTGCAAAGTTTGTTGATAATTAAAAAGCTGGATGCAATAGTAGAAGTATATTTGCAGGAAACACAGGGTGTAGACTTGAACTTGAAATGAGTTGGATATAAATGCGACAGGTTTTGCAACATTGCATTGGAGTTGTTTGTCTTGGTATATTGGGAATCTGGTTTTTTTTGCTAAAAGACATTATCTAAAATATGTTATAAAATGTATCTATAGGAGTGAAAATTTTCAAATAAGACACCTAAACAAACAAATATCAGCAAATGTGCAAAAATTTACTATTTTCACAAAATGTTCCCATCCATCCAGGCAGACATTCAAAACACGTCCCATTTGCGATGTTACATCTCTGTTCCTTACAAGTGACCGGACATGTCAAGTTACAATTACTCCCATAAACACCCGGCTTCTTACAACCTGAAAAAAGAAAAGTTAGAGTAATCAGAAGATAAGAAGTTTCACACCAATGATTTGAAATGAAATAATTACATAGTTCTTGTTACTGCCTTATGCTTTGATGTGTAGATGAATTGAATTTTAATCTTCAAGTTGTTTTTGTCATATCAATCTATTGATTAAACAGTGATGATATGAAACACTGACGAATCTCATAATTCCTATAAAAATGCAAAATTAAGAGTAGGACACACGTACCCTTGGGTTCACCAAAGGTGAGATAAAGTTCCTAAGAGGAGTAAACAAGCCATATAAACCGGTCGCACTCGCCTTAATCCTATATCTTGACCAAGGAAACGGAGTAAGCCGTAGTCAAAATCAGTATGTGTAGAACATGCTAACAATGAAAATGAAACACATCAGACAGCATTCGACGTAATAACAGGTTGTATTTTTAAATTAGATAATTTTAACGATCACATAATTTGCGAACTGTAGATTTTCAACAAAACGGTTGAAAGATCTGTAATATGAATTTCTTTCTCTATAGCCTGTTTCGTTTTAGGAATTGATCATAAGCAGAACATGCTCTTGCGCATCGAATCACTAACGAGTCATAGACTATTCAAATAGCGACAGACAAGATGATGGTACAGGGGTTTCAACAGTCTCGATTAAAGTCAGCATTTCGCAAATTCTGTGACCGTTATAAGGATATAGTTCGTTAATACAACCTATTATTGGGTCAAATGCTGTTTGACGTGTTTCATGGCAATCGTTAGACCGTTATTAGCACACTGAGTTTGATTACGCATTATCTGATCAGGATATAGGGCTCACAGTGGGTGTAACCGGTCGACAGGGGATGCTTACTCCTCTTGGGCACCTAATCCCAACTCTGGTGTATCCAAGGGTCCGTGTCTGTCAAACTATCTATTTTGTATTGGTTATAGGAGTTATGATATTGATCTCTGTTCGTTATGTTCACCCTTCATTGGTAATGATGTAGAAGCTTAAATCATACAAATCCCTAATAACGGTGAGTTCTTACTCTGCCTTTCGCATCTATACAAACCCCGAAGCGTACTACTACACCACTTGCACGGAACGTAACGAAACGAGCTGAACAGTTTGCATCGAATGCTGGACGATCTGCACAGAACGGTGAACGGTTTCCAATGAACGTTTCGCACGAAATGCTGACCACTTTGTAGGCGTGGCTTGCACGCTATGTGAACGGTCTACACGAGGGGTAGACATAGCCTGGACGCTTTATATTTTCGACATTATTTGGTCCATCCTGGGATTAGTTTAAACAAGAAACAGATTTAATATTACGGCATTATTCTAGATATAAAAAAAGAGCTGAGAAAGATATGATAATGATCCATTGATCATGTAAGACGCGGTAAATTTCATTCTTACTTATTGGATCAATGACTTATGAACACGTCGGAATTAAAACAAATGAATATTTCGGAGATGAAAGAAAGTTATGCAAAAACGTATCGTCATGGAATATTTATTATTTAACTTTTATTCATTCATTGCTCTATCAAATTCATTGAAACTGGACATGAAATGGTGACGTCTTTTTCGCTATTTTTGTACATTGATTCTGGGTGTCTTTAAAATATCTATGTAATTTGTATTAATGTATTCCAGGCCTCGTCCCAAAGACATATGTTAATTAAACCTATTAATTTTATTTACATGTAGAAAAGCATATAAAATAATCAATAAAAAACTTCTCGTCAGTCAAGACTGAAACGTATTCGAAAGGGAAGGGGGTTGCAAACGATCTGCACGAAACGGTAGACATGACCTACAAGGTTTGATTGTTTCGGCATTATTTGGTTCTCCCTAGGGTTAGTTTAAACAAGAAATAGTTTCAATAGAATATTGATATTCAGATAATTTAAAAAAGGTTGAGAAATAAATGACAATTATCCATTTTAAAATGATTGCTCATTTAGACGTGGTAAATTTCATCTTTACTTATTAGCTCAATGAGTTACGAATACGCTGGAATAAAAACAAATCATTTTTTTACTTTGGAAATAATAGAAAAAGATGCAAAAAGTGTATCGTTATGGAATATTGATTATTTAACCAGCCTTTATTTATTCGACCACTGTTCGTTATCTTCATCTTTCGATTAAATGCATTGCAAAGTCGCGTCTGATTTGTTATATTTGTACATGGTGGACTGTTAGTCCCTGAGGGTCTCTTCACTCCAGTAGCTAAGTACTTCGTTACTAGCTTGAAAATATGGATGCATATTTAATTGCTGCTATAAAATTTAGAAATTCATTTCCAAATTAAGGATTATATCTCCCTCATGCATTGCTCTGTTCCTTGCCTTGGACGAATTTGGCTCCAGTTTTTGGCACTTTAGTTTTCCTTTTAGCTCTTACAAGTTTATTGTCAAATCGAATTTCCAAAATTTCGGCTTGAGCATCACTGACGAGACATTATTTTTCCAAATGCGCATCTGGTGCATCAAAATTGGTACCGTATATGTATTACATTCAATCTGAGTGTCGTTAAAACACATGTGCAATTTGTATATTCCAGCTCTCTTCTCAAAGACAGATGTTGAATAAACCTATACATTTTCATATATTTGTATGACAACATAAAAGTGATTTAAAAGGCAAGACTGGAACATATTCTTGGGCGGGGAAGGGGGGGGTTGAACGTAGAAATCGTATTAGCAAGTCGCTTTTGTCACCTTGGAAAAGAAGGGAAAATGGAAAACAGAAAGAAACAGTGAAGATATGATTGAAGTGGACTGAGAAATAAATCAAACATATAAATGAATAGATAAGATAAATAATGACTAACTACAGAAATGACCAATAGATATGCGCTTGAATTAGATTGGTGTATTCACCTCAATTTGAAACCAATAGGAAGCTGCATTCATTTTTGAGAGACAAAAATATAAACAAAATTTTAATTCCCTTGCTGATTTAGACACCTTCTGTACGAATGTTGATTTTAAATATCCTGATTAACTGCCCTCAATTGTGATTAAAAATGCACATTGGGATTTGCGTAGAATATACAGGTTATAAACAGGTCGGTATTTGCATTATGCAGACAGTTCAGTTAAATAATGTTAATAAGAATACTTATTATCTAAAAAGAGAAACGTGATCATACAAGTGTAACAGGACAAATTATCCCTGTATACAAAAAAAACAAACAAACAAAAAACTACCGAGGGCAGATATATATGTCATGTCTCTGTACTTGCTAGAAACTGCCAGAAGTGATAAAATGGTATCAGATTTTGGTCTCCCTGGTGGTTTTATTATAAACTGTTTTACAGATTTTCAATGTTGAAAGTCCGTCTTATAGACAGTTTGATAAAATTGCTCAAATTCCCAGGAATATACACTTGTCCTAGATCCCATATCGAACTCACTTGCACGTTTTGCATGGTCTGTAAGTTTCTAAGGGCGTGGTTTCTGTGGGTGTGATCATGTACGAAATGATTCTTGTACGAAATGGTTTGCACGGAAAGACACGAATCACTTTGGAAGTGAATCGGTAGTAGCACGCTTCAGTGTCTATAAATTGAATTGAGGAAACTTACAATATACGATATATTGATATCTAGTTATTTGAATGTGTAAAAGTGAAACGCTAAAATTGATCAGCAATACCTTCTACGATTACTTCACATAATTCAGTGTTGGTTCGATATTTGTATCCATCATAAGTAACTCCATCCAACCTCTCGTTGTAAAACATGACGTATTGACTGTATCCAATGCAGGTTGTGCTAGAGTCTAACGGAGGGAGCCCAGGTGGTTCATTTTTATGGCAGAGAAACTCATCTCTCTTGGTTGAAGGCATAGATAAATAGATGGAAAATCCTGCTAAACGACCTCTTTGTCGCATCACTGAAAGAAACATTTTGACGTCAATATCATGTACGTTTGAGAATCACTGAAATAATGAAATGAAACGACAAAGGAAATGCAATACAACAAAGTTTAGCACAGTTATTGGTATAAATCTATATTTTTTTTTGCTTTTTCAATGTCATAAGGTTTCCACGAGTATGTGTATATCAATATATGGCTAGATATTACACGACATATATACTATGTGTAGCAATATTATAATATATGATGTAATCTACGCAAATTTGCTGCAGATTCAAAATTCTATGTAATAAACATTTATGTTTCGAAAGTTAAGATTGACGATTTTATGGATGAAATTGAAAATTAACTGATATTAATCAAATAATTTCGTTTAAAATACCCACAATACGGTCCTTAAAATACGTAAAATAAAAATAAATGTTCAACAGAAGTGTTGTCGTCAAAAGTATGTTTCAAAATTTCGGCTTTAAAAACATGAAAAGTGAAGATAACGAACAGTGATCAATCTCAGAACTCTCATAATCAATAGAAAATAGAGAGTTAGGCAAAGACGGATCCCTGGACACATAAGAGGTGGGATCAGGTGCCTAGGAGGAGTGAACATCTCTTGTCGACCGGTGAACCCTATATCTTGATCGGTCAAACAGAGTTATCCGTAGTCAAAATCAGTGTGCCAAAAACTGCCCAGCAATCGGTTTGAAACAAGTCAAACAACAGTTGACCCAATGATTGGTTGTATTGGCAAACTATATGGTTATAACGACCATATGTTTTGCAAAAAGCCCATTTTAAACAACACTATTGAAACTCCTGCATCATCAACTTGTTTGTCAGTAGCTTGCCTCGATTTCAAACTGATCATAAGCAGAACAACCTCTTGGGTATCGAATCAGTTGAGGGATATAAACACCATATTTTTGAGAATCACTGAAATGACGACATGAAACGAAAAAGGAAATGAGACACAAAATTCAGTTATTGCTATAAATCTATTTTTCGCTTTTCCGCTGCCATAGGATTTCCACGAATAAATATATATCAATATCTGGCTAAACATTACAAGATATGTGTTGCAGTGAAAGGTGAAGATAACCATAAGTAACCGATTTGATAAAACAAGGAATACAAAATAGAGAGTTGGCAAACACGAACCCCTGAATATACCAGAGGTCTGTTAAGTGAGTTAGAGGAGTAAGTATTCCCTGTAAACCGGTTAAACTCGCCTAGAGTCCTACATCTTGATCATGTAAACAGAGTTATCCATAGTCAAATATGATGCGATAAATACTCTAATAAAATACAGATTTAGAATCCAATTTAATAAAAAAAATTATGTTTCGGAAGTTAAGTTTTACGATTTAGTTTCTTAATTTTGAAAGAAACTGATATTTATAAAAGAATTTGATTCACAAACCCCAAAATATGGTCATTTAGATATATAAGTATAAAAGTAAATGTTCAACATGCGTTTTGCGGTCACAGATACGTATCAAAATATCGGTTTTAAAAACATCTTAGATTCTAACCGGATAGGAATCCGTAGTTTTTTTCACTTTGTAAGGTGAAGATAACGAACAGTGATCAATCTCATAACTCCTACAAGCAATACAAAATAGATAGTTGGGCAAACACGCACCCTTGGACACACCAGAGGTAAAAAACCCTGGTAATTTTGAAAGTTTGTCCAATACGGGTTTCATCCCACCCTTAATATATATGTATAGATAGTTTTTTTCTACTTTGAACCATCAATTTTGATAAGTTATATAAGAGTATAGCTGACTGTAACAAGATACTACTTACGAAGCAATCTACATCCACATTTACTGATTGTTTCATTACCCTATCTTTTAGCAGCATCTATTTACTTGTATTTAATATCTACTTATTATATACATCTACTTGTGTATTTATAATAAAAAAAACATCTATCTATCTAAGGTAAGGGGACATAACTCCGGATGTACCTCCGTGTACTTCACACTTTATTACGTCAAAGTGAAAAGGTGCGACGCAACGTACATGTCTATATATTTATATTGTTGGAAATATGTCGTAATATTTTCTCGTTATCTGGTATCGCTGTCAAGTGTTAAACAGTGTATGTGTAAATCTGCTTGAGTGATGTTTTTTTCCAAATGAACATTTGTGAATTTTCTTCGATACTATAGAAGTTTAGAATTTTTAAAATATAAAATATGCACCACAGTGACTTTGATTTTATGTTAGAACCTTGAAACCATCCCCATTGGTAATCGACATTTGTAATACATGGAAAAAGTCAATTGTTTGTAAACAACGGCTCGGGACATGCAGAAGATAATGATCGTATGCTGATAGTTTGTGTGAGACCATGACAGGAAACATATAGTCTCTGGAAATCTTGCTATGAGAACTGGGGTTTATTTTAGTGCTACTATAATCGATCATTGTGAATAGTATCCGGCCTCAAATTTGACAAAGTCTGACATTTCAGGTCACAAATTAACGAAGCAAAGATTCCGTTTGACATTTTCAAGCATTTCTAAAATAAACTTGACTATGTTTACCTCTCTAATAACTTTATATTTCAATACTATGATGTTTTCTACCTGCGTCGTAGCGATTTAAAACATGGGCTTTACATGTAGACTACTGATATGATTTCGTAGAAATGAAAGAGGGGCATTCTTTTGTATGCAAGGTGAAGATAACGAACAGTGATCAATCTCATAACTCCTATAAGCAATACAAAATAGATAGTTGGGCAAACACGGACCCCTGGTCACACCAGAGGAGTATATTTTGAAATGTTATTTTTTTTGTCTAACTATGGGACATCTGCATAAAAATATGGATTTTGCGGACGTAGAAACAGAATTGGAAAGTATCCAATTTCGTCACTGACCGGGTTATAATTAACATTGTTGCGAAGGTGACGTTTGTCTGTCCCGTGTTGTAAAGAAACATTAAGATGTTTATTTAAAAAAATCAAAGTTCTTTTAGTATCAAATTTGGCCCCCTGAATTATTCAAAAATGAAGTACATGTTGGATCGAACACTTATATTACAAATTAATGACGGAGATGCACTTGTCTAAAAAATAAACCAAACTTTGAAAATGTGTCACATTTCTACTACATTGACGTAGTCAAAATACGTACGGAACACATATTTCCGGAAATATCCATAAAATTTAACCACTTTTGAAGATATTTGAGTAGGCCTTCATAAGATCACCACTCTAAAATTTTCACGCATAAAACATATATGTGTAAGCATTTCAGGTACAAAAAATTACGATGGTGATATTATGTGGACCAAAGTTATATCTTGTTTTGAAGTTCATATGTTACAGCACGCAAGTACAGTAGTACATGCCATGCTTATTTATGTTGTTCTATATGTGTTGTTACATAAGTTTACCTTATATTTTGTTGATGAAAAAAATACTCGCCTTGTATCACATGAAATGAAAAATTCATAACATCAATCTAATGGATGATATTTAAATGTCTTTCCTTGCATTGTGTATTATATTAGTCATGTTATCTTACTTTCGTGCCCCGTAACTACACGACAAGTTTCTTGGTTAGGAATACTTTGACATTAATTACAATCACTGGAAATTTCACTATATGATATATTTTGCTGAATACAAAATCCTAATATTTCACATTAATCTATAACCAAATACGTGGCAGAACACAAAGCCTACTTATGTTTCGGTAGGCCCTGACTAGAAGTCATTTCTCAAAGGTGAGGTCACAATGGGTTGATAGATCATTTTGTCAGTACATACTAACTCAGCTGGTGCAGTATAGTGGAAACAAACTCAAATAGAAAGATACCTCTGGTGTGTCCAGGGGTCAGTGTTTGCCCAACTATCTATTTTGTATTGCTTGTAGGATATATGAGACTGATCACTGTTCGTTGTCTTCACTTTTCATACTGGATTTGATAACGAAGATTACGAATATTGATTTTTTTACAAAAATTAAATGAGAGTTATTTCAGTGAGTTCTATCTACTGTGATTTTTATTTATAGAATAGCATAACCATGTGTATGCCGTCGTGCGATACGACAATACATTTTATCTGCAGTATTTGTCTTGTTAAAATTGTCTAATAAATCAAGAATACGTAAAATCTCTTTCGTGAATACTAGTATATTAGCTATTTTCATTATAAACAATATAATCATTTTTCAATTGGGGGGGGGGGGACTTCACAGTTGTCTAAAAATAATAAAAAGGAAACAAAAACTAACATGTTCTTCAAAATCTTAATTTGTGAGTTGGGGCAGGGCTGACGTACACTAAATTCATTTAAATATAATAATATTAGTTAAACTTTACGTTTTCCCCTAACTTCTTATTCTTAAATCCGGTATATACTCTCTTCTGTATATGGATTCAATTCAAAACTTTCACTACTTTGAAATTGCATTTTTGCCATTTTTTATTACTTTTTAAAAATTGGGGGTAATCACCAGTTATGTCTTTATTATGTCTTTCTTACAAAAAAAACCCACTCTCCTTTCTCCGATTCCACGTGCCTGTATTTTACATGGCTTTGTGTAATATACAGATATTATTGTCTGTCATATACATTCGTGACTAGTTGATATTTTCATCATCAAATTGTGTAACAGGTGTTCAAGTAGTAGAGCACAATTTTCAGGTATACGGAGACCTTTACACTATATCCATCCTACCCTCCGTTCAATTAGCATTTATTGGCTTGTGCACAAGACATCGCATATCAAATATAAAATATGCATGGAGTTGATATTCATATCATATTGTGACCTTTAAATCGGCCCTAATCTGTATGACTGATGCGTTTAAACTTTTTGTTATGTTCATAAATAATCTCATTCTACAAAAACAGTTGCAAAATTCTGGTTTATCTGCTATAAAAACAATATGAATTTTTCTGAAATATATTCTAGATAAATTCATCCGTTTGAAAAGTGCAGGGAGTAATTTCTGTCATGTATTAACGGTATGATATATCTACGAATGTTGACAACCCCGGTAATTCGCTGATGACTGTTGGTATGTTTTTAAATTATAGCATGTTTAGTTTTCCTAACACTTTTCATGTAAAGACTTTTTATTTCTTTCTGGATATATCAATAAGCATTCGGCTTGTTTGTTTACTATTAGGGCCTCTTGATGTTTTCCAAAAATAAAGTGTTACATGATGTTCAACTGACGTCACGGGATATTATGATGAGGTTGATTTACGGTAGATCAGTCATAGTCAACATATGGGTAATATCATTTCGGTGTTTAACCGTAACAAGTGTAATGGTACCTGTGAATTTGAGGTGTAATTTCACTAGATAGCTATAGTACGTTTTGCTATGGAAGCCCTTAACCTACTTGCACATCCATTTATTCATCGTATTTGTTTTTTTTAAAGGTTATATATTATTTCGAGAATTAATAAGTTCACCTTCATGAAAGGTGAAGATACTGAACATCGATCGATCTGATAACTCCTATAAGCAATACAAAAGTGGGGCAAACACGGAACCCTGGACACACCAGACGTGAGATCAGGTGCCTAGGAGGAGTAGGCATCCCCTGTCGACCGGGTACACCCGACGTGAGCCCTATATCTTGATCAGGTAAATGTAGTTATGCGTAGTCAAAATCAGTGTGTCAAGAACGGCCTAACAATCGGTATGAAACACATCAGACAGCATTTGACCCAATAGTAGGTTGTATTGAGGAACTAGATCGTTATAACGACCATAGAATTTGCGAAATGCTGACTTCAATCGAGACTGTTGAAACCCATTTACCATCAACTTGTTTGTCAGTACCTTATCTCGATTTAAAAATTTACTCTACGCAGAACAAGCTCTTGCGTATCGAATCAGTTGAGATATACAAACACCATATGCAGGTGATAATGGAATATTGCTACATAAATATGGGAAGTTGACGATGGAGAAGCTGAAATCATCCCGTTTTGTCATACAGTTGAGTTGTTAGTTTACCGTTAATATCTACTTTCCATAAAATATATAAGTATGAAGCAGAAGTGAACGACTCTGTGGTGTCCTTTATTTTGAGCTCATAGGGATGTATCAAATGGACAAATGAATGAAAGGTGTTACTGTTAATAGACAAAACGTCATCATATATATCTAAATGTCGAAATGAAGGCTACAACGAGAGCTTTTTTCTTTTCACGTAGAAGGTTTGGAATAAATTCTGCTTCATGTGAATGTAGAAACAGGTCATCTAACAAAGGAGCACAATTCGTGCCCATGGGAATTCCAACAGACGGTTGGAAGATCTGATTATCAAAGACCACGAAGATATTGTCAATGAGGAACTCTAGCATATTGTTTAATTCAACGTCAGAGTACTTCTGCGTGGAATCAGAGTGGTGTTTAACAAAGGAAGTTTTTGAATGACTGGTCACTAGATATGAATATGTCCGTTTTCCATTTTTGTTGAAGAAGCAACTGTCTATGATGTCAAAAATTGTAGTCTTTAATTTATCGTGAGGAATAGTCGTGTATAGCGTTATTGATTTGGAAAACATTCTGCGATTTCAAGTTTACTAAAAGTTCTTTAGAATTTTTTAGAATCCATATTTGATTAACACCACTCAATGCATCCTTCAAAAGATGTAAAATTATAAAACGTGCTTCTTTTAAATCTGCTACCATGGAAAAAGCACCGTAAGTAGTCATTTTATCTGTTTTTACAAATGTTTATGATCGAAATATCATGATAAAAGTTTTTTTTTTCTGATGTAGACCTTGTAAAAGTGCTCAATATGCATATTTTGTTGCCATGGTAACCAATTTAAATTTTTATTTCAAATAGAAAAAATGCTATTTTTTGTGTTTTGAATTGAAATATCTTTACCAATTAGTATGATATGGTAGGTAAAACTCTTTTTAAAATTCTACTAGCTTTTTACCCCAGAAGTTTTCCTTGTGTTGTTTCCCTAGTATCCTTTTTCGTACAAAGATCTCGAAAATGTAAAACACCACATAATCAAGCCCACCGAATTAAAAAGCAAAACGGATAATTCTTTTTTTAAGTATAATTTTTAGATAATTTCCTAATACGGAACGTATTGTGGTATAGCGTCGTCAGTCTTTCCGTCAGTAAGAAGGATACAGACCGAACAATTGTGGCTAGGACCGTCAAACTTAGTACGCCTAATCTTTATACCAAGCAGAGGATGCCTATTGTTTCTGAAGGCCAAAGATCAAGGTCGTGGTGTCACTTAGTAGAAAAATATTGTTTACCTTACGGATACAGATATTGTCCTAAAATTTAGTCACATGATTCCTGTCGAAGAATATAAGTTTAGTTTGCATTGGTGCATCATGACCTACTTTGAAGGTAAAAGTACTTCAAACAATCAACATGTTTTTGTCATTCCCCTGAAATTTTGTTACATAGAAAGAAAAATGCGTAATCGGATAACATTTCAAGTTAATTTGTGCACCATTGGTAGTTTTCTGGACTTTTTTCATTATTGATACAGATATTACACTGAAGGCTTAATGGCCGTGTGTGTACTCTTGGAAACGTTCATTAGCACAGCTATTTACTAAGGAAGCAATGCCCATTGTGAGATGGAACGATTTCATTCACCTTTGTTGTCATGGTAACCGCCGTATAAAAAGCACTACTTGTACGACCTGTAATAATTTTGGCGTAATCATTGCAAACAGGCGTACATCTCATTTCAAAAGAATCTTATATTTATCCCACCTCTGGTATATCCAGGGGTCTGTGTTTGCCCAAGTACCTATTTAATCATAGGCGTTATGAGATTGATCACTGTTTGTTGTCTTCAGCTTCCATATAGATCAATACCATGAGAACATGTTATGCATTTTTTTACCAATAAGAAAATTATTTCTTAAAGTATGCTCTTAAAATGATTATTGACGGAATTAATTACAGTGTAATCCATTTCCGTGTTTCTAAAAGCATCGTTTTGTGCAGATTCACATGTCGTCATATAATGACAGGATTCGACTTGTAGAATCTCTTATAGCATAAGTGGTTCACAAATGTTTCTTAAACTCATCTCACCTGAAACTTTCAATGTTTCAAGGTATCGATAATTTAGTTATTTTGTTTGATATTTAGTCACCATAGGTTAATCGCCAATGCAATATCCCCTAGTACTAGCAATGGGTTTGTCTATATAAATTCATGTTTTGGTGATAGGTCTGGGTATAATATACATTGCAAGTTACTACCGTATGTGGGTCCATGATCTTTAAAAAGTATTCGGACACTGTATATGCTGTAAACATCACCAAGATTCACAAACCACCATGTTGTCTTCTCCGGGGAGGTAGGACCAATTTTATCTGTCCCTATACATGTACTGTAGATTCTGTCAACTGCATTGTTTGCTGCACATATAGAAGAAGGTTTGCAAGACCAAATCGGAAATTGGTTTGCGTTCTGGCCTTTTGATAAATCGTCTGCAATAAGATTAAGAAAACATAATATTTTATTATCCAAATGGTCTTGTATCTGCATGAATAATCCTAGATATTTACATTTTTCACCCTTTAGACGTTCCTTATTAACAGATCAACTGAATCGATATGCAAGAGCTTCTTCTGCGTATGATGAGCTTTTAAATCGAGGTAAGCTACTGACAAACCAGTTGATGGTGCAGGGATTTCAACAGTCTTGTTTGAAATCAGCATTTTGCAAATTCTATGGTGTTAATAACAATCTAGTTTGGCAATATAACCTTTCATTGGATTACATGCTGTTTGACTCGTTTCCTACCAATTGTTAGGCCGTTCTTGAAACACTGATTTTGACTATGGACAACCCCGTTTACCTTATCAAGATATAGGGCTCACTAAGGATTTGACCGGTCTACAGGAGATGCTTACTCCTCCTAGGCACATGATCCCACATCTGGTATATCCATGGGCTCCATATCTGCTCAACTATCTATTTTGTATTGCTTATAGGAGTTATGAGATTGATCACTGTTCCATATATGTACCACTATCACTTTTTTTTGTTCATTGGGAGCAACTTATAACATAAATATTTAATACAACCACACGGGTATTGATAACCAATACATAAAAAAAAGTTATGGAACGTTTCGAAAGTACAGAAAAATTATATGCAATTAAGTTTTATTATGTTTATATAAATCACTTCTAATGGCTATTGCCTCGAAACATTGTGATAATTATCCACAGTGACTTAAATTTAAACCTTGATTCCTTAAAAAACTTCACAATTGACCTTCTACGATCATTCTATTGTAAAAGCAGTGTCATATATCTTTTTGAACTCGACCTTTCTTCACCATCAATCACCAAAGAGATTAATCCCATGTTTGAAAATCCTAAGTCTTAGCACTCATCAGTGCGTACACATTTCGATGTAAATACCCCAAAACGTAGCAAGGATAGCAAGGATAATATAAAAAATTACATGAGTCGCACTTTAAACACTTTATTCCTTCACATATGCTCAATAGGAATCATCTTCATCATCATTTGTGCCATATATTTTCTTTGAATAAAAAATAGTATACAACTGTATCTACCATTATCGACATCGATTGTCACAGCTGTGCTTAAAAAACAATCAACCAAAACTATAGAAAGAAGATGACCAAAAAATTGTATTAAAAGTAGAAATCACAATGCTTTATTTTTCACAAAAGCAGTATCATATTTTTTTTAAATTGTGATCTACGTGTCGTTTTCAATGGATACAAGGTGTTACATTGTACTTAATGTTAGATATTCATTTTTCAAAAGAACTTCAGCCGCATATTGAAATCAATAGGAATGAATTTAAAGTAGGGATCACAAAATGTTATTGTATACAACTGCAAGTTCAATAAATTTCAATACTTAATTTTTTGCAGATCTACGAGTTCGTAGAAACTGGGAGCAAAGGCATGACAAGATGAAGATAAGGAACAATTATCAAGCTCATTACTGATATAAGGAATGAAAAGGAGTTGAGGAATCACGAACCCCTGGATATACAAGAGGTTTGATCAGGTGTCTAGGAGGAGTAAGCAGCCCCGTTTGACATAGAGTTGATTATCATTAATAAAATATCTAAGTATGAGGTAGATGTGGAGGACTATGTGTGTCTTTTATTTCGAGTTCAAATGGATATATCGAGGTAACATATGAGTGAAAATGAATATTGTTAATGGATGAAAGGTGAAGATAACGAACAGTAATCAATCTCAACTCCTATACGCGATATAAAATTTGTTTACGATATCATAATCAATGTTTCCAAAATTATGCTCTAAAACCAGGCACGAAGAACCAGGGTGGACGTGGCGGGTGTCCTACTTTTCTGACAAGTTCATTTTGTTTTTGTTTTACTTACCCCTCACCTCACAAATATTTTCAATACTAAGTTATGGAATGATAACACCATTTAGGTTTCATTGTTTATTTGCATTTTTTCCCCCTTAATTTATTATTATTTCAATTCTTTTTTTTAAAGTTTGCTTGCTTGTCAATAAATATTCGAAAATTCCTCTCGGTTCTTTTAATTTCATTTTTTCCGAACATCTCCTCCAGGTACCTCCTACCCTTGGGGAATTATAATATGTGTCAGAAACTGTCAAATTTAGACAAATTACTTGAAATGTGATAATAACTTATTAATCTTCCCAAAACCCCTAAAGGTGTTCGAGTAATACAGAAGTAGCGCTATTACTTCTCGCCACTGCAACCCAAGTTAGATCCCCGTGATCAGCAGTGGTTGTAGGTGAGAGGGTATGGCGGTCGCGCGCTCGGACAAGTGGGGTTCCTCCGGGTAATCCGGTTTACTCCCACATAAATGAACCCCTAGCGCCAACATCCGTGCATCAAAGGACCCCATCAGAAACAAACCTTCGAACTTTCATGGGTTATCCTTGGTATTTATATATGTATGTTTGTATGTATGTATATACCGAATACACATTTTAATGTCATCTTCAACTGAATTTATAAAACCGGAAAGCGATATAAATCTTACATATATGTTACAAAGATTGCACAATCTGACCTCAAATCTGCTAATATCATAGATTTGCATCTGCTAATAAATGTTTAATAAACAAGTTATTTTTCATATTTTGTTAAATTAACACATCAGATCAGTGTCCAGGGGTCCGTGTTTGCCCAGCTATGTTTTCAGTATTGCTTACTGGATTTATGAGATTGATCACTGTTCGTCATCTTTGCCTTTCATTTTCCTTTGAGTTATCTCTCTTGGATTCATAAATAGGATTACTACACGCGCAACATCTACTAAAACTAAAAATATTCATGTTTTTCATGACTTTTTACTACTCTGTAAATTATGTATGATACATAATGAAGTATGATAGGGTATAACCTAATGAATTGGGGAAGTATAACAAATCATATGTTTAACATCGACTTGACAGTGTAAACATTACCGCATGCATTTTTAAAAGGTGGATTCAACTTTTGTAATGGAAATCATGAATTGTTTTAACCTCAGATTCATTCATGATTAATTATGCAAAGAAATAAACAAAATCTTAGATGAACCTTCATGGAGTTGTTATATCTGCTGTTACCTACATGTTTTATTTTTGTCCGCTACCTAAAGCGACGCGGAACATTCAGATTCCTAAATATCATAAATTCTATAAATATTTCATTCCAAATTGTCTTTTTGGTTTGGTTTAAAACGTCCATATCTTATAAGCATGATTAAATCTAACATGTGGTTTTGAATCATGCATGCATATGCATCTTTACGTATGGTCAAATCTTTGTGACGTTATTTCTCTGTTCACGGGCGCAATCAATTTTATTCAACAAAAAAAAAATCGAATATTTATTTAATATCGTTTTACGTCCCTCTCGAAAATATTTCACTCATATGGAGACGTCACCACTGCTGGCGAAGGGCTGCAAAATTTGGGTCTATGCTCGGTGCTAAGACCATTGAGCAGGGAGGGACCTTTATCGTGCCACTACAGCTGTGGCACGGGCCATCGGATTTTGCGGTCTCATCCGATGAACCGCCCCATTCAGTCGCCTCTTACGACAAGCAAGGGGGTACTGAAGACATATTCTAAATCGGATTCCCACCAAAAAAATTTAACATGCTGATTCGATTTTCCTCATAAGCACTTTAGATAAAATGTGGGTGCTTTACCGCTATTGGATCAATGTTTAAACCCAGGGTTAGTGTGATGCTTTTCTCATTTTCTATGATTGCACATTTGTGATCTATTTATAACTATCATGTATTGACATTGTAGGAAGCACATATTTGTAATTTTCTTATCATGCAAAGTGTTCCCTTTTAATCACCCAATATAGGTTATAAGTTAGTACATTGGAAATATTCTAGAGATAGTGCAATTTACGTGTACAATTTGAACATAACCTGCCTTTACATTCCCGCGTAATAATACAATATGAAATTGAAAATGTATACAATTTCAAAATATATTTAAGTAGTTTATTTCGCATTTGTACCAGAGCGCAAACACTCATAAACCAGGATGAATATCATTAGGTATTTTAGCACAAGAAATTCTTTAAATGTCTTTCTTGATATCACATTCAAAGAAAGGGGGGGGGGGTGTTAGAAAATGATCTGAAATAATCCTAACCGCAAAAAAAGCTGTTGTTGTAGACAAAATTACAATTTTTGAATGGTCATATTGACAGTTTCGATTGATGGATTGTAATGTGGTCAGTTTTTCCGTTTGAACAATGATCGCACTCTCTCTTTCATCAGTTTGATGGATCAAGATTATTCAACAGTTCATGAAACATCAAATAAATTGAAAACCTTAGCTGGTAAAATGATCACCAAAACTTCTGACATTTATCGCCTGTACTTATAAAGCATATCGATATACAGTGTACCACTAGGTCAATCAATAAAAGGACAAGTTGTGAGTACAAAGGGAAAGGAGGGGACATAGAGATAGAGGGAATAAGAAAGAGGTTACGCTTTGCTTTTGTTTTTGTCACAATACCTCAACTTGAGCTTGATCGACTTTGGTAAAATACGTTTTGTCAAGCCTGTATGAACTAGTAATTGTAACGGACAAACTCTTTCATTAATTCTCTTTTAAAATATAGATCAGTAACCGAACTCTTTAACCTGATTGTTCTCGCTTGGCTTCGTTTGATTTCAATTTGTAGTTTAGTTTTGATTCCTTTCATTTCGGTTGGTCTTATTTCGCTTCGTTTGGTTTCGGTAGGATTTCTGTCACCCACTCACATGGCATGCACAGGACACTGGGTGAACAATCAGTATCGACATACAGTCATATTAATTGAAGGCTTCATGTTTTAATAGATAAAGACCTGATATTAATGGAACGTACATGAATCTAATTTCCAGGTTTATTAGTAACAAATTTGACTCATATCTCATTATTCTAGATTGATAGGATTATATGTCTTTCAATGACGATTGTATATTCACACGGTTATGCTTAAAGTAAGCGGCCAAAATAAAATATTACCCTTTGGATCACTAATTTATTTTTTATGACATGTATTGCAAAAAATATTTACAGTTTTAGAGAATATCAAATGTGTAGTAAAGCGAATTGCATTTAACTTATCTTATAACTACGATTATTCTTTATCCCATATATGTAGATTATTTTATAGTGAAAGTAATATTCTTCTTTCAATTAATTAAGATAATTCAGGAAACATACTTACCATATCCATATGAACATAATATTTCTACAAAGAAGATGATCATTAAAACGTCCATTCCCGTGTATTAATCGAACCAATAGTACAACCTGTCAGCATAAACACCAGGAAGTAGGCAACATGTTAGTCATGTTTTTTTTTAAATCCTATTAATAACACTTACGCGGACGAATTGTTTTTTAAAGCTTTTTTTAAATACTGACAAATATATTTAAAGATATTCATTGCAACCTACACGCTTTAAACATTGCAAATTGACGTGGAATTATTAAAGCACAATACAGAAGACGATCATCAAAGTATCATCATTACATTAGTGTTTGTTACTTTTCTTACTACCCGTAACTAATGTGAAAACCACACAAGACTGAATGACTACATTATTCCATTTTATGTTGATCTGCTAATTGCTTGATTTTATATTGCTTAGGGTTCGTCTCTAGAGTCTTTCTCTCATATGGAGACGTCATCATATGGGAAGGGGTATTTATCGTGCCACACCTGCTGTGACACGGGACATCGGTTTTTGCGATCTCATCCGAAGGACCACCCAAATTAGTCGCCTATTACAAGGAAGGTGTATTGGGGACCTATTCTAACCCGGATTCCTAAGGGATTACATCATATTGATTTAGCGGTAACTAAAATGTGAAGATAATGAGCAGTGAATTATGTGAAGGAAAAGTAGCAAATATCCCCTGTTGACTGGTCACATTGGAAAATACTAGATTAGGACTTTTATTTCAAAAGCCAATTTTACAGTGTGAACAATATATTTCTTTATACATGTATTGATAATAATCAAACGAAAGAAAATTATATGAAATTGAATTTTGATATCAATGTACAACATGATGTGTTGAATTAGATTAATTAGAAAATGGGACGTTATTAGGTCAAAGTCAAATTAAAACATTTTAGAGTATATTCTAACTGCACACATCTTCAGAACATCACTCATGAAATCACGCCTGCGGGAGTGTTCTATTCAGCTTAATGCAAGATTTTGGTATTCATTTCCGGTTGCACTCACAGTTATATCCTGGTATGTATCGTTGTTTCCCGATATATTTAATTCAAGATAAGTAGATGCGTTGTTTTCCACTGTTACATCCGTAGTTTTGTCTGTACTTTCATGGCTGTGACTTTGTGTAGCTTGTTTGCTCCTTGCTTTCAGAGTCAGATAACCTTGTCTACAAATGAAAATCAACCATTTAAAAACTTAGTCCTGGGCTCGAACTCACGATATCCTGGTTACGAAGCGAATGCTCTACCACTGAGCTACCGATACCGTCAATAAATACTGAAGTGAATACAAGGCAAAATTCTAAATTGAATGACTGGTCTATGAATGATGCATCATCAAAAAATGGAAATAGACGATGTTTAGTTTGTTTTATTTTCATGCATGTGTATGCATATCATGTCATGAAAATGAAATATATACTTTGTATTCTTTTTCTGCGCAATTGCATGTACAATATTTTTAGGGTTGTGCTAAACATTTCTAAGCTTCTAGCAATAAAAACATACCTATATAAATATGAAAATTCACCTTGATAAAACTATGTAGACTACAATTGCTATTATAGCAATAATGTTCATCGCAACTGAAATCGCCAGGCCTATCGACAAGGAACGGTTAGAATCCTGATCTGAATGAAATAAAACTATGGTAAGCTATGATTACACTGATTATTTAGGGTATAGGTTTGCTGATCAAATAGTACTGGGAGATATGAATATATGTCAGACGTATTTCATACCGATTGTTTGGCCGTTCTTGGCACACTGATTTTGACTACGGATAACTCCGTTTATCTGATCAAAATATAGGGCTCATGGTGGATGTGACCAGTCGATAGGGGATGCTTACTCCTCCTAGGCACCTGACCCCACCTCTGGTGTGTCCAGGAGTCTGTGTTTGCCAGTCATCTATTTTGTATATCTTATAGGAGTTATGAGATTGAACACTGTTCGTTATCTTTCATCTTTCATATCCCAGACAATGGAACGGGTGCATATGAGTTACAGAACTAATGCTGGATTCCCACAAACCCTTACAAAGATACATTTCTGGATCCTGGAAATGTTCTATCACCCCCTATCTTTGCTTCTCGCGAAAATATTAATACCTGTGAACATGAAACTGCTTATATCTTAGATTGATGAGTCTGTCAGATAATTTTTATAGTGAAAATGTTGTACACACAGATATAGAGCTCCATATGTTTACAATAAAATATAACCTGTACTGAAACTATTTCTACAGCTGAAATATATATCTACACTTATAACAAGATATACCAAATGAATTATGCGTTACACTTTAAAAAAGTATTGATTAAACCCTAAAGCTATTATTTGTTTCCTTTATCACTTTGAAGCATGGTCGTTAGTTGAAAAAAAACTACTTAATTACACTCACAGCGTACAATCAATTATACAATAACGGTTAGCTATTGCTTTAACTGGATCTTTGTAGTGTAAATATTGAATAATAGAAAAACTTGGAATTAGTTTGTCCGTGATATATCACACATTATCACACATTAAAAGCAAGACTATATAGGTGGGTCTTTAAATTTCTTTTAAAACAGTAGAGTTTCTTCACATTTCTAAGTCCACATGGCAGAATGTCGCTGCTGTCAAGTGAAACCTTCTCTCTCCATAAGTCTTTGTCTTGGTGAGGGACTGTAACCGCTGGTAACGAACAGTGATCAATCTCATAACTCCTATAAGTAATACAAAATAGAGAGTTGCAGAAACACGTACCCCTGGACATACCAATGGTGGAACCAGGTTTCTAGAAGGAGTAAGCATCCCCTGTGGACCTCTCACACCCACCTTGACCCGTATATAGTGATTACGTTAACTTCAATATTTGGCCATATACGGGTGGGCATGCGATTTTGTATTGGCAAACTAGATCGTTATAACGACCACAGAATTTGCAAAATGCCGACTTTAAATGAGACTGTTGAAACCCCTGTACCATCGACGTGTTTGTCAGTAGCTTGCCTCGCTTTAAAAACTTACCATGCGCAGAACAAGCCATTGCGTATCGAGTCAGTTGAGACATATAAACAACATATGGAAGTGATAATGGAATATTGCTACATAAATATGGAAGTTAACGATAAAGAAGCTGAAAACATCCCGTTTGTCATAAAGTTGAATTGTTAGTTTGCCGTTAATATCTACTTTCAATAAAATATCTAAGTATGAAACTGGCGTTTTTTATTTCGAGCTCAGAGGGATATATCGAATAGGTATATGGATGGAAGTTAGTGTTGTTAATAGGTAAAACGTCGTCGCAAAATCTCTGTCGAATTGAAGGTCACAGCAATTATTTATTTCTTCTCTCGTAGAAGTTTTTGAATAAGTTCTGCTTTCATATGAAAGTAAAAACAGGTCAATTCTATTCAACATTTAGTTAGCCAGTTCAACCTTTCATTGGGTCAAATGGTATCTGACGTATTTCATACAGATTGCTAGGCCGTTCGTGGCACACTGATTTTGACTACGGATAGCTCCGTTTATCTGATCATGATATAGGACTCATGGCGAGTGTAACCGGTCGACAAGGGATGATTACTCCGTATAGGTACCTGATCCAACCTCTGCTATATCCAGGGATCCGAGTTTTCCCCAATTCTTCATTTTGCACAGGTCATATGAGTTATGGAAATTATCACTTTTCGTCATCTTCACCTTTCATTTTTTTTAAATAAAGAAGTGTTCGTCTAAAGTGTTGAAATCAGAAATGTATCATTTTAAAAAGTGTCTGTCTGTTTTTATTAGTGTTTTACGAAATGTGTTATTTTTTATGTTGAAAGTTACTGCTGGCTTTTTTTTGTGTGTGTCTGACATCTTAAAAAAGGTGATAACAAACAGATTTTCCTTGATGAATACTTAAATCAAGCTATATTATATAAGTGGATATTGATACAGTTTTCCCCATTTTCAACCTTTAATATTGGTAAGTCACATGGGGATGGAGCTACCTTAACAAGCAGTTTTTTATTTCAGTATTTTTTTGTTTCTAAATTGTTAAAAATGTATAATCATATGTTTAGTAATCATGTATCCATATGCATGTTTATGAACAAGAGATACACTATAATTAGCAATATTATAATTATCCACCTTGATCATATTTTGTGCCTCGAAAAGACTCCTTGCATCCTGCTGTACAGATTCCATTGATTTTATCACACGTGTTATTGATACAGTTGTTGCTACATTCATGTTGACAGTTTATTCCATAGGAACCATCACATTCTAAAGTAAAAGAGAGGACATTCATTCTAAAAATCAAATAAAACAATACCGAATTGTAAATGCAAAAAACAATTGGTAAGACATTTGAAGATGTTTAAATAAGGTGCATTATATATGTATGTTATTACACGAAAAGCTCTTGATTGTGAAAGGACCGTACATTGTCTCAAGTTATAGTAAATATATACACATATATTGTCACTACAGTAAATTTATCCGAAGTGTTGGATCAAGTCGAGTTGACAGGCGCAGAACATCAGATCAAAAGACACGAAGTGTCGAGTTTGATCTCATGATCCGCAGCTGTCAACAAAACGTGACCAAACTCCCCCGATCAAGTTACTGCATTACTGATAAATTTATTATTTACCCTCTTATGCATTTTAAACCCACATTCATACGATGATAAATGTAATCTAAATTATCACAAACACAGACATACTGTGGAATTATATTTTGTGCACGCAGTTTTGTTTTTGACGTGGTCAATGCTTTCCGCGAGGATTCATTGAGACATCATCCGTTTCATAGGATATGGATAGGCAATCAGGAAACCGGATCATACTCTGTGAAATTCACAGAATAAAAAAACAAAGAATTAATCGGTATATAATCAAATTAATACACGTCTCTCGCCATGCATTTACAACTGATGCTGATAGTATTCCATACAAAAGTTTGGAAACAACAGGCGTGTTAATCAGGAGCATTGTGAAAGTGGAAATTTAGTGGAAGTATTTTCAAACCCGCCATAAACACCACGCCTTTAGGTGAAAAGGGATGCTATATCGTCGAAACAGTATGTAAAGAGTGGTTTAACAATTAGCATCATACACATCAGATTTATTTCTTATTAATTTGTTTTATCATTCAAATTCACTTTATTCAAAACATGATTTCATCACATTCCCATAATATTCCAATTGATCTCTATCAACTCATTTACATTAATTTCCCAATGAAAAAAAATTAACAAGAAAAGAAAATCTCCAAATCATTACGAAATCCAAAGATTGATGTCGGAAGAAAATAGAAATTTAAAGAGTTGAGGGAGGGGGTGTAAACTCCCGTAAGTTTTTATCATTCGACATGGATTACACTTTTAATGTACACTTTCATTAATTTTGTAAATAAATGGTAGAAAAGGTATATTGATTATCATCTATACTCCTGTGTTTTTACTTGTTAATCGATAAGTTTCCACATTCATCATATGTAGTTTTAGAGAGGGGATGGGGGTCTAGGTGAAAACAATGTGAATTCATTTTTTATCAGATAGTGAACTTTTGATCTCACTGCTTAGGCTAGAATTCAGCAAATTTACAATCGTTTATAAAAATCGAAGCATGTGGTATTGCCTTAATCGCATATGAAAAATATACCATTTGTTAAAAATAAACTCCTCAATTCTAATACAAATGTTTGACATGTCATTTTTGCAAACAGTATTTCCACAACAGCTCACCTTTGATACAACTGATTCCCATGTAACCGGGAGAACAGTTACAAACCCCGTCAGTGTGTCGACATACATCGATACATTTCTCTGAGCAGACATTAGAACAATTTGTACCAAAACGGCCATTTTCACATGCTACAATAGAAGGATTTTAAAATAAATTCTAGGGTTTTATATTGTAAGAACGTCTATGTTCTACACACCCAGTAATAATGAATAAATAAAAAAATGAATATCTAGAAAGGAAGTCAGTAATAAAAAATAATTATAATAAATAGAACACGTTTTACATGTGTTACACCTCTCCCCTATGTATCCATCAGCACACCCATCTACACATTTCCCATCTGTGTGCCGACAAATTCTGCTGTGTAAACAGTGATTACTGCATGTTTTCTTACATAAGTTTCCAAAGTATCCGGGAGAACAAGCTGTCGGAGAGAAACAGGTGCCGATCATTAACGTATATTACAGAGCAGGTATTAAAATTTCTCCAGTAATATTCATTGATAAGCGTGGCTTTACCACTATATTTCCATAAACATTGCACACGTACTTACACATATTACAATATCGTCCTGTATATCCTGACTTACACCCAGTGTCACAATATCCAGTCTCTCTGTTACAGATGTCATCATTAAGGCAATGACCACTACAGTTGTAGATACAGTTCGGACCATACATTCCCTTTTTACATTCTGTAAATAGTGTATTCTAAATATGTTGTCTTTTGAGTCATGTTTACTACATCTTTTGTAAATAATAATTCTTTTTCAAGTAAGATGTGTATTCTGACAAATGGTTTTTCAATCATAAAGTTATATCGAGTCAATTACCAACATTCAAACAACGCTTAACAATTCGCTTTACCGGATGTGTGGCATTCTCAGATAATGCTTACCGTAATACTCATTGAAATTGTAATTTCAAATAAAATAAAAGTTGTATTGATTTGATTACCAACATTACCGAAAGTGTGACATATAATGCTTGCCGTATTACTGATTGAAGTTCTAATTGCAAATAAAATCTCGGATCAAAATGCTAAGAATCTAATGGGATATTACCCATAATAAAATAATCTAAATGATTCAGCATTTGCATTGGCATATGTACACCATGTGGCGTGTGCTTATCACATCCATTGACCCACATTAGAGATACTTTTATCAACTAGCTAGTTATTATCTGTTTGATATATTTTTGAATTGTTTCTTGTTATCCACAGTGGCAGGTTCTTGTCGACTTGCTAGTTTAATGTCTTTAAATGCACACCCGTTAACATTTTTCCGTTATGCTAGAAAATATTTGTTTGAAAATTACTCTATTCGTATTCAGAGAAAATATTGATTTATTTTCTTTAATGTGTACGTGAATATAAAAATCGTAGAAGTAATTTAATAAATCTCTACTTTGGTGTGCAAATATAACAAAACAGACGTAAACATTTGATATATTAGATAGCCAATTCAATACGGCATAAAATCAATAATTACTCAATAATTATTGATTACAAGTTGAATAATTATCATTCCATGCTGATGCAATTTTAGCATTTTATCTCTTTTATTTCAAAGTTTAAAATTATGAAAGGTGAAGATAACGAACAATGATCAATCTCATAACTCCTACAAACAATACAAAATAGATCGTTGGACAAACACGGACCCTGGACACACCATATGTGAGATCAGGTGCCTAGGAGGAGTAAGCATCCCCCGTCGACCGGTCACACCCTCCGTGAGCCCTATATCCGGATCAGGTAAACGGAGTTATCCGCAGTCAAAATCAGTGTGCAAAGAACGGCCTAACAATCGGTATGAAACATATCAGACAGCATTTGATCAAATGATATGTTGTATTGACGCACTAGATCGTTATAACGACCATAGAATTTGCGAAATGCTGACTTCAATCGAGACTATTGAAACCCCTGTACCATCAACTTGTTTGTCAGTAGCTTACTTCGATTTAAAAACTGACTATACGCAGAACAAGCTCTTGCGTATCGAATCAGTTGAGATATATAAACACCATATACAGGCGATAATGGAATATTGCTATATAAATATGGGAAGTTGACGATGGAGAAGCTGAAATCATCCAGTTTGTCATACAGTTGAGTTATCAATTTGCCGTTAATGTCTACTTTCAAAAAAATATATAAGTATGAAACAGAAGTGTACATATACGTACAGTGGAGCCTCGGTAATCTGGACGCCATTAATCTAGACGCTTCACCTTTCGGATGATTTTTCTAGGGAACGGAATTTTTATACATTATTTTGCATCATTAATCCGGAAATTCGCGTTCCGGATCCGGACCGTCACTTTTTACTACAAAACGTTATAATGCATTGAAAATTGTACCGTTAATCCGGACGGTAATTTTGTTTAGGGTAGGTCTGCGTCAGACAAATTTAGCAAGGCGTAAATTGTAAAGAAAACAAGTCAAACTGTCTAATTGAAGCGATTACCTGTATCCTGTCAACACCTCCCTTTAATTAGGTGATGTGTGATGATATGTCAGTTAGATAGCACGTGTCGATCGAGACATTGTATTGCCAATTTTGGCAGATATGATCTTCATCGCGTATAGTGTTGAATTTTGTAAATAAATCTGTAGCATATTATTTTATAGTCTTGATGAATAGCCTAATAGTTTTAATAAATTAAACATCATGCCGTAATGGTAATTTTTTTTAACTGCTACACATATCAGTTGTACTGATTCGTAAATTGATTATAGGCTTATCCAAAGCTAAAGAGTGTATATTATACTTCTAGATTCTGGATTTTATACTGTTGATTGACGTGAAATATACATGTATGTTCATGCACATGTATCAGTAGTAAGTTTTTAACATTTAGAATGTCACGCATGTAGAATGTACCTATGTACAATACCGCAACGTTATTCTTAACATTCCCATCCTGCTCTATCGTGCGTGTATCCTATCGTATTGTGCGCGTATCCTATCGTATCGTTCGTGTATCCTATCATATTGTGTATCAGGTTTTCCGTTTTCTATCGTGTTTTGCGTTTATCAGGTCTATCGTGTATCGTGTTTTGCGTGTATCAGGTTTTCCGTTTATCGTGAAAATCGTTTATCGTGTAGCTTCGGAAACTATCGGGATCGTATATTAAATCTAATGAAAAAGTACGATACTTTCAGAAAGCTTTACTCGTTTTGTTAAAGAAGCTTTTTTAAGAATCGAGGAAAGACAGTGTATCTAAAGGAGAACATAAAGCTGTCGATTTTAAGGCAAAAGAAGAGCTATTTGTCAGTCGATCGATGGTGAAAATTTATCACAATTTCATTCTAAGTAGTCTGGAAAATAGGCATTAATTTGCCACGCAAACCGAGGACAGTAAATCTGAAAGCTCCTTCATCTGGAGTTCATAAACATTTCCTTGTTTAGAAACAATTATTTGTAATTAACACAAACAGAGAAATGGGAAGGTCCGATTTGAAAGGAAAAATCAGTAAATTACAAGATTAAGTTTTAAAGGGGTGCAGGGGTGTTGCATTTCCCAAATTCTGCTCAACTGGGCATGAATCAGCTTTCATGGTTCTTTTTTCATCTGTACATGTATACATGCACTAATAGTCGCACTTCTAGATACTGAAAATCTATGCTGGTTTTGATGATTATTTGTTTTTTTTTTACATACTAAACACAATTTTTTTAAGCTTTTCAATATTGCGAATTTAAAACAACTCGGGTTTTGTTTATGTTTTTTTTAAAAATAGTTTATTCATTTTTTGTTTACAAAAGATCAATACAAATAAATATGTTCCAATTACTTATGACTATCACTTATCACTCATAGTGTAGAAATATCTAACATATGAGGATGTGGTGTAGTGCAGTGAATTTTTTAAAGGGGTCGTTATGAAAATAATTGTAGTTGTTGAATGAACGGTGAACTTAGAGCTTGATGCAAAATAACCCCCCTCCTCGCTACACACAAAATATTACTTGGTTTTATTTCACATTCAAGATAATAGACATTAGAATAAGAGAGCTACGTATACTGAAGCATGCTATCACTACAATATATTACATTTAGTTAATTCCCTGTATATTTTATATATTAAACATTAGGTGACAATACAGGTTTTAGAATCATTGGCTGATAAAATTCATATATATATCAAATAATGAATTAAATACCGTATATAGTTTAGTTTTCTGATTTTAGCTGTGATGGCGTAAAAATCATCAATGGAATAAAAAAACAACAACCCATGTACGACCGTGGATTGAAGAAATTATACGTTATTGGTATATAATGAATATTGAAATCCTTCAATATTATTATCAACATAATGTAATTATGTTGTAGGTATCAAAATATCGTTCTGTCTAAATTGTTTCTAAATTTTCAACATTTCTATCAGGTTTTCCGTTTATCGTGAATATCGTTTATCGTGTTTTGCGTTGATCAGGTCTACCGTGAAGATCGTTTATCGGGTTTTCCGTTTATCAGGTTTACCGTGTATCATATCAAATTGTGCATGTATCCTATCCTATCGTGCGTGTATCGTGTTCTATCGTTTATCATGTCAAGAATAACGTTGCGGGTACTGTACGATTGATTATTGTTACGATGTTGTAGAGCTTTATTGCTTTCGAATTTTTGAAACTCCGGGTAGAAGAGAGAAAATTACCATTTTAAGGAAAATGACAATTAAATTGTGTATGTACTCGTAATGTTAGTTTAATCCGACCTTTGCTCCGTTATTATCGCATCATGAAAATAATAGGTGAGCGTGACTAGATCAAAGCAGTAGTAGGTCTTGACATTACGAGCTTAAATTATTTTGTTCTCCCGATATTGTCTTGGATAATTATAGAATACGAAATATAAACTCTGGCAGATTGAATTTTGGTTAAAGAATTTTGTCAACTGACATGATAATCACGAAATTCTTATATCAACTTTGGACGATGAAGATTGTTTTAACAGACCGCCGAACCCGTGAATCGTGACAGATGGAAATTACCGACCTCTTTAAGACGAAAAGGTGTGATGGAATATTGTGATGAAATAGTGTAAATGATTATGTTAGTTACTAATGATTTATTTACTTATAGTTACATAAAGTGCTTCACCATTTGTTTTAGTGCATACGGTACACAGTTTTGTATATTTTATTTGTAGGGCTCATATATATGTACAATGTAAGCACAAGCAAATACACTGAACAGCTACATTAAATTTTAGTGTTTTGAAATACATGTAAATGTTAACATCGTCATAATTTCTTTACTAATGCAAATGGTTAATTCCAATGATGGAATGTGTTTAAGTCACTATATATCATTAAAGTAGGCATATATTGGTTACTTATGTAAAGATAGAAAATATGCGATTCAATTATCCGGAGGCTTCATTTATCCGGACGATTTTGCTGGGAACCTAAGTGTCCGGACTAACGAGGCTCCACTGTATACCTTTGATTTTTTGGGGCCTATATATCATTTGTATAGTATTTATAGGAGTGCGGACCAACCGGTAATTTGTTGATGATTGTTGATATATGTTTAGAATGAAACGATGATGATAACGAACAGTGCGCAATCTCATAATTCCGACAACGAATAAAAAATTAATCGTAGAGAATAAGGACCCCTGGGCACAAAACAGAAACGTGTACTTTTGGATATACCACAGATAATGTTCAAGTACATGCTCGCAGGCACCTGGTCATCTTTTCATGAGTCACTTATACATCTACTTGCTCATATCTAATTTCCTTCTTTAATCAGTGCTTTATCTAAACGAGGCATAAATTCGAACAAAAAAGAACGACAACAAATGCTTACGTATTTCACACTGGGCACCTATCCATCCTTCAGCACAACCATTATCACACTGACCGGTCACAGGATTGCATGAGACATTTTCTTTACAGTGTCCCACACACTGGAATTGACAACTATCGCCATACCACCGAACAGGGCATTCTGTTTGTAACAAAAAAATCTATATACTCTTCAAATAGAGAAATATCAACCAACATCAAAGTCTTTGGAAAATAAATCATACTATTAGTCCAAATGCTTTACCTTTAGACAACAAGTGTTTTTGCATTGCATGGGGACACTATTCTGTGAAATACTGGTATGAGTTCAATTGTTAAGTTTTCGACAGAAAAGCTATTTATTCTCACTGTAAAACACTACAAGTTGTCCGAAAGAAGTGGAAGTCACGTTATCTGATTGATGCTTCTATCTGGAATATATATACTTTTAAAAACATTCAAACTATAAATATAATCTAACTTTGCAAATATGTTCGAAGGCAGTGCAGAAATTTATACTAAAACGAATAATCTGAATCAGAAGTAAAAGAGATCGCTGTGTGTCCATTCAAAATCACAGCTGTTATTTGATATTAACTATAAGCCTTCTGAATACGAGTAAAACCAGGAAACCCCATGAGGACATACGGGTGACATTAATTATCTTTTGATTCCATTTACATACCGTTTTACCAAAATATCATCAACATAGAATACATATAAAAATAATACCTCGACAAAAGAAATAGTTATTGTAGGCTGTATCAGTATGAGTACTTTGGATTTAATCTGTTTTTAGAGTGAAAATCAGTAAACATCAAGCATGTTTTGAACAAGAGTCCCATGGGCCTAGAATCGCTTTTATGATACATTGTAGAACAGGCAAAAATTCTCATTAACAAAGATTCATCAATTAACAAAGTTTGATGATGTTAAGTCAAATAGTACCTGAAAATTGAAATGTAACTGTCCAAAAGTAGGTCACGATGGCCTTCGTTTGGTCGACACACTAAAGAATCATGATGCATCAACTGACAACTCAAATAGTATTCAAATATAGCCGTCAAATTCCAAAAGAAGGCCACAGTGACCTACTTTTTGGGCGACACACTCCAAAGACTCAAGATGCATCAACTGACAAAGTTTGATAATTGAAGTCAAGTAGTATCTGAAATATTCAGATATAAACGTCAAATTCCAAAAGTAGGTCACAGTGACCTACTTTTTGGTCGACACACTCTGAAGACTCAAGACCCATCAACCGACAAAGTTTGATGTTTGTAAGTCAAATAGTATTTGAAATATTCAAATATAGCCGTCAAAATCCAAAAATAGGTCACGGTGACCTACTTTCTAGTCAACGCACTCTGCAGACTCAACATGCATCAACTGACAAAGTTTGATAATTGTAAGGCAAATAGTATCTGAAATATTAAAATATAGCCGTCAAATTCCAAAAGTAGCTCAAGGTGACCTATTGTTTGGTCAACAAACTATGAAGGCTCAAGATGCATTAACTGACAAAGTTTGATGATCCTAGCTTTCATAGTGTCTAAAATATGCATTTAAAATTGAAAATGTGAAATTTGAATGTCTGCAAAATTCAAAAAGTAGGTCAATGTGACCTACTATTTTTATAAATATGTTTTGAGGCCTCCAGACGCATCAACTTACAAGGTTTGATAATTCTGAACCTCTCGGTATCTGAAATGACAACCTAAAATGTATTCATAAATGATTAGCCATAAAATTCAGAAAGTAGGTCATGGTGACAAACTTATCAAATGACACAGTTGAAGGTCGCATGCTCCATCAACTGACAACTTTTGATAATCATAGGCTCAAAAGTGTCCAAGATATGCATCAAAATCCATTTAATTATAATTACCTGCGAAATTCAAAAAGTACGTCACCATGACCTACTTTTGAAACAACATGATATTAGGTCCTAAGATGCATCAACTGACAAAATTTGATGATCCTAGTTCTTATACTAAGCAAAATATCAAAGTTTTAACAAAACAAAATTTAAGGTCAAATTTGAAGTGATTTTGAGACCACACCCTTTGCCCCAGGATGATGCCTTGAACATTCTTTTTTATCTACAACCTATCCTCATCCTTATGCATAAGTTTGGTGATAATATGCCAAGTGGTTCTTCAGAAGAAGATTTTTAGCAACCACTACTTTTGTTTGCATTTTCCTAATTATCTCCCCTTGTTAAAGGGTCACAACCCTAGTTTTAACACAAAAAAAATCCCTTAGGCCAAGGATACCCTGTGACAAATTTGACAAAAAATGGCCAAGAGGTTCTTGAGATATAGCCCTTTTTCCAAAAAGTTTACACACACCGCACACCACACGCCAGACATATGGCCATATAATTAGCTCTTCGAGCCTTTGGCTCAGAAGAGCTAAAAATGTGGAAAGTGGCATAATAATAATAAAAAATAAAATTCTGTGTAAAGCGTGTCCATGCCCATTTAAGTATGACACTAGAATTTCTCTTTACACAAACACATATTTACCACTGTTTATCATGAAACTCTTTTTTTTAAACTCAAGCATACACCAATTTATTGTAATCGACATTGATAATCGAAATTAATCTCACTCTTTGATAATTATACTTGTTTTCTTGGGCTTAACAGTGAATTGAATACATTTCTAAATAAAAATGTACACCCATGTCAAGGTTTACAGACATTCTGCAGTTATAATATGACATTTGTTCTGTCATTATCAAGAGAAATGTATGAGTAAATCACACCTTTATAAACAAAAGGCAGTTTATTCCCATTTTACTGTCAAATTACCTCCCTTGAAAGCTATTCAGATTCTGGAGGTAAAAACGACATTGTTTACACTGTCTATATAATCAAAAAATACCATTCAAGACAACTGTCAGTTAAGCATTCACAAAGTTGTAGAAAAATAATAACATGAGTACCATTTTGAAACAACAGCAATTAAATTATTTGAAAAATGAAGACATTGGAGTCATTGAAAAAGATATTTCCATTTTGAGCACCTTTCCATAGTCATTTATGTCCAGAAGACTTTTTTCATGTGAATAGTATAAATGTAAATATGCTAAAATATACTACTCAAAATTTGATAAGGATCATAGATATTTTCATGTTTAAAAAATTAATAACTGCATAACTGGCAATATTGTGTTCAAGTGAAATCAAAAACGTCTTCAACAAACTTGCAGGTGCATTTCATGCCATGGGAAATGCGTTTCTCATCACATTTTATGCTTTTACTACCATTACACGATTTTTACTCAGGCATCGGTGTCTGATTCTTTCTAAAATTTCAAACTCACTTGAGTATTTACACTACGTTTATCAACACAATGCCCCCTCAACGTGTTAGGCGTCGCCTGACGACAGAACAACTGGGCAGATGTATTGGAATGCTTGACGCTGGCTATTCACAACGTGACGTTGCAAATACACTCAACGTCAGCCAAAGCGTTGTAAACAGGGCCTGGAACCGACAGCAAACTTTTGGTACAGCAGCACACTGACATGGGGTGGTCGTCAGAGGTCGACAACCCAACGCCAAGACCATTTTGTGGCTCTTCAAGCACGACGCCATCCCTTCTGGACAGCAACCAGCCTACGTAACGACCTCCTGAACGCCTCGGGGGTGAATGTGTCCACTCAGACGATACGGAGTCGGCTTCTCAATGCAGGTCACAACTCAAGAAGGACATGTGTTCGAGTTCCTCTGACTGTTCGACACCGGCGGGAGCGATTGGACTGGGCTGAAGATCATGTCACTTGGACACAGAACGATTGGGTTCAAGTTCTGTTCACCGATGAGTCCAGGTATTGTATGGACTTTACAGACAGGAGGCACCGAGTGTGGCGACGACAACGTGAACGTTTCCATGATGCCTACATCAGTGAACATGACCGTTATGGTGGTGGTTCCATCATGGTCTGGGGTGGAATCAGCTGGGATGGAAGAACATATCTTCATGTCCTGAAGAGAGGAACAATGACGGAGGTGCGGTACCGGGATGAGATCCGTGATCTTTACGTCAGACCCTACGATGGTGCTGTTGGCCCTGAGTTCATCCTGATGGATTATAACGCCCGTCCTCATCGCGCCAGGGTGGTGGAGCAGTACCTTCAGCAGGAGACAATTGTCCGTATGGACTGGCCAGCGCGCTCGCCGGACTTGAACCCGATTGAGCATGTATGGAACATGCTGCAGGTTGCCCTTTCACGCCGTAGAGCACAACCCACGACTTTGGCAGAGCTCGGAAACGCCCTCGTGGAAGAGTGGAACAACCTTCCCATTGGAAACATCCGGGTGTTTATTGACAGCATGGTTCGACGTTGTCAAGCCGTCATTGATGCAAGGGGAGGCCATACCCGGTATTGACACTTCATCGACTAAGTGTAATGATGGACTATCCCCCAAAACTGTGTAATTCTTTCTCTGGTTTGCTGTTAACTTTTTGTAATGAAATGCCTTTTGGTGTTGTTATCAGATTTCAAGCATTCTGTATTGATAAAAGTTCATACGGTTCATGAATTTTCATCCATAACCTGAGTAAACACGTTTCTGAGTCAAATTTATGTCTTTTGTTATGTTAGTGGTAAATTACACACATATAACCTAGTGATCCTTATCAAATTTTGAGTAGCATATTATTAAACATGAAAGGTAAACCTTTCCTAGAGAATGAAAATATACATATCTTGACCAACATAGCAATGTGATTAATAATATTTTCATGTTCAGTCAATAGGCCAACGATTATTGTTTGTGAATCAAATTGCACTCTTTTCCCTGTCTTTTGTAATATCCAAATATACAGGCATGACTAAATTCTGGCAACAGATGGACAGTAAAGAAATATATGTTTAATGGTTTCTGGTTGTTCGGAACAGATGGAGCAATCCCTCTTATCTAATGTTTATCTTATGGACACATCTAATTAAGAATACAACTCATTTAGACATAGTTTAATGTACAGTGCAATCATGGGTAATACAATATTGAAGTAAGCTAGTTACCTATATTGCGATGAAAAACATTATTCAGGCTCATTCTAAATGTATGTTATATCTATAGTAAATTCAAATACTGTAGTATTTATGAAAAGGTGACTTTTTTGGGGAGTGTGTGTGTTGTGTTTCACAATTCTAAACAATGTCATGACAGTTGAACTAAAGATACAGAATATTGCTGCTGTTCAATACAGGGAGCACAGGTATATTTGCAATCTTTTTCAAGGGAAGAGAGTTGTCACAACATGCAATTTTTCTAACTCATTCTTTTGAATGACACCTACTATTTTCCACTTGGAAGTGCATAAGAATAGGCATATATACTTATATTCTACCAAAATGTGGGAGGGGGTTCGGACTCTCCATCCTTCCCTTTAAAATTACACCTAACATAGATTCTCCAATGAAATAAGGATGTTAAAAATAACAATAATGGGAAAATTCTGTACTGTTATGAAGTCGCACAATAGAATAAAAAATCTTCATATACAATGCCAGTATTAAAGGTGGTAGTATCCATGATTTTATGTAATAATCTCCAGAATTTTTCAGAATCCATATTTGAGTTACACCACTTCTGGCATATGTAGTCGTAAAGCAAGTTTGAAGGTTCTCATTCGCAGCAGTTTATATTTTCGTCAGGAGCAAATATAAGGGCTTGGTATGGCACTTACTGGATCCAGCAATGTATCTTTGTTTGTAAGGGTTTTTATGTAGTTTGGGAATCCAGTATAGGTACGGTAACTCATACTCATTTGCCCATTACCTGGGATATTAAATGTGTCTAAAACTGAAGCATAGTTTTGAAGAATTTCTTCTTTTGAAAGGGCAGCTGGAGTGTAAGTACGATTACCAAAAGTGAAATCAATGCCAAGTTCGTTTAAAGTACAGTTGTAATAATGAGCCTTACAAACAAAGACAATGTTGTTACAAGCTTTGTCAGGAGCAACCAAAACATATTCCACATGTAATCTATCTAATTCTTTTATCACTTCTGGTTTACTAAACACAGAAGGATAGATGATGCGTACTTTTGTTTTAAAATGTCTTATTCGGGATTCAACATTACTCTTATACTTTTGAAGTTCTGTCGCTAATTGAAAGACCGAGGTTCTCTGTTTTTAGGACCTTTTAGAATACGTGATTTGAGATCCTCATTATCAACTATATCTACATCACCAGTAATGACATGTCCAGCTGGACTATAGTTGAAAGAAGATGAGAACAAGAATACGTTGGTGGATTACGCATAATATGCTCTATATCTAGGTACTGCAAAGTTTGTTGATAATTAAAAAGCTGGATGCAATAGTAGAAGTATATTTACAGGAAACACAGGGTGTAGACTTGAACTTGAAATAAGTTGGATATAAATGCGAAAGGTTTTGTAACATTGCATTGGAGTTGTTTGTCTTCGTATATTGGGAATCTTTTTTTTTTTTTTGCTAAAAGACATTATCTAAAGTATGTTATAAAATGTATCTATAGGAGTGAAAAATTTCGAATAAGACACCCAAACAAACAAACATCAGCAAATGAGCAAAAACTTACTATTTTCACAAAATGTTCCCATCCATCCAGGCAGACATTCAAAACACGTCCCATTTACGATGTTACATCTCTGTTCCTTACAACTGACCGGACATGTCAAGTTACAATTACTCCCATAAACACCCGGCTTCTTACAACCTGAAAAAAAAGAAAAATAAGAGTAATCAGAAGATAAGAAGTTTCACACCAATGTTTTGAAATGAAATAATTACATAGTTCTTGTTACTGCCTTATGCTTTGATGTGTAAATGAATTGAATTTTAATCTTCAAGTTGTTTTTGTCATATCAATCTATTGATTAAACAGTGAAGATATGAAACACTGACGAATCTCATAATTCCTATAAAAATGCAAAATTAAGAGTAGGACACACACGTACCCTTGGGTACACCAAAGGTGAGATCAAGTTCCTAAGAGGAGTAAACAAGCCATATAAACCGGTCACACTCGCCTTAATCCTATATTTTGACCAAGGAAACGGAGTAAGCCGTAGTCAAAATCAGTATGTGTAGAACATGCTAACAATGAAAATGAAACACATCAGACAGCAGTTGGTGTAATAACAGGTTGTATTTGTAAATTAGATAATTTTAACGATGACATAATTTGCGAACTCTAGATTTTCAACAAGACGGTTGAAAGATCTGTAATAGGAATTTCTTTCTCTATAGCCTGTTTCAATTTAGAAATTGATCATAAGCAGAACATACTGTTGCGCATCGAATCACTAACGAGCCATATACTATTCAAATAGCGACAAACAAGATGATGGTACAGGGGTTTCAACAGTCTCGATTAAAGTCAGCATTTCGCAAATTCTATGACCGTTATAAGGATATAGTTCGTTAATACAACCTATCATTGGGTCAAATGCTGTCTGACGTGTTTCATGGCAATTGTTAGACCGTTATTAGCACACTGAGTTTGACTACGCATTATCTGATCAGGATATAGGACTCACAGTGGATGTAACCGGTCGACAGTGGATGCTTACTCCTCTGAGGCACCTAATCCCAACTCTGGTGTATCGAAGGGTCCGTGTCTGCCCAACTATCTATTTTGTATTGGTTATAGGAGTTATGATATTGATCTCTGTTCGTTATCTGCACCTTTCATTGGTAATGATGTAGAAGCTTAAATCATCCGAACCCCTAATAACGGTGAGTTCTTACTCTGCCTTTCACATCTATACAAACCCCGAAGCGTATTACTACACCACTTGCACGGAACGTGACGAAACGATTATTGCACAGAGAGCTGAACAGTTTGCATCGAATGCTGGACGATCTGCACGGAACGGTGAACGATTTCCAATGAACGTTTCGCACGAAATGCTGACCACTTTGTAGGCGTGGCTTGCACGCTATGTGAACGGTCTACAAAAAGGGTAGACATAGCCTGGACGCTTTATATTTTCGACATTATTTGGTCCAGCCTGGGATTAGTTTAAACAAGAAATAGATTCAATATTACGGCATTATTCTAGATATAAAAAATGAGCTGAGAAAGATATGATAATGATCCATTGATCATGTAAGACGCGGTAAATTTCATTCTTACTTATTGGATCAATGACTTATGAACACGTCGGAATTAAAACAAATGAATATTTCGGAGATGAAAAAAAGATATGCAAAAGCATATCGTCATGGAATATTGATTATTTAACTTTTATTCATTCATTGCTTTATCAAATTCATTGAAACTGGACATGAAATGGTCACGTCTGTTTCGCTATTTTTGTACATTGATTCTGGGTGTCTTTAAAATATCTATGTAATTTGTATTAATGTATTCCAGGTCTCGTCCCAAAGACATATGTTAATTAAACCTATTAATTTTATTTACATGTAGAAAAGCATATAAAATAATCAATAAAAAACTTCTCGTCAGGCAAGACTGAAACGTATTCGAAAGGGAAGGGGGTTTCAAACGATCTGCACGAAACGGTAAACATGACCTACAAGGTTTGATTGTTTCGGCATTATTTGATTCTCCCTAGGGTTATTTTAAACAAGAAATAGTTTCAATAGAATATTGATATTCAGATAATTTAAAAAAGGTTGAGAAATAAATGACAATTATCCATTTTAAAATGATTGCTCATGTAAGACGCGACAAATTTCATTTTTACTTATTAGCTCAATGAGTTACGAATAAGTTGGAATAAAAAGAAATGATTTTTTTACTTTGGAAATAATAGAAAAAGATGCAAAAAGGGTATCGTTATGGAATATTAATTATTTAATCAGCCTTTATTTATTCGACCACTGTTCGTTATCTTCATCTTTCGATTAAATGCATTGAAAACTCGCGTCTGATTTGCTATATTTGTATATGGTGGACTGTTAGTCTCCGAGGGTCTCTTCACTCCAGTAGCTAAGTACTTTGTTACTAGCTTGAAAATACGGATGCATATTTAATTGATGCTATAAAATTTAGAAATTCATTCCAAAATTAAGAATTATATCTCCCTCATGCATTGTTCTGTTCCTTGGACGAATTTGACTCGAGTTCTTTGCACTTTAGTTTTCCTTTTAGCTCTTACAAGTTTATTGTCATATCGAATTTCCAAAATTTCGGCTTGAGCATCACTGACGAGACATTATTTGTCCAAATGCGCATCTGGTGCATCAAAATTGGTACCGTATATGTATTACATTCAATCTGAGTGTCGTTAAAACACATGTGCAATTTGTATATTCCAGTTCTGTTCTCAAAGACAGATGTTGAATAAACCTATACATTTTCATACATACTACTCAAAATTTGATAAGGATCACTAGGTTATATGTGTGTAATTTACCACTAACATAGCAAAACATAAAAATATCTATGATCCTTATCAAATTTTGAGTAGTGTACTTGTATGACAACATAAAAATGATTTAAAAGGCAAGATTGGAACATATTCTTGGGCGGGGAAGGGGGGACTTGAACCTAGACATCGTATTAGCAAGTCGCTTTTGTCACCTTGGAAAAGAAGGAAAAATGGAAAACAAAAAGAAACAGTGAAGATATGATTGAAATAGACTGAGAAATAAATCAAACATATAAATGAATAGATAAGATAAATAATGACTAACTACAGAAATGACCAATAGATATGCGCTTGAATTAGATTGGTGTATTTACCTCAATTTTAAACCTATAGGAAGCTGCATTCATTTTTGAGAGACAAAAATATATAAACAAAATTTTAATTCCCTTGCCGATTTACACACCTTCAGTACCAATGTTGATTTTAAATATCCTGATTAACTGCCCTCAAGTCTGGTTAAAAATGCAAATTGGGATTTGCGTAGAATATGCAGGTTATACACAGGTCGGTATTTTCATTATGCAGACAGTTCAGTTAAATGATGTTAATAAGAATACTTTTTATCTAAAAGGAGAAACTTGATCATACAAGTTTAACAGGACAAATTGTACAAGAAAGAAAAAAACTACCGAGGGCAGATATATATGTCATGTCTCTGCACTTGCTAGAAACTGCCAGAAGTGATAAAATGGTATCAGATTTTGCTCTCCCTGGTGGTTTTATAATAAACTGTTTTACAGATTTCCAATGCTGAAAGCCCGTCTTATAGACAATTTGATATTATTGCTCAAATTCCCAGGAATATACATTTAACCTAGATCCCATATCGAACTCACTTGCACGTTTTGCATGATCTGTAAGTTTCTAAGGGCGTGGTTTCTATGGGTGTGATCATGTACGAAATGATTCTTGTACGAAATTTTTTGCACGGAAAGACACGAAACGCTTTGGAAGTGAATCGGTAGTAGCACGCTTCGGTGTCTGTAAATTGAATTGTCGAAACTTACAATATACGATATATTGATATCTAGTTATTTGAATGTGTAAAAATAAAACGCCAAAATTAATCAGCAATACCTTCTACGATTACTTCACATAATTCAGGAAAAGCTGGATTTTCGTATCCATCATAAGTAACTCCATCCAACCTCTCGTTGTAAAACATGACGTACTGACTGTATCCAATACAGGTTGTGTTAAAGTCTAACGGAGGGAGCCCAGGTGGTTCATCTTTATGGCAGAGGAACTCATCTCTCTTGGTTGAAGGCATAGATAAATAAATGGAAAATCCTGCAAAGCGACCTCTTTGTCGTATCTCTGAAAACAAACATTTTGACGTCAATATCATGTACTTTTGAGAATCACTGAAATAATGAAATGAAACGACAAAGGAAATCAAAGACGAAATTTAGCAGAGTTATTGCTATTAATTTATTTTTTTGCTTTTCCGATGTCATAGGGCTTCCACAAGTATGTGCATATCAATATATGGCTAGATATTACACGACATATGCTAAGTGTAGCAATATTATAATATATGATGCAATCTACCCAAATTTTGTGCAGATTCAAAATCTTATGTAATAAAAAAATATGTTTCAGAAGTTAAGATTTACGATTTTACTGATGAAATTGAAACTTAACTGATATTCATCAAATAATTTGATTACCCAATCCACCCCCACCCCCACCCTCCAATATGGTCATTAAAATATGTCAAAATAAAAGTAAATGTTTAACGGAAGTGTTGTTGTCACAGATACGTTTCAAAATATCGGCTTTAAAAACATGAAAGGTGAAGATAACAAACAGTGATCAATCTCTTAACTCGCATAATTAATACAAAAAAGAGAGTTAGGTAAAGATGGACTGCTGGACACATAAGAGGTGGGATCAGGTGCCTAGGAGGAGTAAGCATGCCATGTCGACCGGTGAGCAGTATATCTTGATTGGTCAAACGGAGTTATCCATAGGCAAAATCAGTGTGCCAAAACTGCTTAGCAATCGGTTTGAAACATGTCAGACAGCAGTTGGCCCAATGATATGTTGTATTGGCAAACTAGATTGTTATAAAGACCATAGGTTTTGCGAAATGCTCACTTAAAACAACACTATTGAAACTCATGCATCATCAACTTGTTTGTCAGTAGCTTGCCTCGATATTTTGAAGCCGTCGTGCGATACGACGACACATTTTATTTGCAGTATATTTCTAGTTTAAATTGTCTAATAAGTCAAGAATACGTAACATCTCTTTTGTGAATATTAGTATATTAGCTATTTTCATTATAAACACGTATAATCGTTTTTCAAAAGGGTGGGGTGTGGACTTCATAGTTGTTTAAAAATAATAAGTGTAAAAAGGAAACAAAAACTAACATGTTCTTCAAAATCTTAATTTGTGAGTTGGGGTAGGGCTGACGTACACTAAATTCATTTAAATATAATAATATTAGTTAAACTTTACTTTTTTCCCTAACTTCTAATTCTTAAATCCGGTATATAATCCCTTCTGTATATGGATTCAATTCAGAACCTTCACTGCTTTGAAATTGCATTTTTGCCATTCTTTATTACTTTTTAAAAATTGGGGGTAGTCACCAGTTATGTCTTTATTACAAAAGAAAGCCGCCCTCCTCTCTCCGATTCTACGTGCCTGTATTATACATGGCTTTGTGTAATATACATATATCATTGTCTGTCATATACATTCGTGACTAGCTAATATTTTCATCATCAAATTGTGGAACAGGTGTTCAAGTAATAGAGCACAATTTTCAGGCATACGGAGAACTTTACACTATAAACATCCTAACCCCGTTCCATCGACATCGTATATCAAATATAAAGTATGCATGGAGTTGATATTCATATCATATTGTGACCTTTAAATCGCCCCTAATCTGTATGACTGATGCCTTTAAAATTTTTGTTATGTACATAAATAATCCCATTCTACAAAAACAGTTGCAAAATTCTGGTTTATCTGCTATAAAAACAATATGAATGTTTCTGAAATATATTCTAGATAATTTCATCTGTTTGAAAAGTGCAGGGATTAATTTCTGTCATGTATATTAATGATATGCTACGTTTACGAATGTTGACAACCCCGGTAATTCGCCGATGACTGTTGTTATGTTTTTAAATTATAGCATGTTTAGTTTGAGTATGCATTTTTTCCCAAGACTTTTTATTTCTTTCTGGATATATCAATAAACATTCAGCTTGTAACCCGTATGCACCCAAACGTTTTTTTACCATTAGGGCCTCTTGATGTTTTCCAAAAATAAAGTGTTACATGATATTCAACTGACGTCACGGGAAATTACCACGAGGGGAAATTACGGATGCACAGTCACCATATGGGTAATATCGTTTCGGTGTTTAACCGTAACAAGTGTAATGGTACCTGTGAATTTTAGGTGTAATATCACCCCATAGTTATAGTACATTTTACTATTAAAGCCCTTAACCTACTTGCACATTCATTTATTCATCGTATTTGGGTTTTTTTTTTCAAAGATAATATATTATTTCGATAATTAATAACTTCACCTTCATGAAATGTGAAGATAATGAACATTGATCGATCTGTTAACTCCTTTTAGCAATACAAAGTAGACAGTGGGGCAAACACGGACCCCTCAATACACCAGAGGTGGGATCAGGGGCCTAGGAGGAGTTAGCGTCCCCTGTCGATCGATCACACCCGCCGTGAGCCCTATATCCTGATCAGGTAAATGTAGTTATGCGTAGTCAAAATCAGTGTGTCAAGAACGGCCTAACAATCGGTATGAAACATGGAACTCTAGCATATTTTTGCATCCATCATCAGCTTGATCCATATCCTTTACCATATTATTTAAAGAAATAGATCCGGAGAAAATATGATAAACCGAGATTTTCAAACAAAAATATGGCTAGATTATAATTTTTGCGTTGAAATCATATTTTGTTCATGATAATGTTCAATGAAAGGTGACGATAACGAACAGTGATCAATCTCATAACTCCTATAAGTAATACAAAATAGATGGTTTGGCAAACACCGACTCTTGGACACATCAGAGATGGGATCAGGTGCCTAGGAGGAGTGGGCATCCCCTGTTGACCGGTTACACCCGCCGTGAGCCCTATATCCTGATCAGGTAAACGGAGTTATCCGCAGTCAAAATCAATTTGCCAAAAAGGGCCTAACAATCGGTATGAAACACGTCAGACAGCATTTGACCCAATGATAGGTTGTATTGACGAACTAGATCGTTACAACGACCATAGAATTTGCGAAATGCTGACTTCAATTGAGACTGTTGAAACCCCTGTACCATCTACTTCTTTGTCAGTAGCTTACCTCCATTTAAAAACTGACTATACGCAGAACAAGCTCTTGCGTATCGAATCAGTTGAGATATACAAACACCATATGTAGGTGATAATAGAATATTGCTACATAAATATGGGAAGTTGACGATGGAGAAGCTGAAATCATTCCGTTTGTCACACAGTTGAGTTGTCAGTTTGCCGTTAATAAAATATATAAGTATGAAGCAGAAGTGGACGAATCTGTGATTTCCTTTATTTTGAGCTCATAGGGATGTATCAAATGGACAAATGAATGAAAGGTGTTATTGTTAATAGACAAAACGTCATCAGATATATCTAAATATCGCAATGAAGGCCACAGCGAGAGATTTTTTCTTCTCACGTAGAAGGTTTTGAATAAATTCTGCTACATATGAATATAGAAACAGGTCAGCTAACAAAGGAGCACAATCCGTGCCCATGGGAAATCCAACAGACTGTTGGTAGATCTGATTATCAAAGACCACGAAGATATTGTCAATGAGGAACTCTAGCATATTGTTTATTTCAACGTCAGAGTACTTCTGTGTGGAATCAGAGTTGTGTTTAACAATGGAAGTTTTTGAATGACTGATCACTAGATATGATTATTTCTGTTTTCCATTTTTGTTGAAGAAGCAACTGTCTATGATGTCAAAAAGTCTAGTCTTTAATTTATCGTGAGGAATAGTCGTGTATAGCGTTATTGATTTGGAAAACATTCTGCGATTTCAAGTTTACTAAAAGTTCTTTAGAATTTTTTAGAATCCACATTTGATTAACTCCACTCAATGCATCCTTCAAAAGTTGTACAATTATAAAACGTGCTTCTTTTAAATCTGCTACCATGGAAAAAAGCACGGTAAGTAGTCATTTCATCTGTTTTTACAGATGTTTATGATCGAAATATCATGATAAAATTGTTGTTTTTTCTGACGTAGACCTTGTAAAAGTGCTCAATATGCATATTTTGTTGCCATGGTAACCAATTTAAATTTTATTTCAAATAGAAAAAAATGCCATTTTTTGTGTTTTTAATTGAAATATCTTTACCAATTAGTATGATATGGTAGGTAAAACTCTTTTTAAAATTCTACTAGCTTTTTACCCCAGAAGTTTTCATTGTGTAGTTTCCCTAGTATCCTTTTTCGTACAAAGATCCCGAAAATATAAAACACCACATAATCAAGCCCACCGAATTAAAAAGCAAAACGGATAATTCTTTTTTTAAGTATAATTTTTAGATAATTTCCTAATACTGGATGTATTATGGTATAGCGTCGTCAGTCTTTCCGTCAGTAAGCAGGATACAGACCGAACCGTTGGGGCTAGGACCGTCAAACTTGATTCGCCTAAACCTTATACCAAGCAGAGGATGCCTATTGTTTCTTAAGGCCAAAGATCAAGGTCGTAGTGTCACTTCGTAGAAAAATCTTGTTTACCTTGCGGATGCAGATATTGCCTGAAATTTAGTCACAAGATTCCTGTCGAAGAATATAAGTTTAGTTTGCATCGGTGCATCATTACCTACTTTGAAGGTAAAAGTACTTCAAACAATCAACATGTTTTTGTCATTGCCCTGAAATTTTGTTACAACCCCCCCCCCTCATAGAAAAAATACGTAATCGGATAACATTTCAAGTTAATTTGTGCACCAATGGTAGTTTTCTTGACTTTTTTTCATTATTGATACAGATATTACACTGAAGGCTTAGTGGCCGTTTGTGTACTCTTGGAAACGTTCATCAGCACAGTTATTTACTAAGGAAGCAATGCCCATTGTGAGATGGAACGATTTCATTCACCTTTGTTGTCATGGAAACCACCGTATAAAAAGCACGACTTGTACGACCTGTAATAATTTTGGCGTAATCACTGCAAACAGGCGTACATCTCATTTCAAAAGAAACTTATATTTATCCCACCTCTGGTATATCCAGGGGTCCGTGTTTCCCCAAGTACCTATTCTGTATTAATTATAGAAGTTATGAGATAGATCACTGTTTGTTTTATTCAGCTTCCATATAGATCAATACCATGAGAACGTGTAATGCATTTTTTACCAATAAGAAAATTATTTCTTAAAGTATGTTCTTAAAATGATTATTGACGGAATTAATTACGGTGTAATTCATTTCCGTGTTTCTAAAAGCATCGTTTTGTGCAGAGTCACATGGCGTCATATAATGACAGGATTCGATTTGTAGAATCTCTTATAGCATAAGTGGTTCACAAACGTTTCTCAAACTGATCTCACCTGAAACTTTCAATGTTTCAAGGTTTCAATGATTTAGTTATTTTGTTTGATATTTGATCACCATAGGTTAATCGCCAATGCAATTTCCCCTAGTACTAGCAATGGGTTTGTCTATGTAAATTCATGTATTGGTGACAGGTCTGGGTATAATATACATTGCAAGTTACTACCGTATGTGGATCCACGGTCTTTAAACAGTATTCGGACACTGTATATGCTGTAAACATCACCAAGATTCACAAACCACCATGTTGTCTTCTCAGGGGAGGTAGGACCAATTGTATCTGTCCTCATACATGTACTGTATATTCTGTCAACTGCATTGTTTGCTGCACATATAGTCGAAGGTTTGCAAGACCAAATCGGAAATTGGTTTGCGTTCTGGCCTTTTGATAAATCGTCTGCAATAAAATTAAGAAAACATAATATTTTATTATCCAAATGGTCTTGTATCTGCATGAATAATCCTAGATATTTACATTTTTCACCCGTTAGACGTTCCTTATTAACAGATCAACTAAGTCGATAAATTAGAGCTTGCTCTGCGTATGATGAGCTTTTAAATCGAGCCAGGCTACTTCCAAACCAGTTGATGATGCAGGGATTTCAACAGTCTTGTTTGAAATCAGCATTTCGCAAATTCTATGGTGTTAATAACAATCTAGTTTGGCAATATAACCTTCCATTGGATGCAAGGCTGTTCGACTCGTTTCTTACCAACTGTTAGGCCGTTCTTGGCACACTGATTTTGACTATTTACAACCCCGTTTACCTTATCAAAATATAGGGCTCACTGTGGATTTGACCGGTCAACAGGGGATGCTTACTCCTCGTAGGCACATGGTTCAACATCTGGTATATCCATGGGCTCCATATCTGCCCAACTATCTATTTTGTATTGTTTATAGGAGTTATGAGATTGGTCACTGTTCCATATATGTGCCACTATCATCAATCTGCTTTTTTGTTCATTAGAAGCAACTTATAACATAAATATTTAAAACAACAGCACAGGTATTGATAACCAATACATTAAAAAAAGTTATGGAACGTTTCGAAAGTATAGAAAAATTATATGCAATTAAGTTTTATTATGCTTATATAAATCAATTCTAATGGCTATTGCCTCGAAACATTGTGATAATCAGTCACAGGGACTTAAATTTAAACCTTGATTCCTTAAAAAAACTTCACAATGGACCTTCTACGATCATTTTATTGTAAAAGCAGTGTTATATATCTTTATAGAACTCGACGTTTCTTCACCATCAATAACCAAAGAGATTAATCCAATGTTTAAAAAATCCTAAGTCTTAACACTCATTAGTGCGTACAAATATCGACGTAAATACCCCAAAATGTAGCAAGGATAGCAATGATAAGATAAAAATGTACATGAGTCGCACTCTAAACACTTTATTCCTTCACATATGCTCAATAGGAATCATCTTCATCATAATTTGTGCCATATATTTTCTTTGAATAAAAAATAGTATATCTACCATTATCGACATCGACAGTCACAGCTGTGCTTAAAAAAAACCAATCAAGCAAAAAATATAGAAATAAGATGACCAAAAAATTGTATTAAAAGTAGAAATCACAATGCTTTATTTTTCACAAAACCAGTATCATCTTTTTTAAATTGTGATATACGTGTCGTTTTCAATGGAAACAAGGTGTTACATTGTACTTAATGTTAGATATTCATTTTTCAAAAGAACTTCAGCCGCATATTGAAATCTATAGGAATGAATTTAAAGTAGGGATCACAAAATGTTATTGTATACAACTGCAAGTTCAATAAGTTTCAATACTTAATTTTTTACAGATCTACGAGTTGGTAGAAACGGGGAGCAAAGGCATGAACAGATGAAGATAAGGAATAATTATCAAGTTCATTACTGATATAAGGAATGGAAAGCAGTTGAGCAATCACGAACCCCTGGAAATATAAGAGGTTTGATCAGGTGTCTAGGAGGAGTAAGCAGCCCCGTTTGCCATAGAGTTGACTATCTTTCATAAAATATCTAAGTATGAAGTAGATGTGGAGGACTATGTGTGTCTTTTATTTCGAGTTCACATGGATATATCGAGGTAACATATGAGTCAAAATGAGTATTGTTAATGGATGAAAGGTGAAGATAACGAACAGTAATCAATCTCAACTCCTATACGCGATACAAAATTTGTTTACGATATCATAATCAATGTTTCCTAAATTATACTCTAAAACCAGTCACGAAGAACCAGGGTGTCCTACTTTTCTGACAAGTTCATTTTTTCTTTGTTTTTACTTACCCCTCCCCTCACAAATATTTTGAATACTAAGTTATGGAATGATAACACCATTTAGGTTTCATTGCTTATTTCTATGCATTTGTTTTTCCTTAATTTATTATTATTTCAATTTTTTTTAAAGTTTGCTTGCTTGCAAATAATTCGAAATTCATCTCGGTTCTTTTATTTTTTTTCCCTAACATCTCCTCCAGGTACCTTCTACCCTTGGGGAATTATAATATGTGTCAGAAACTTTCAAATTTAGACCAATTAATTGAAATGTGATAATAACTTATTAATCTTCCAAAAACCCTTAAGGGCGTTCGAGTAGTGCAGAAGTAGCGCTATTGCTTCTCGCCGCTGCAACCCAAGTTCGATCCCCGTGATCAGCAGTGATTGTAGGTGAGAGGGTATGGCGGTCGCCCGCTTGGACAAGTGGGGTTCCTACGGGTAATCCGGTTTACTCCCACATAAATGAACCCCTAGCGCAAACATCCGTGCATCAAAGGACCTCATCAGAAATAAGCTTTTGAGCTTTCATGGGTTATCCTTGGTATTTATATATGTATGTTTGTATGTATGTATATACCGAATAAACATTTTAATGTCGGCTTCAAATGAATTTATAAAACCGGAAAGCGATATAAATCTTAGATATATGTGACAAAGAGTGCACAATCTGACTTCAAATCTGCTAATATCATAGATTTGCATCTGCTAATAATTGTTTAATAAACAAGTTATTTTTCATATTTTGTTAAATTAACAAATCAGATCAGTGTCCAGGAGGTCCGTGTTTGCCCAACCATGTATTCAGCATTGCTTACGGGATTTGTGAGATTGATCACTGTTCGTCATCTTTACCTTTCATTTTCCTTTGGGTTACCTTAGCAACTAGGTTATTGTCAAAGAGTTATCTCTCTTGGATTCATAAATAGGATTACTACACGCACATAATCTACTAAACCTAAAGATATTCATGTTTTACTACTCTGTAAATTATGTATGATAGATAATGAAGTATGATAGGGTATAACCTAATGAATTGGGGAAGTATAACAAATCATATGTTTAACATCGACTTCACAGTACGAACATTGCCGCAGCCGAGGCGGATCATGCATTTTTAAAAGGTGGATTCAACTTTTGTAATGGAAATTATGAATTGTTTTTACCTCAGATTTATTCATGATTAATTGGGCAAAGAAATAAACAAAATCTTAGATGAACCTTCATGGAGTTGTTATATCTGCTGTTTCCTACATGTTTTATTTTTGTCCGCTACCTAAAGCGACGCGGAACATTCAGATTCCTAAATATCATACATTCTATAAATATTTCATTCCAAATTGTCTTTTTGGTTTGGTTTAAAGCGTACATATCTTATAAGCATGATTAAATCTAACATGTGGTTTTGAATCATGGATGTATATGCATCTTTACGTATGGTGCTAGGCCTACGTAACGTCAAATCTTTGTGACGTTATTTCTCTGTTCTCGTGAATACGCCATAAGGACATTTTCTCACGGGCGCAATCAATTTTGTTCAACTAAAAAAAAAAATGATCGAATATTGATTTGATATTGTTTTAGTCCCTCTCGAGAATATTTCACTCATATGGAGACGTCACCACTGCCGACGAAGGGCTGCAAAGTTTAGGTCTATGCTCGGCGCTTGCGACCATTGAGCGGGGAGGGACCTTTATCGTGCCACTACAGCTGTGACACGTTACATCGGATTTTACGGTCTCATCCGATGAACCACCCCATTCAGTCGCCTCTTACGACAAGCAAGGGGGCACTGAAGACATATTCTAACCCGGATCCCCACAAAGAAAAAAAAACCATTCCATTTAGCATGCTGATCCGATTTTCCTCATTAGCATTTTAGATAAAATGTGGGTGCTTTACCGCTATTGGATCAATGTTTAAACCCTGGGTTATTGTAATGCTTTTCTCATTTTCTATAATGTCACATTTGTGATATATTTATTACTATCATGTATTGACGTTGTAGGAAGCACATATTTGTAATTTTGTTATCATGCAAAGTGTTCTCATTTAGTCACCCAATATAGGTTATAGGTTAGTACATTGGAAATATTCTAGAGATAGTGCAATTTACGTGTACAATTGGAGCATAACCCGCCTTAACATTCCCGCGTAATAATACAATATGAAATTGAAAATGTATACAATTTCAGATTATATTTAAGTAGTTTATTTCGTATTTGTACCAGAGCGCAAACACTCATAAACCAGGATGAATATCATTATGTATTTTAGCACAAGACATTCTTTAAATGTCTTTCTTGATATCACAATCAAAGAAAGGGGGGTGTTCGAAAATAATCTGAAATAATCCTAACCGCAAAAAAGCTGTTGTTGTAGACAAAATGACAATTTATGAATGGTCATATCGATTGGTAGACTGTAATGTGGTCAGTTTTTCCGTTTGAACAATGATCGCGCTCTCTCTTTCATCAGTTTGATGGATCAAGATTATTCAACAGTTCATGAAACATCAAATAAATTGAAAACCTTAGCTGGTAAAATGATCACCAAAACTTCTAACATTTATCACCTGTACTTATAAAGCATAAAGATATACAGTGTACCACTGGGTCAATCAATAAAAGGACAAGTTGTGAGTACAAAGGGAAAGGAGGGGGAATAGAGATAGAGGAAGTGAGAAAGAGGTTACGCTTTGCTTTTGTTTTCGTCACAATACCTCAACTGGAGCTTGATCGGCTGGGGTAAAGTACGTTTTGTCAAGGCTGTATAAACTAGTAATTGTAACGGACAAACTCTTTGATTATTTTTGTTTTCAAATATAGATCAGTAACCGAACTCTTTAACCTGGTTGTTCTCGCTTGGCTTCGTTTGTTTTCAACTTTTAGTTTAGTTTTGATTCCTTTCATTTCGGTTGGTCTTATTTCGCTTCGTTTGGTTTCGGTAGGATTTCTGTCACCCACTCACATGCCATGCACAAGACACTGGGTGTACAATCAGTATCGACAAACAGTCATATTAATTGAAAGCTTCATGATTTAATAGATAAAGACCTGATATGGATGAAACGTACATGAATCTAGTTTCCAGGTTTATTAGTAACAAATTTGACTTATATCTCATTATTCTAGATTGATAGGATTATATGTCTTTCAATGACGATTGTATATTCACACGGTTATGCTTAAAGTAAGCGGTCAAAACAAAATATTACCCTTTGGATCACTAATTTATTTTTTATGACATGCATTGCAGAAAATATTTACAGTTTTAGAGAATATCAAATGTGTAGTAAAGCGAATTCCATTTAACTTATCTTATAACTACGACTATTCTTTATCCCATATATGTAGATTATTTTATAGTGAAAGTAATATTCTTCTTTCAATTAATTAAGATAATTCAGGAAACATACTTACCATATCCATATGAACATAATATTTCTACAAAGAAGATGATCATTAAAACGTCCATTCCCGTGTATTAATCGAACCAATAGTACAACCTGTCAGCATAAACACCAGGAAGTAGGCAACATGTTAGGCATGGTTTTTTTAAAAATCCTATTAATAACACTTGGGCGGACGAATATTTTTTTAAAGCTTTTTTTAAATACTGACAAATATATTTAAAGATATTCATTGCAACCTACACGCTTTAAACATTGCAAATTGACGTGGAATTATTAAAGCACAATACAGAAAACGATCATCAAAGTATCATCATTACATTAGTGTTTGTTACTTTTCTTACTACCCGTAACTAATGTGAAAACCACACAAGACTGAATGACTACATTATTCCATTTTATGTTGATATGCTAATGGCTTGATTTTATATCGTTGTTTCCTGATATATTTAATTCAAGATAAGTAGATGCGTTGTTTTCCACTGTTACATCCGTAGTTTTGTCTGTACTTCCATGGCTGTGAGTCTGTGTAGCTTGTTTGCTCTTTGCTTTCAGAGTCAAATACCTTTGTCTACAAATGAAAATCAACCATTTAAAAACTTAGTACGGGGCTCGAACTCACGATCTCCCGGTTATGAAGCGAATGCTCTACCACTGAGCTACTAATATCGCTCTATAAATACTGAAGTGAATACAAGGCAATTGAATGACTGGTCTATGAATGATGTATCATGAAAATGGAAATATACGATGTTTAGTTTGTTTTAATTTCATGCATGTGTATGCATATCATGTCATGAAAATGATATGTATACTTTGTATTCTTTTTCTAAGCAATCCCATGTACAATATTTTTAGGGTGGTACTAAACATCTCTAAGCTTCTAACAATAAAAAACATAGATATATGAATATGAAAATTCACCTTGATAAAACTATGCAGACTACACTTGCTATTATAGCAATAATGTTTATCGAAACCGCAATCGCCAGATCTATCGACAAGGAACGGTTAGACTCCTCACCTGAATCAAATAAAAGTTATAGTAAGCTATGATTACGTTGATTATTTAGGGTATATGTTTGCTGATCAGGGAGTAATGGGGGATATGAATATATGTCTGAGGTATTTCATACCGATTGTTAGGCCGTTCTTGGTACACTGATTTTGACTGCGGATAACTCCGTTTACCTGATCAGGATATTGGCTTCACGGTGGGTGTGACCGGTCAATAGGGGATGCTTACACCTCCTAGGCACCTGATCTCACCCCCGGTGTGTCCAGGGGTCCGTGTTTGCCAACCCTCTATTTTGTTTTACTTATAGGAGTTATGAGATTGATCACTTTTCGTTAGCTTCACCTTTGATATCCCAAACAATGTAACTGGTGCATATGAGTTACAGAACCAATGCTGAATTCCCATAAAACCCTGACAAAGTTACATTCTGGGTCCAGTAAATGTTCTATCAGCCCCTATCTTTGCCCATGGCGAACATATTTATATCTGTGAACATGAAACTGCTTTTATCTTAGTTTAATGAGTATGTCAGATAATTTTTATAGTGAAAATGTTGTACACACAGATAAACAGCTCCATGTGTTTGCAATAAAATATAACTTATACTGAAACTATTTCTACAGCTGAAATATATATTTACACTTATAACAAGATATAATAAATGAATTATGTGTTACACTTTAAAAAGTAACTATTAAACCCTAAATCTACTAATTGTTTTCTTTATCACTTTGAAGCATGGTCGTTAATTGAGAGAAGAAAAAACTACTTAATTTCACTCACAGCGTACAATCAATAATACAATAGCGGCTAGCTATTGCTTTTACTGGATCTTTGCATTGCAAATATTGAATAACAGAAAGTAATGGAATTAGTTTGCCCGTGATATATCACATATTAAAAGCAAGACTAAATAGGTGGGTCTTTAAATTTCTTTTAAAACAGTCGAGTTTCTTCACATTTTTAAGTCAACATGGCAGACCACTCGAGAGTGAAGCTGCCGGTATGTCAAAGAGGCTATCTACATAAGTCTGTAACCAGACAGGCTGATCCCGATCTTAGCAAACTTGCCGGTAACGAAAGGTGAAGATAACAAAAGTGATCAATCGCATAACCCCTATAAGCAATACAAATAGAGAGTTGGGGAAACACGCACGCCTGGATATACCAAAGGTGAAATCAGGTGCTTAGGAGGAGTAAGCTTCCCCTGTCGACCGGTCAAATCTTCCTTGACCCGTATGCATTGTATATTGATTATTTGGCCATATACTGGTGTGCATGCGATTTTGTATTGGCAAACTAGATCCTTATAACGACCATATAATTTGCGAAATGCCGACTTTAAACACGACTGTTGAAACCCCTGTACTATCAACGTGTTTGTCAGTAGCTTGCCTCAATTTAAAAGCTGACCATACGCAGAACAAGCTCTTGCGTATCGAATCAGTTGAGAGATATGAACAACATGTGCAAGTGATGTTGGAATATTGCTACATAAGTATTGGAAGTTGACGATGGAGAAGCTGAAAACATCCCGTTTGTTATAAAGTGTAGTTGTTAGTTTGCCGTTAATATCTACTTTCAATAAAATATCTAAGTATGAAGCTAGTGGGTTTTTTTTATTTCGAGCTCAGAGGGGAATATTAAAATGGCATATAAATGGAAGTTGGTATTGTAAATAGATAAAACGTCGTCGATATATATATATTTATATAAATATATCTATATCTATATATATATATATATATATATATATATATATGTGTGTGTGTGTGTGTGTGTGTGTGTGTGTGTGTGTGTGTGTGTGTGTGTGTGTGTGTGTGTGTGTGTATATATATATATAGAGAGAGAGAGAGAGAGAGAGAGAGAGAGAGAGAGAGAGAGAGAGAGAGAGAGAGAGCAGACGATTTCACTTTATTTGGATATCCACTTCCGCCCCTACCCGGGGTTGAACTCACGACCTGTGGTATATATATACTTGCCTAGATGGTCGAGCGGTCTAGTGCGCTGGTTACATGCTGCTAGGAGATTTGGTTCCGCAGGTCGTGAGTTCAACTCCGGGTAGGGGCGGAAGTGGGTATCCAAATAAAGTGAAATTTTCTGTGCTCTATATTAAATATTCCTTTACTTAGGGCAGTTCTGTTTATTTAAGTTTTCATTACTATTTATGTGCATTATATATATATATATATATATATATATATAATATATATATATATATATATATATATATATATATATATATATATATATAACTTCATAGTTATTTTGGATTTCAAACATTTCGGTTGAGCATCACTGAAGAGAAATTATTTGTCGAAATGCGCATCTGGTGCATCAAAATTGGTACCGTATAAGTTTTACATTATGACCCCTGGGTCGAGGCCTCTGCTGGTGGACTGTTAGTCCCCGAGGGTCTCTACAGCCCAGTAGCGTAGTACTTCGTTACTAGCTTGAAAATACGGATGTATATTTAATTGCTATTATAAAATTTAGAAATTCATTTCAAAATTAAGGATTATCTCCCTTGTGCATAGCTCTTATCCTTGGACGAATTTGGCTCCACTTTTTTGGCACGCTGGTTTTGGCTATATTTAGCTCCTAAACTTCATAGTTATTTTGGATTTCAAACATTTCGGTTGAGCATCACTGAAGAGACATTATTTGTCGAATTGCGCATCTGGTGCATCAAAATTGGTACCGTATAAGTTTTACATTATGACCCCTGGGTCGAGGCCTCTGCTGGTGGACTGTTAGTCCCCGAGGGTCTCTACAGCCCAGTAGCGTAGTACTTCGTTACTAGCTTGAAAATACGGATGTATATTTAATTACTATTATAAAATTTAGAAATTCATTTCAAAATTAAGGATTATCTCCCTCGTGCATAGCTCTTATTCTTGGACGAATTTGGCTCCACTTTTTTGGCACGCTGTTGTTGGCTATATTTAGCTCCTAAACTTCATAGTTATTTTGGATTTCAAACATTTCGGTTGAGCATCACTGAAGAGACATTATTTGTCGAAATGGGCATCTGGTGCATCAAAATTGGTACCGTATACGTTTTACCTATATATATATATATATATATATATATATATATATATATATATATATATATCTCGAATTGAAGGTCAAAGCAATTATTTCTTTCTTTTCACGTAGAATTTTTTGAATAAGTTCTGCTTTCATATGAATGTAAAAATATATCAATTCTATTCAACATCTAGTTAGCCAATTCAACCTACCATTGGGACAAATGCTCTCTGACTTTTGTCATCCTGATTGTTAGGCCGGTCTTGGCAAACTGATTTTGACTACGGATAGCTCCGTTTACCTGATCATGATATAGGGCTCACGACGGGTGTAACCGGTCGACAGGGGATGATTACTCCGCCTAGGTACCTGATCCAATCTCCGTTATATCCAGGGATCCGAGTTTGCCGAATTCTCCATTTTTTATAGTCCATAAGAGTTTTGGAAATAATGAATGTTCATCATGTTCACCTTTCATTTTTTTTTTTATTAAAGAACTGTTTTTACACAGTGTTGATATCAGAAATGTATCATTTAACTAAGTATATGTCTGTTTTTATTAGTGTTTTACGAAATGTGTGGTTTTTTATGTTGAAAGTTACTTTTGTGTTTTCTGTGTGTTTGTCTGACATCTTAAACAGGTGATAACAAATCAATTTTCCTAGATGAATACTTAAATCAAGCTATATTATATAAGTGGATATTGATACAGTTTTCCCCATTTTCAACCTTTAATATTGGTAAGTCACATGGGGATGGAGCTACCTTACCGAATATTTTTTTTTATTTCAGTATTTTTTATTTTGTTTCTAAATTGTTACAAATATATAATCATATGTTTAGTAATCATGCATTCATGTGCATGTTTATGAACAAGAGGTACAATATAATTAGCAATATTAAAATTGTCCACCTTGATCACATTTTGTGCCTCGAAAAGACTCCTTGCATCCTGCTGTACAGATTCCATTGATTTTATCACACGTGTTATTGATACAGTTGTTGCTACATTCATGTTGACAGTTGATTCCATAGGAACCATTGCATTCTGAAGTAAAAGAGGGGGCATTCATTCTAATAATTAAATCAAACAATACCGATGGGTAGATGCAAAAACAATTGGTAAGATATTTGAGGGTGTTTAAATAAGGTGCAATATATTTATATGTTTTTACATGAAGAGGTCTTGATTGTGAAAGGAGCATACAATTTCTCAACTTATAGTAAATATATACATATATATTATCAATACAGTTAATTAAACCGAAGTGATGGATGAAGTCGAGTTGACAGGCGGTGAACATCAGATCACACGCGACGCGAAATATCGAGTTTGATCTCATGATCCGCAGCTGTCAACGAAACGTGACCCAACTCCCGGATCAAGTTACTGCATTAATGATAAATTTATTATTTACCCACTTATGCATTTTAAACCCACATTCATAAGATAATAAATGCAATCTAAATTATCACAAACACAGGCATACTGTGGATTTATATTTTGTGCACGCAGTTGTATTTGACGTGGTCAATGTTTTCCACGAAAGTGTTGTGAGGATTCATTGATACATTATCCGTTTCAGAGGATACTGATAAGAAATCAGAAAACTCCGGTGTGTTGATCCGGGAAACCGGATCATACTCTGTGAAACCCACAGTATAAAAAACCCAAATAATTAATCGTTAAATAATCAAAAGTAATGCACATCTCTTGCCATGAATTTACCAATTATGCTGATAGTATTCCATACAAAAATGCATAGAGTTACGAAACAACAGCCGTGTTAATCAGTAGCATTGTGGATGTTCAGATTATTTGATTTTTTTAAAGTGGAAATGTAGTGTAAGCATTTTCAAACCCGCCATAAACACCACGCCTTTTGGTAAAAGGGATGGTATATTGTCGAAACAGTATGTAAAGAGCGGTCTAACAATTAGCATCGTACACATCAGATACATTTCTTATTAATTAGTTTTATCATTTAAATTCACTTTATTCAAAACATGATTTCATCACATTCCCATAATATTGCAATTTATCTCTATCAACTCATTTACATTAATTTCCCAATAAAAAAATCCAACAAGAAAAGGAAATCTCCAAGTCATTACGAGATCAAGATATGGATGACGGATGAAAATAGAAATGTAAAGGGTTTAAAAAGGAGTTAAACTCCCGTAAGTTTCTATCATTCGATATCGATTATACTTTTAATGTACAATTGCATTCGTAAGTAAATAATAGAAGCGGTATATTGATTATCATTTATACTCGTGTGTTTTTCCTTGTTAATCGATAAGTTTCAACATTCATCATATTTAGTTTTCGAAAGGGTGGGTGTCTAGCTGAAAACAATGTGAATTCATTTTTTTATCAGATAGTAAACTTTGATCTCACTGCTTATGCTAGAATTAAGCAAATTTACAATCGCGTATAAAATCAAAATATGTGGTATTGTCTTAATAGCATATGAAAAATATACAATTTGTTAGAAATAAACTCCCCAATTCTGATACAAATTTTTGACTTATCCCGTTTGTATTGGAATGGAGGTAGCATTTTCGGAAACAGAATTTCCACAACAGCTCACCTTTGATACAACTGAATCCCATGTAACCGGGAGAACAGTTACAAACCCCGTCAGTGTGTCGACATACATCGATACATTTCTCTGAGCAGACATTAGAACAATTCGTCCCAAAACGACCATTTTCACATGCTACAATAGAAGGATTTAAAAATGAAATTCTAGGGTTTTATATTGTAAGAACGTCTATGCTCTACACAACCAGTTTATAAGGAATAAATATAAGATGAACATGTAGTGAGTAAATAAGTAAATATAAGTAATTATGGTGACTGTTTTCCCGTTTTACATGTGTTACACCTCTCCCCTATGTATCCATCAGCACACCCATCTACACATATCCCATCTGCGTGCCGACAAATTTTGTTGTGTAAACAGTGATCACTGCATGTTGTCTTACATAGGTTTCCAAAGTATCCGGGAGAACAAGCTGTCGTAGAGAAACAGGTGCCGATCATTCATGTATATTACAGAGCAGTTATTAAAATGCCCCCAGTAATATTCATTGATAAGCGTGGCTTTATCACTATATTTCCATAAATATTTCACATGTACAGTACGTACTTACACATATTACAATATCTTCCTGTATATCCTGACTTACACCCCGTATCGCAATGTCCAGTCTCTCTGTTACAGATGTCATCATTAAGGCAATGACCACTACAGTTGTAGATACAGTCCGGGCCATACATTCCCCTTTTACACTCTGTAAATAGTTTATTCTAGATATGTTGTCTTTTGAGTCTTGTTTATTACATCTTTTGTAAATAATGATTCTTTTTCAAGTAAGATGTGTATTCTGACAAAAGGTTTATCATCAAATTGTATTGAGTTCAATACCACCACTTCTACAACACTTGGAAGTTCGCTTTACTGAGAGTGATATTTTCATACAATGTTTGCTGTATTAATAATCGAAGTTGTAAGAACAATGTACGTTATTGGTAAAAAAAAAAAACTCATTCCTGAACACAATGAAATTTAATTGAATTAAAAGCCTAGTATTTGCATAATTCATTGATATATAATATTTGTATGCATATTTAACGTACCAAATAAAAATTATACGCTGAAAAAGGCGGACCTATATGCAAGGCGTCATTCTATTTTATCTAACGCGACGTCTTTGTACGTTATATCGAGTCAATTACCAACATTCAAACAACACTTGATAGTTCGAGTTACCGAATATGTGACATTTTCAGATAATGTTTACCGTAATGCTCATTGAAGTTGTAATTTCAAATAAAATCTCGGATCAAAATGCTAACTTCCATTAACCCAAATGAGAGGTAGAATCCAGCAGGTTTCTGCTATCATTAATTAGTTAATTATTATGATTTATCTATCTGTTTATCTGTTTGATATATCTTAGAATTGTTTCTTTTTTGTTATCCAGTGGGGTGTTCTTGTCGACTTGCTAGTTTGATGTCTTTAAATGTATCCTCATTAACATTTTTCATGCTAGACATTTTTTTAAAAGAAATGTTTGTAATGCACACCTTTATTCAAATTCTGAGAAAAGGTTGATGATTTGTTCCTTTAATGTGTACTGGAATATGTAAATTGTAGAAGTAGTTTAGCAAATCTCAACTTTGTTGTGCAAATATAACAAAACAGACGTAAACACTTGATATATCATATGATCAATTCAACAGAGCATAGAATCAGTAATTACTCAATAATTATTGAATGCACGTTGGATAATTATCATTCCATACCCTTGCAATTTTAGGATTTTATCCTTTTTATTTCAAAGTTTAGAATTATACATTTGTTTATTTTGGCGTGTTTTGCTATCTGTCTTTGGGCAGACCGTTTAGTTTTCTGTATAAATCGTTTGACGTTCCGTGTAAAAATCGTTCACTAAAGTGCCGTGCCAGTGATGTAGTGTCAGGTTTCGGAGTCTGTAGCATGCACAAGAAGGATTTTGATCTGATATTGTGACCTTAAAATCGCCCCTAAGCTTCCTACATGGTGCGTTCTAAAATAGACTCACTTGTATAAATAATATCATCATACATAAACGGATAAACACTCAGGTATATATGCAATAACCAGGGATATACTTTGGTGGGTACGTACTCTACATATATGTATACGCTTGAAATGTTTTGGCCTATATATCATGCGTATAGTATCTATAGGAATGTGGGCCACCCGGTAATTTATTGATTGTTCAAATATGTTTAGAATGAAAAAGTGATGATAACGAAGGGTGCCCAATCTAATAATTTCCACAAGGAATACAAAATTAATAGTAGAAAATAGAGACCCCTGAGCACAAAACAGAAACGTATACTTTTGGATATACCAAAGGTGATGTTCAAGGACATACTCGTAGGCACCTGTTCATCTTTTTCATAATTCAGTTATACATCTACTTGCTCATATCTAATGTGTTTCTTTAATCAGTTCTTTATCTAAACGAGGCATAAATTGGAACAAAAAAGAACGACAAAAATGCTTACGTATTTCACAATTGGCACCTGTCCATCCTTCAGCGCAGCCATTATCACACCGACCGGTCACATGATTGCATGAAGCATTATCGTTACAGTGTCCCACACACTGAAATTGATAACTATCGCCATACCACAGAACAGGGCATTCTGTTTTGTAACAAGAAACAAATCCATACTCTCTTCAAATAGAGAATTATCAACAAAGTCTTTTGAATATAAATCATGCTATTAGTCTAAATACTCTACCTTTAGACAACAACTGTTTTTGCATTGCATGAGGGTATTATTCTGTGAAATACTGGTATCAGTTCATTTTTTAAGTTTTCGATAGAAAAACTTTCTATTCTCGCTCTAAAACACTAGAAATTGTCCGAAAGAAGTAAAAGTCATGTTATCTGATTTATGCTTCTACCTGGAAAATATATGCTTTTCAAAACATTCAAACTATAGACATAATCTAACTTTGCAAATATGTTCCAAGCAGTGCAGAAAATTATGCTAAAATGAGTAATCTGAATCAGAAATGAAAGAGAATCGCGGTGTGTCCAATCAAAATTACAGCTGTTATTTGACATTAACTATAGGCCTTCTGAATACGGGTGACACCAGAAAACCCCATGAGGCCTCAACCCAGAGGTCATAACGTAAAACTTATACGGTACAAATTTTGATGCACCAGATGCGCATTTCGACAAATAATGTCTCTTCAGTGATGCTCAACCGAAATGTTTGAAATACCAAATAACAATGAAGTTTTAGAGCTATTATGTAACATATTTAATTATTTTATCACTTCTGGTTTACTAAACACAGAGGGATAGGTGGTACGTACTTTTATTTTGAAATGTCTAATTTGGGATTTTAATATTCCTCTTATGCATTTAACCCATTCTGACAATGTATCAAGTTCTCCTTTTTACATTGAACCCATTGTCTGGCATAATCTTCGACATGATTCGTAATAGAGATGAAGTTTTGTCGCCAATTGAAAGACCGATGTTTTCTGTATTGAGGACCTTTTAGAACAAGTGATTTGAGGTCCTCATTTCCAACTATATCAACATCATCAGTAATGACATGTCCAACTGGACTATAGTTGAAAGCAGATGAAGAACAAGAAGACGTTGGTAGATTACGCATAAGATGCTCTATATCTAGGCACTGCAAAGTTTGTTGATAATTAAAAAGTTTGGATGCAATAGTAGAAGTATATTTGTAGGAAATACAGGGTGTAGACTTGAACTTGAAATAAGCTGGATATAAACGTAAAAGGCTTTTTATTACATAGTGTATGAAAAGGGTGCTATATAAATATGGTACTATTATTATTATAAAATCTACCTATAGAATTGAAAATGTTCGAATAAGACACCCAAGCAAACATAAGCAAATTTACAAAAAAATTACTATTTTCACAAAATGTTCCCATCCATCCAGGCAGACATTCAAAACACGTCCCATTTACGATGTTACATCTCTGTTCCTTACAACTGACCGGACATGTCAAGTTACAATTACTCCCATAAACACCCGGCTTCTTACAACCTGAAAAATAAGAAAAGCAAAGAGTAATCAGAAGAGAAAAAGTTTCACAACAACGTTTTGAATTGAAATAATTACATGATTATTGTTACTGCCTTATGCTTTGCTGTGTAGATGAATTGAGTTTTAATCTTTAAGTGGATTATATCATATCAATCTATTGATTAAACAGTGAAGATAAGAAACAGTGACGAATCTCATAATTCCTATAAAAAATACAAAATTAGGAGTAGGACACACACGAACCCTTGGACACACCAAAGGTTGGATCAGGTGCCTGATACCTGAACGATTTGCACGAAGCGGTGAATGGTGTCCACGAACGCTTCGCACGAAATGCTGACCACTTTGTAGGCGTGGCTCACACGCTATGTGAACAGTTTGCACTAAGGATAGACATATCCTGGACGCTTTATTCTTTTAGCAATATTTGGTTCAGCCTGGGGTTAGTGTAAACAAGAAACAGTTTCAATATAATGGCAATATTCTTGATATTAAAAAATGGTTTGACAAAGATATGACGATGAATCATTTATCATGTACGACGCGGTAAATTTCATTCTTACTTATTGGATCAATGACCTATGAACACGTTGGAATAAAAACAAATGAATATATTGGAGGTGAAAGAAATATATGCAAAAGCATATCGTCATGATATACTGATTATTTAACTTATTGATTCATTGATATCATTTTCATTGAAAGTCCGTCTTATAGACATTTTGAAATAATTGCTTAAATTCCCAACAATGTCCACTTGTCCCGTACCGAAATTACGTGCACGTTTTGCACGATCTGTAGGTTTCTAAGGGTGTGGTTTTCATGGTCGTGATCATGTAGGAAATGATTCTTGTACGAAATGGTTTGCACGGAACGGTGAACGGTATACACGGAACGGTGAACGGTTTGCACGGAAAGAAACGAAACGCTTTGACGCTTTGGTAGTGTAGTAGCGCGCTTCAGTGTCTGTAAGTTGAATTAGGGAAACTTACAAAATACGACATATTGACATTTAGTTATTTGAGTTTGTAAATTGATCAACAATACCTTCTACGATTTCTTCACATAATTCTATGTATGTGGTATCCTGGTATCCCTCATATGTAATAACTTGCAACCTCTCGTTGTAAAACATGACGTATTGACTGTATCCAATGCAGGTTGTGTTAAAGTCTAAAGGAGGGAGTCCAGGGGGTTCATCCTTATAACACAGCAACTCATCTCTCTTGGTTGAAGGCATAGATAAATAAATGGAAAATCCTGCAAAACGACCTCGTTGTCGCATCACTGAAAAGAAAAATGTTGATGTCAATATCACGAATTTTTAAGAATCACTGAAATAATGAAATGCAATACAAAGAATTTTAGCAAAGTTATTGCTATAAATCTATTTTTCACTTGTGTAGTGCCATAAGGTTTCAAGTTGGAATATCCCACCTGGTATATCCTCAGGTCCTTCTTTGCCCAACTGTCCATCTTGCGTTATGAGATTGATCAATGTTCGTTATCGTCACTTTTCGTAAGAAATAAAACTTATAATTCTTTATTTGATGTATATATGAAACGAAAAATTGGACAGAAAAATTCATTAATGAGGGTAGCGCATTGATGAAAATGTTTTCCGTCCAATATTTCGTTTGATACATGCACCAAATAAAGCATTTAAAGTTTTATTTCTTATCATTTAATACTATTTTTAAAATAGGAAAGCAAATAGTTTCTCTCATCAAAAAGCTTGAATTTACTTTTTTGAAATGACGCGTGGGAATACCTATAACAACAATGAAAACAACAACAAAGCTGGCTATGTGTTCGGGTGAGGTAGAGTTACAGTGCAACATTAAAATGGATCATACGTCAAATTAAAGGTACAATGGTTAAAAGCTGAATTATATATAAAGGGTCGAGGCCTCTGATGGTGGACTGTTAGTCCCCGAGGGTCTCTACATCCCAGTAGCTAAGTACTTCCTTACTAGCTTGAAAATACGGATGTATATTTGATTGCTGTTATAGAATTTAGAAATTCATTTCAAAATTAAGGATTATCTTCCTCACGCATAGCTCTTATCCTTAGACGAATTTGACTTTACATAAAGGAAGAGAACAAGTGGTGACTGGATGTATGCTACATTGCATTCGAGATGTTGAACGCTGGTTGTATCGTAGGAACGGTGGAATGCGACACTTCAATATCAGGTTAAAACCTCAACACCTCTTCATCTAATTTGCCCTCGTTAACTGAGCCTCATATAACGCGGTTCAATTTTCATTAATATTACCAGATCAAAACTCTCTGTTTGCTCCGTCATTTTATCAAACTCGTAAAGCAGACGATGCATACCGTAATTTGTCTACTTCTACCAGTCAGTGCCCTACGTCATCAAGTTGACAATTCTGTCATGCCATCACTAGACCTATATGTGTTGTTTCTTTAAATTAATTTTTATTTTATTCACATATTTGGTTGTGTTTATTTTTGGTAGCATCAATCGAACACATTTTGTATACAATACATTTGTGGAAATTCCCGTTCTATAAATAACGCTAAAAATAGAACGATCGTTAATGAGGAAGACGCATTCCAGAAAAATGTAGTCCCGCATGCTTAGTGCAGATCAACTTTGGACAAATTTGTTTAGGACACAGATATCAAACGAATTTTTTATCCAATAAGAATCGTTCTTAAGTCAACACTTTAAAAATTATTAACTGTTCGTTATCTTCACTTTTCATACAGATAAATATGATCAGAACATGCATTTGTTACCAATAAGAAAATTATTTCTTAAACTCTGTTCTGAAATGATTATTGACGGATTTAAATGATTTATTTCTGCGTTTCAGAAAGCATCGTTTTGTGCAGTCACATAGCCTCACGTAATGACGTGATTTAAATTGTAAATGCTCTTATGGTATAAGTGGTTCACAAACGTTTCTCAAACTGATCTCATCTAAAACTTTCAATGTTTCAAGGTTATGATATTTAGTTAGTTTGTTAATTCAATCACCATAGGTTAAACGTTGATATAATTTCCCTAGATTTAACAATGCATGTGCCATTGTAACTTTATGTATCAATATTACATGTAGGTCCGTCTACTATATGCATTGTAAGTTGCTACCGTTTGTGGGTCCATAGTCTTTAAACAGTATTCGGACACTGTGTATGCTGTAAACATCACCAAGGTTCACAAACCACCATATTGTCTTATACGGGGAGGTGGGACCAATTTGTGCTGTCCTCATACATGTGCTGTAAATTCTGTCAACTGCATTGCTTGCTGCATATATAGACGAAGGGCTGTAAGTCGGTGATTGGTTTGCGTTCTGGCCTTTAGATAAATCGTCTACAAATATATTTAAAACGTAGTTTCTTACTATCAACATGTTCTTAAATCTGCATGTTTAATCTTTAATATTGTAATTTTTCTTTCTTTAGGCATTTTTTTTACAATTAATAATTAAAAAATTGAGTTGGAAACATTGTATATGTACTGCTATCATCAATCTGGTATTTGTCTATTAGGAACAGCTTATAACATGAATATTGGAAACAGTTGCTTGAAGAAACTTTTAAAACGTTTCCAAAGTACACAAATTATAGGCAATTCATTTTCCATCATAATTGTATTAATCGATTCTAAGGGTTAGTTTGCAGAGATATTGTGATAATCAGCCACAGAGGTTTAAATTCAAGCCTCGGTTATAAAAAAGCTTCACATTGGATATTCGATATGAAGAGTAATTTGAATAACATAATAAGGAAATGGCACCAGGCAACACCTATATAAGCCTTTTCCTTTAAGGTACAAGGTAAAGTCCAACTTTTACATAAGAGTAGATGACATTAGGTTTTGAACTTTTTATATCCTTATTTTCTATCAAAATACCTGATTTTCTGAATTGAGGACTTCTTTAAAACAGATATTATACAAACCTTAACATGAAACTGTTTCAAACTAATTACTTATGCATATTGTGTATTTGATGTGTACTTTTATCGGAACCTTTCATTTTTCAATTTGAGTAAATCGGTGTCACGATTTAACAGAATATTGAATGCCCATTATTTTTCACATATATCGAAGTAGTACCTGAGTTTTTATTGATATAAATTGAAAGCTATACACACTGAATTCATCTCTTTTTCATTATATTGAATATTTAGTAGTGTATGAAGTAAAATGATAATATATTTTTCAAATTATCATGCTAATACAAGCAGTATGATTGCTTGATGTGTATGTTATGCAAACAAATAGAAAGGTGGGATTGTGAATGGGAACTAAGCGACTTACAGGAGAAAAACAATGCAAATAAAAATAATGAAAGAAAAGCAAATAAGTACAAAAACGCCGGAGAAATAAATGAGAGTGCCCACTCAACATGAAACTATCAACCATACATAACAAAAAGCATGTAGTAAATGCATTTTCGACATATTTTGCTTTTTAGAACGCATTTATGAACATATTCAAAAATCTTTATGTTCAAGAATCTCATCACCATTAAGCAATATCTTTAATGATATGAGAAATTGCAGTTGCATTGCATTTATTGACTCTAAAAGAGTACATATAATTTTTTGTACCGTGAACTGAACACATTGCAAAATTCGTTGATCAGGTGCTTGTAAAAATAGTGCTATATGTCTTTATAAAACTCAACTTTTTTCACTATCATTCATTAAGGACATTCAATCCTATGTTAAAAAAGACCCAAGTCTTAGCATTCATAAGTGTGTACAAATATCGATGTAAATACCCTAAAAGTCGCAAGGATAGAGAGGATAAGATAAAAATTTACATGGGTTGCTCTGTAAACACTATTTGGTAAGGCTATTCCTTCACACATGTTCAACTTTTAACAGCTACCTTTAACATGCTCTGTGCCTATATATTTTTTGGATAAAAACTATGATATATCTACCATCGTTAACATCGACCAGCATGGTTGCTTTTCGAAAAAAAATACAATAGAAATAAAATTAACAATATATCAAATTAAAAGTAGAAATAGGATATAGGGCTTACAGCGGGTGTGACCGGTCGATAGGGAATGCTTACTCCTTCTAGGCACCTGATCCCACTTCGGGTGTGTCCCGGGGACCGTGTTTGCCCAACTATCTATTTTGTATTGCTTGTAGGAGTTATGAGATCAATCACTGTTCGTTATCTCACGTTTATGACAATGCTTTGTTTTTTACAAAAGCAATGCGTTCTGTTTTAGATTGTGATCTACATATCGGTAGCAAGTGTGAACTGTTAAATATAATACTTCACAATTGCTATAAGCAATGTAAAATTACACGCTGGACAATGACGGACCCCATGGTATACGAGGGGAGGGGATCGGGTGCCTAGGAGGAGTAACTATCCCCTATCGACTGGTCACATCAGCACACATCAACCGTGAGCTCTATATCTTGATCATGTAAACGGAGTAATCTGCAGTAAAAATCAGCGTGTTAAGAACAGCCCAACAATTAAAATGAATCGTGTCAGACATCATTTGACCCAATAATTGGTTGTATTAGCAAATTAGATCAATATAATGACCATATAATTTGTGAAATGCTGAATTTAAACGAGACGTTTAAAACCCAGTAACATCAACTTGTTTTTAGTAGCCTGAATCGATTAGCTTACTGATCATATGCAGTACAATATCGTGTATTGAATCAGTTAAGAAACATAAGCGCAATTTACAGATGATGATGATGTATTGCTACTGAGGCATAGTTGGCGATGGGGAAGCTGAAATCATCCCCTTTGCCATAAAGTTGATTATTTTCAATAAAATAATTCAGTATAAGGCAGATGTGGAAGACTCTCTTATGTTTTTATTCAATTTCGAGATCACAGGGATATATCGAATCGACATATGAGTGAAAATAAGTATTGTTAATGAATGAAAGCTATTATTGTTAATAGATAAAACGTCGTCGACATATCTGAATGTTGAGTTTAGGGCTACAGCAAGATATTTTTTTTATTCTCACGTACAAAGGAACTCTAGCATAACTTTTAAATTTCAACATCAGAATACTTGTGCGTGGACTCAGAGTGAATTAGTTAGAGTTTAAGTATATGGATGGGGGAATAGGACTTAAAGTCACTTAGATTTCCAATACATCAAACAGCTTGTTCGTGTTCCGAAATACTGTGATAAATATCATACAGTGATACATATTTTCATACGCATGAAAACAAATTGTTTTAGAAGGCGTTTAAATAATTAAGCCTAGTACTTAGTTATTTCATTTTCTATAAAACTATTCAATTTCATTCAAAACTTTACCGTAGTTCATTGATGTTTATTTGCGATTTTTGTAAATCGATTTAATGACAGTGAAGGGTGAAGATAACGAACAGTGATCAATCTCATAATTCCTTTAAACAATAAAAAGTAGATAGTGGACTAATAGTACTGTAATTTATATAAAACAGTGATTATTGTCAACAAATTGTTTGTAAATGGAATTAAATGCTTTTAAATGCAATGTCCATGTGTTTTCCTGGATAGATGGAGATAGATTAAAACTTGCTATGGGACACTTTGATCAGTAAACGAGGTACATATGTTCAAATTCGTTATGTCTAGGATAGCTCCCGAAAAAGTGATGCGGCCTGTTGAATTCTTGTTGGGTGGTCATTGTTAGGTATGCCGAACATGAATCAGTTGTTCCTTGTTGACAATAAATGTCGAAATATCTCTTTTCTAGCTCGCCGTGATGACTTTCTAGATAACTATTGGCATGACCCCGGTATCGGCATTGGTGTTACACTTTATGGAAATATCTTTAACCTTGTTTGTCTTTAAACCAAGGAATATACGGTTTTGAAAGTTCACATAAAAATGCCATATGGAGATACTATTGTTTTGGTACCAATGCTTTTGATCTAAAGGCCTTAACCTTGGACTTTGATCTACTTTTAACATTGGCTATATCTTTTGAAACAAATACTTTAGAGATTTAATATTTCACATATGGATGCCACATGGAGAGACCTTTGTTGTGGTACCTTACTTTTTGAACTTGCGATCTTGGACTGTTATTCACAATTCAAAAACTAACTTTGGCTATAACTTTTGAACTCATGTCGATGCTTCACAAAGAAGCCTTTGTTTTGATACCAAGACTTTTGACCTTATGACCCTGACCTTGGAATGTGTTCCATTATTCCAAAACTTTAACATAAACTATATATTTTAAACAAAAGGAATGACACTTTGATATTTTACATATAGATGTCCCGTGAAGAAAATTTTGTTGTAGTACCAATCCCTTTCACCTTGTGACCTTGGACTATGACCCACTATTCAAAACGTTATCATAACTATATCTTTTAAACTAAGGGGGATGGGACTTTCATGTTTTATTGATGGATGCCTCATGAAGAGACCTTTGGTTTCATACCAGTAACCCTGGACTTGACCTACTTTTCAAAACTTTAATCTGGGGTATAGATTTTGAACCAAATCAGACAGGGTTTTGAAATTTTACATGAATATGCCCCATGAAGAAACTTCGTTTAGTACTAACGCTTTTGACCTATTGACCTTGATCTTAACCTTTGACCTACTTTAAAATCTTTAATCTGGGCTATATATTTTGAACCAATGCGGATATGGTTTTGATGTTTCGCAGATATATGCCTCAAGAAGATACTTTTGTTTTGGTACCAAAACTGCTGACCTCGTGACTTTGGAATTTGACCTACATTTCAAAACACTTTAACTTTGGTTATATCTTTTGAACTAAGAGTGACATGGCTTTGATGTTTCAAAAATAGATATCTCATTATAAAACATTTTCTTTCAATATGTTTTGTGATATGCATTCAGTGCTGGTTTTGTCTGATTTGTAGCGTTTATCACTTTCGGTCAATAAAATAAACTGTATAAACATTGGCTGAGGCGTTACAGTAACAACAAAGGGGTGACCAATATGTAGAAAAATGGAATCTGCATTGATCTACTAACGCTGTTGGTGTATTAACTTATGTGTTAATGCTACATGCGAGGTACATCAAGGCAGATACTGAAAATATTTGCTGTGATAAAATCCTTGAAAGAATATGACGTCACAATTGAAATAAGTATATCACTAGATTTATCTAGCATATCTATCTATTTCAGATTTCATATTCATAGGTTTTTATTTATATATTAGATGATTCATTCAGCTACATATACTAAGATTGAAAGGAATAGGAAACTTTGTACTTATGTCTGATTAACATGAAGGTAAATGATGATGATATATCTATACATCTAGTGTTTATGCCAAATGGGAAGGAAAAATTTGTTAACTGTTAACTGTGCCATGTAAAATCGACAAATTATGGACTATTTAGGGTATATTCCATAGAATACATGTGTGAAACACTGAATTTATCGATATTATGAAGGTATGTTGATTTAATTTATTGACAATTTCGTTCAATGGAAAAAAATCGATTTAGCATGCTGATCTGATTTCCCTCTCTCACCCAGTGAAGTGAAACTGCGAAAGTTACACATTACACTACAAGCTCTTGGAGTCATGTAAAATAATAAACTAACGTATATGGATATTGCTGCAACCATTGTCTGTTATGAAAACTGTAAAGCATCAGCGTAAAATGTGGAACAGATGGTTTCGTGTTAAGATGTTAATATTTTTACTGAAAGCATTAAGGTTCTAGCAGCACTTTAGATAAACTTTGAGTGTGTAACCGTTCTTATCACCTATTATATCAATGTTTAAACACAAGTTCGTGTGATCCTTTTTAAAAGCATCACCTTTGTGATCTATTTATAACAACTAAGCATTAACGTCATTCGGAAGCGCATATTTTATTGCTGTTCTCATGTAAATACGCAAACTAGTTTTTAAAAGTTAGTAGGTCTGTACTGTGTATGGAAAATTTTAAAGATTGTGCAATTGACATGTATAGTTTGACCTGCATTAACATTTCCGTGTAATAGTAGAACATCGAATTGAAAATATATACAATATCATATTATTGATTACGTATCTTATTTCGTATTTGTACCAGAGCACTAAAACTCATAGATTAGGATACATTTCATTAGCAATTTTAGCGAAACAAACGTTCGTTAAAAATCTTTCTAGATATTACAGTTGAAGATTTGAGGAAAGTTAGGAAATAATCTGCAATAATCCCAACAACAAAGGAGCGGGTGTTGTAGAAAAAAATGACAATTTACGAGTGGTCATACAGTTGTGTTTTATAGACTCGTATGTGGTCAGACATTCCATTTGAACAACGATCTCTCTTTCATCAATTAGGTGGATGAAGATTATTTAACAGATCATGAAACATAAAATGTGTTGAAAACAATTTTATTGTAATATGCCCGGTATAAAGATATAATATCGTATCAATCAATGAAAGAACAAATCATGAGTACAATTACATCATCACAAAGAGAAAGGGGAGGTGGAGAAAACAATAGGGAGAGGTTATGTTTTGTTGTTCTTTTCGTCATATTACCTTAATTTGAGTTTGCTAGGCTGTTGTAAAATATGTGAACTAGAAATTGAGGATAAACTACATGTATTTCATTATTCCGTTTTTAAAATATATTTTTAAAGAACTCTTTAACATGAGTGTTTTCGCTTCGGTTCAAGGTTTAGCTTGTTTCAAGCCATTCGTGTGAATACAAACGGTATAGAGATATGGGTCGAAAACGTAATGATTTATGGAAACAAAGCCCCGATATGAACAGGCCTGTAGTCTAGTTTCCAGGTTTTAGGCGTAACACATTTGACTCTATATCATTACTCTAGATTGATAGGTATATATGTCTTTCATTGACGATTGTAAATTTACACGACTATTCTATAAGAAAACCACCCCGACAAAAGATTAAGCTGTGGATCAGTGATTTCGTTTTGATAATATGGATAACAGAAAATAGAAAACCAAATATGTACTAAAAGCGAATTTTAAAAACGATTTCTCTGCATCCCATATATCTAGAAAACTTGAAATGAAAGTGATATCATACCTTCAAATAATTAAGATAATTCAAAGATGTAATAAACATGTACTTACCATATCCATCTGAATATAATATTTCTGCAAGGAGTATGATCATAAAAACGTTCATTCCCGTGAATTGGGAGAATCGATAATACCAACCGTCACCATAAACACCAGGAAGTATCTAGTACATTTGTTTGGTATTTTTTAAATTTTATAAATCACTCTGGGGCTGGCATATGCTATATTTGTAAACCTGTGAACATTATACTGACAAACATACTCAATGCAGCCGACATTTTCTAAGCATTGAAAAATGACTTTGAATTATCAAAGTGTAATCATCGCATTAGTGTTTGTCTATTTTTCAGATACCCTTTAGGCTTAATTGATTTTAAACCAAAACAAGACAAAGTATCTACCACCTTAGGATCTAGTGGTAACTATTTGAGTTAATACCTTGATTCGAATACAGAATTTTGAGTGAAAATAATGTGATAAAAACATTCGGAAAAGTATTCTGTTGAAACATAACACCTAAACATTTACAAATATACGGTGACCTGTGTAATTCATTTCTCAACTGTTATGAAACTGAGGCGTGTTTATGACAATACTTTCGACATAATCAAGTATTTGTAACTTAAATCAACTGAAAAGTTACTTTGAGTTCTCTATTAACCCTTTCTCTACCGACACATGTTAGAGGATTTTAAAGACTAAAGGAAGATATTTGTTAATCGAGTTACATCTGTATGTATTACGATTTTAGGTAGGCATGTGACATATAATTTTGTTACGAATTGTACAGGGAACATTTGTTTAAAAAAATCCGTCATGTTTTCCCATGACCACAGAGAATTCTACGGGGTCAAAGGTCATTTAAGTGCACATTTTTGCAATCTTGTTTTCTCTGGAATATATATATATATATATTACGACCCCTCTCACTACATTTGAGTCAAAAATAGGAAATTCTAAAGGTATGAGCCGATGTGTCTTTTGAAATAATACAAAAACATCATAATCAAATTAATCAATTTTTGGTTGCTAAGTAACAACAATCATGGTATAATTTTGACCATAATTTGCCTTTCTACATCCATTCGACATAATTTAAACATAATTACATTGCATGTTGATTAGTAAATGTCACATTAATTTAAAAATATAATCTTTGACTAGATTTTAATCATCTTAAAAGGTTTTTAACAAAAAATACAATGAAGAGAATTAAGGTCAATTGTCATAAACTTGATATTTCGTGCTTCATGTACATATTTATCATTCTCTAATAATATGACATATTGCCATTATGTTCCACTAAATAGTATGACTATTGCAACATTAAAACAAAGATATTTACTGTTAAAATCTAAAATAATATACTTTTTTGTATTCAAATATATTTGGTTGTTAAGCAACAACACCATATGAAATCAAATGTTATGAGAAAGTACTGTCTGTTTTCCTCCCCAAATTCATTGTATACGAATGTTCAAGTACTCACTTTCAATCACTAAATTTAAATGTACTTGCATTATATTTAACAGAAATTTTCTTCTTATATTCAACCTCTTAAAACCTTTTTCTAGACATAATTCTTGATACCGGGTTGTTCTAAATGGAGGATGCGTTGACCAATATATGTCTATCGATTGGAACTTCTCAACAGACATGTATAAGATAATGCCCAAAAATCTAAAGAAAAAAAGATTTCTTTATACTTAGTCCCAAATACTGAGCTGTTGAATGCTAAAGTTGCTCTGTAAATGTTTTTTTATAATCAAGGCCCTCTAAAAATTATGTGTTTAATTACTTGTAAAATTGTATCAGGGGTAATTGTAATACACATTTAATAAATGTGTGAGATGCATAGCCAGATTAGTTTTGGTAAAGGTAATCTTATTAAAATGAATTTTATTATTCGTTTTAAACTGGATATCACTTTAAAACTAGTAATACCTGTTCCTCTTCAGTGAGAGGCTGCGAACTTCCTTCGGAAGCATATGGCAATCCTTCCCCCTAAATGTGGCCTTCTCAGCATAATGGTTGGTGGCAACATAGATGGAGAAAACCAAATATTCTGTCAAAAATAGCTTCATAAAATATGCAATTCACTGAATAATCAGGTCTTATATCTGAAAGCAAATTGCCAAAAAAATCAGTATTGGCCACCATACCTTATTTGTCAGCCTTTAAAACACTTATCATACCTTATAATTAGAAACAGAATAATGATTTCCGCGTGTTGTCTCTTTTTGTATGCATGTTCTATCTAGTAATGCAACGATAAACAGTAAAATGGTACATGCTTATCATTGTACCATAACGCATTGATTCCATCTGTGAATGTATTATCAACAGGGGATGCTTACTTCTCCTAGGCACCTGTTCCCACCTCTGGTGTGTCCAGGGGTCCGTGTTTGCCCAACTATCTATTTTGTATTGCTTGTAGGAGTTATGAGATTGATCACTGTTCGTTATCTTCACCTTGCATTCATTTGAATGTTAACAAAATGTATACCGATTTAACCCTATATTCAACCTCAAAAAGTCATACCAACTGAATGCCAGGTTGTCGCTCAGAATGAAATGCCACATTTATTGGAGCAGGTGTCCCTGTGTCCCCCACATCAACACCCTGCCAGTGCATGTCTGGATTTGCCAGTAGACTGTCACTTGCGGAAGATACCTGGAAGCCTCCCGCTAAAGACTGAGATGTCAATAACCTTTTAAAGATGAAAAAATACAATTCCGAATTATTTGTTTATATTTTAAAGCAAAATATAAGCTTCGTGATAGTAAGGGAGAGTTTCGCACGAAAGTACTGGTTATATCTAATTTAAAGATAGAGATGTCCTATCATAATATTTGAAGTGTCATTTGCTAGGGGATTACATACATGTGTTATAATTCAAATGAATGGACTATTTCATTATACCTTGCGAGTGTAGCAGAATGCGTATTAAAAACAAGATATGCATCATGAGGTGTTAGCATTACGCCTGTTTTTGGCTATATTTAGATATAAAACTTCATAGTTATTTCGGATTTCAAACATTTCGGTTGAGCATCACTGAAGAGACATTATTTGTCGAAATGCGCATCTGGTGCATCAAAATTGGTACCGTATAAGTTTTACATACACATGGGGGCAAATAATGAAGAAATTCAGGATAAAACATAGTGTTGAGGGAAAATATTGCGACTCTGACGGAAATTGAATGGCCCCAGAATTAAAGTAGAATTGAATTGGTCCTTCATGGTACAGTGTCTAAATCCCCTGGCATGTTACTCTGATGGGGTGTGGATTTAGTCGAAATTAGAGAAATTCTAGGCAAGAAGTGGGCGCATGCCCATCAGCCCATAACATACCAACATGTATGGATCATAAATATGTAATTTATGTTCATAAGCTATTAAGTGTATATAAGATAAAAGAGAAAATTATATGATTTTTCAACAGCCTGTCATAACCAAACTTTGATTGATGTTACCCCACCCCCTCCACCTTTTGTCCCAAACACACATTTCGTTTTTATTTCCATTACAATATGAAGAAATAACTCTTACGGTAATAAATTATATTATTACGATACTACAATAATGCAATATATTGTTTTCTTTTCATAGAAAAATAGTTTTTTATAAACATAGAACAATTTTGGAAAATAGCCTCCGCACCAATGGTCATGAATGTCCAGTCTGATTAAAACCACCACCCCTTTTTCATCGTACATTAAATCCACCCACTTCTTACACCCGTGCGTTAGTTGAGGAGATACTGTACCCCCCCCCCAAAAAGGGGGGGGGGGTAATCAGACTGATTAATGCCGTGCCAGGACAGATCAATTGATGTCAGATATGTTAAGGTCTTAATAAATAATTGGGTGTTTTACACTTGGTTTAGATATCATAAAATATAAATATTTTCTTTAATGAAACTACAAATTATGGCATAAAATCGCGGTTAATATACTAATCGTGAATCTTCGATAACATGACATGACCGCGAGGGTTCTTTTTTTCTAGTCGGCCTATGTGGCTACATCAACTTACATGTTCTACTGAATGCAAGATCGTTTGGGTCATCCTGCAACATGAGGTCCAGGGGATATTCTTCATCTGATATGAGGTCGTTTTTACGATGTAAATTACGTTACAGGGGTTTTCTGTGTTGTTTTCGTTGAAACGGAAGCACGTGTGCTGTCGATGCACACTTTCAGAAAACCCCGGATCACGGGAAAAAAGTATATACAATATGCAGACTGGTCTTTTTGTTTTCTTTGTTTGGCAGAAAAAAAAATTATATTCCGAACAAATATTACATAACGTTAATATCTGAATTTGAAGTATTGTTTTTTAATTTCACTCTACCGATGTAATTCTCATTAGGTGTTTCATGAAGTTACAAGTAGGTGGTGTAACTGTTATTTACCAATGAATTAATGGTTCTATACTTTTTTTTAAAAAAGCAAAGCATACCTGACTGATTATTTCATACATATGTGTATATTGTTTTAGGGTATCAAAAGTATTCAATTACCAATAGAAGACAATACAAATAGTATTCACTACTTTTTTGTACGACGCGCGTCGATCGCTTTCAGCGACGACGTTTTGTCGCCAATTTTAAAGAAAACCGCGCAGCATGTCCCAATTTCATTTTATCGTAATATAAAAACTAACAAGAATTATAACACGAATAAGGGTCCATCAAAAAGAAAAAATCCTCTACTTTTACAGGTTGTATTTACTGTCCCTTATTTCCATATATGAATATTGGTAAAACGCCAATCTGTTTAAACATTGAGAAATAAAATCGTAAGAAGGGGTACACGTGCAGAAATTGCTATTTTCTTATAACTTTGCCAGACATTAAAAATAATTCTATATGTTCTAAAAGAAGGGAATATATGCTTTTCAAAAATATAAAAATAGTGCATTCATACGGGATATAAAAAAATCGTATCTAGGGGGAAATGGTCTTTCGACAAAGCGTTGCGTCATATTTTGTATTGCTTGTAGGAGTTATGAGATTGATCACTGTTCGTTATCTTCACCTTATATCTAGGGGAAGCCATCTTTCACTTTAAATACTTATATCAATTTAATAGCTTTATTTACTTAATTCATTTTTACATAGTTAAAAGATACAGAAAATTTCCAAAAATATGATAGATCATATATCTTATGACCGTAGTTTCAAAGATTTAGAGGCACTCCTTTTTCGCTGTGCTGTTTTTTACGCGCCACCGGTCAAATTGACCGGTACGGTAGAGAAGGGGTTAAGATATGACATTCTTTATGTATTCACGATGATAAATAACCAGGTAAAATACTAGACCTCTAAAAGGAACTGAGTCATACCTTGCATAAAGTGACTGGTGTTCTGTCCAAGAAACAAACGATCCAAACAGTACCTATCGCATTGTACAACATTTCAGGGTCTGCACATCGGGGACTGGATTATACAGACAAGATGTACATTTGGCAGAATAAATTCTTAGATTTAACGGATCAGTCAGTATGTGTCTAACATGATTCATTGCAACATAAGTAATGATATACTTACATGTCATTTCTATAGAAGGGAGACAATCCGTTTGTATGCAAGGTGAAGATAACGAACAGTGATCAATCTCATAACTCCTACAAGGAATACAAAATATATAGTTGGGCAAACACGGACCCCTGGACACACCAGAGGTGAGATCAGGTGCCTAGGAGGAGTAAGCATCCCCTGTTGACCGGTCACACCCGCCGTGAGCCCTATATCCTGATCAGGTAAACGGAGTTATCCGCAGTCAAATCAGTGTGCCAAGAACGGCTTATCAATCGGTATGAAACACGTCAGACAGCATTTGACCCAATGCGAGGTTGTATTGACGAACTAGATCGTTATAACGATCATTGAATTTGCGAAATGCTGACTTCAATCGAGACTGTTGAAATCCCTGTACCATCAACTTGTTTGTCAGTAGCTTGCCTCGATTTAAAAACTGACAATCATCATTTGAAATTAAGTTCGATTTGCACCTTCATGCATGTCTGTTTGATTCAGATATAAACAATATTTTCAGTGGATGAACATCATTATATTCCCGGGTTTGTCCCAAACTATGGCATACATCCCGCCCCAAAAGTGCTTGTTCTCCCAGAAATCTTTCGAAATAAATGTATTGAAAATATTGGTGCCAAAGTTAAATTCAAAAGTAGCAACTCTTAATATCTTTCAAGTGAAGATGGCTAATATAACTTCTTTCGAAATTTCAAATATATGACGATTTAATACAGGCTGGGTACACCGGAACTGAATTCGTTGTATTTTACTCGTTTAGCCGTGCATACCAAATGAGAAATTGCTGATGATATAACCAAAATCTCATAAGCTTCATTTGACAAGTATTAAGATTACATGAAAAGGTGAACATAATGTAAGATGATCAATCTCAAAATTCCAATAAAGAATACAAGAGTTGGGTAAATATGGAACCCTTGATACACCAAAGGTATACTCATTTAAAAGGTATGATCTTAATTCAATTTTGAAAACTGCATTTTAAACTATATGAACATGTTTCGTCTTTCAAGTTTCATAAACTATCCATGAACTCCTTTATCTTGCTTTACCGTTGCTGAATTATTACTACAAAATTGAACCACGATTAATGATTGCTCATCCAGGCAGTTACAATATCGGTATTACTTTCAAGTCACGTTAGCGAAGCTTTCCCAACCCACACGACCGTCTGTCAGTACCTCCAGTACTTTGATTTATAATCTAAAGGCGAGTAGTGATATTTTTGCTTGAAATGCTACTATAATCTTACTGACACTTTATTTTTTTATATCAGGAATTTCTATTATCATATTGGGGGTTCTTACATGTAAATGTTTAACATCAAAATGATACAATAAAGAGATTCGGCGAATCACTTTTCGATACATGAGAAATCACCAAAAGTAACCTATAAATAATCATGTAGGAAAAACAAGTTTACAGATATTGAAACTTCGTATGTGATAATTATACATTACCATATCACCTTACTAGTTAACTTAAAAGGTACATTTATTTCCTGTTTTGAAATAGTCGGGAGTCTTAAAGTAAGTCCCCATTTTGTTTCTAATGTACTTCCTTGTGCACAAAAAGATCAATTTGCGCGATATGAAAACTTGTTTGATCACCACAATAACATTAACATGCACTGTATTTTTTAAAATATTTACATTTCTGTATTTGTATTGTAACACGTATTTAAATGTTTCCCAATTGACATAACTCAGTCCATACATATTTTACAAGTTTACAAAAGCAGTTGCCCTTTTAATGATAGTGAGCTCAGATTCGGTCAGATAAAATTCGACCAAAATATAAGATGCACGTCAAAAACATTTTGGAAAAAAAACCTCTCATAATCCAAAGGACCATATATTTGTTTATCCTTCGTAAAGCCACATCTCGTTGTACTGAGATTATGAACTCTGCTTTTTTTCACATCAGAAATTTGCAACCACTAACGTGGAGATTCCTCTCTCAAATCCCTGGCATACAGTTGATGTAAAACTTGGTGACCGTCAAACCCACCCTCATTAATTAAAGATCAATTCCGGGTTAGCGTAGCATGTGAGCACGAGATTGAGATTGGTCCTGTCACTTGTTAGTACAGAGAACTTGTACTACGAAATAAATACAACTGTGAGCTTGACATCAAATCAGCATGAATTTCATGATACACTCTAAGCTTTTGAATGGATCTCACTGAATCGCTACAAAACTAAAATGATAACATCAAGAGGGTCTCAAGTGTTTTGTAAATGGGAATAATTGTATATTTAATCAGAGTGTTAGATATTATGAATTTGTAGAATATTCTTAAAATGCATTAATCAGGGGTGGATCCATGGATTAAAGTTAGGGGGTGTAGCAACATTATGAGGCAGGTAGTCCTGTTAGGGGTCAAGCAAATGAAGCCTCCTGGATTTTATATATTTCATGGGGATTGAAATATCTTTCTAATGTAGTCAATTTACTCTTTTCTGTCACTTTTTAATGATTAGAAATAAAATGACAGACATTTTAGAGTTTCTCAATAAACGGAATATTAAATTAAAATATATTGTCATTCATTTCTCTGAGAGTGGAAAAATGACTGCTCTTTTCATCGCTTATATCTTTTTAAACAGGATATCATGATTTACTTTAAATGTGAAAATTGTAAGGGGGAGCGGACCTTAAATCCGCCACTGCTGATGCTATATTGGAATTATTATGTGAACAAGCAAAGACTTCAACCCCCGATCAATACCATATGTATATGATATAGGAGAACTATACCCTATAAGCAGAATGTTTAGCGAGGATTTAATTTTGACATTATTAGCGAGAGTGATGAAGTCACTAAAATTGAATATCACTAACAATTTATTCCATCTCAGAGGTACTTGTTAACTTTCTTGAAATCATAAAGTGTTCTCGCTAAATATGTATACAATTTTGATGGAACAATCGCAAAATTTGTGTCTCGCTAAAAAAAAATCAAAAAATATCTTTAATGAAAGTTGATGAAATTAATAAGAGTTCATTATCACATTTGTAATGTCTTATTTTCTTTTGATTTAAAGAAAATCCTTCATCCTTGTAGTCTAAAGAGGTCATTTAAATCACCATGGTTACAGGAAAGTGCAAAACACGTAATTTTGACATCTTCAATAGCCAACTTTTTTTTTGGACAAAATTGATATTTTCACACCGTAAATATATTGACAGTGAAAATCGAGAAACACGCATTTTCGATGTCATACCTCTGTACAATGCACGCCGAACATTGGTCATTGGGCTATGTATTATAACTATATTGATAATGTTGCGTTGTATTAAAAACTCCATCGTGATAATACTTAAAAAACCCACCATGATTATGTTTTGTATTGCATTATGTCAACGAGTTTTTGAAGCCGAATAAAGGAAATGAAACTCATAGACTTGATCGATTGTTTGCCCCAGTATGAAAAGAATTAAGATTACAAAGTTCAGATCAATTCATCAAGTAGATTACATTTTAAAGTTACAATTGCCTAAATATATCAATAATTTAATAGAAACTATTCAACAAGACATTAAAATGAATGTGTATATAAGCTGTGCGTGATAACCGATTTTATGTAAATTTTTATACGTAATTTGTATCGTCATTTGTACGGCCTATTATTGGAACTGCATGCACTCGTACGTGTGTTGTATTCGCTGACTGCGTTGTAAATATCTTTAAGAAATTCTCTAACATTGACACTTAGTATGCGGTGTAATTTGTGCATATATATATATATATAGATAGATAGATAGATAGATAGATAGATAGATAGATAGATAGATAGATAGATAGATATAAAGGAAGTAATGGGAAATGTCTACGTATCCTTAATTAAAATTACTCAAATGCTTACACCAATTCTGTTGGAATGATTTAAAATATCACTATATATATCTTTTAACTTACCACTGCATTATTTTGTATAATAATTGTCGTGTACATGTTACAAATCACTATGGCGATATTTGTGTGCTTATCTATTGGACTTTGAGTGATTTTTTAAAATCGAAGTTTTGTGAAAGGTACAGCAACATTCATATAATAATCCATTTGTAAAAGCTTGTTTTCATGGCAATGCGATGGTTGAACAATCCCAAATACATTTTATCAACCATGGTACCTAAACAGTCACCATGGTAAACATAAACATTTCCTGAATGGGAGCCAAAAATAACTCTTTCCATATATAGTTCTTTAAACCATATAAAATTTTAGGATATTATCTAAGTACTTTATAGAATATATTTACCAAAGCGATCGAACTCACAAACCAGGGCGAGTTCATTGGCAGTGTTTTTCGAAATGAACTGGTTTTTTTATCTGTTTTCTTAATAGTATAGATATATGCAAGGTGAAGATAACGAACAGTGATCAATCTCATAACTCCTACAAGCAATACAAAATAGATAGTTGGGCAAACACGGACCCCTGGACACACTAGAGGTATTGCAGAGCGAAATAAAATAACAAAGAAAAAATAATCTGCAAAAACTTCTAACAGGAATGGAATAGATGTTGAATTAAAATTCCAGTTTACGGGTGGTCTCTTGTTTTGTTTCAAAAGATTCAATAGATAAACTGTAAAGCGTTTCCTGTTTGAACACCCATGAAAGAAGCTGTGAAAAATATATCTCAATTTAAAGCGATAAAGTTACTTATAGATTAACGAAATATAATTTGGCATCTATCTCCCATCATTTGGGTGGTTCAAGATTATTTCACAGTTCATAAAACATCAAATAGATCGAAAACCTTAACTGGTGAATTAATCATCAAAACCTATCACATTCATCGCCTGTTTTACTTGTGTACCCAATATAAGAATATAACATCGGGCAAATCAATAATAGGACAAGGAATGAGGACACTTGCATCAGCAAAAGGAGAGTAGGGGGGATAACAACGATAGAGGAGAGTGGCGTTGATTTCTTTTTATTTCACTCACATTGATTTAACTTGGGTTAGGTAAGCTAAGGTAAAATATCCTTTGTCACACCTGAAGGCACTGTACAGAGTGAACTATTTCATCATTCTGGTTTTAAAGATATATATTAGTAACCAAACATATTTAAAAAATATTTCACTTCACTTGGTTTCGCTTGGTTTCGAGTTTTGGTTTAGCTTTGTTTCGTTTCATTTTGTGTGGTCTGCTTTCATTTGATTAAGTTTCCTTTCTTTCACTTTGTTTCACAGTTTACAGGTTCCACCCCACATGTCGTACATAGGTGAATATACAAGTAGTATAGACATGTGAATTGAAAACTTCATGATTTAAAAGACCCAGAATGTACTATCAAACCTAAAAATTAGATACATGTACATGATAGTAATTTGAATTATATTTCATTATTCTAGATAGATGCATTTAACTGTATTCCATTCACGATTGCATATATACTCGGTTATGCTTAAAGTAAACCACCCTGACAAAATATAAACCTTTCAAAACTGATTGATTTGTTCATAATATGCATTACAGAATAACGATATAAATTTAGACATCATAGTACTAAACAAAATTGATTTTAAACATGATTATTCTCTAGAATAGCATGAAATGGAATTACATTTCTACCTTCAAATAATTCAGACAATTCAAAGATTAGTAAAAAGACTCTTACCACATCCATATGAATATAATATACTACTCAAAATTTGATAAGGATCATAGATATTTTTCTGTTTAAAAAATTAATAACTGTATAACTGGGAATATTGTGTCCAAGTGAAATCAAAAACGTCTTTAACAAACTTGCACGTGCATTTCATGCCATGGGAAATGCGTTTCTCATCACAGTTTATGCTTTTGCTACCATTGCACGATTTTCACTCAGGCATCGGTGTCTGATTCTTTCTAAAATTTCAAACTCGCTTGAGTGTTTACACTACGTTTATCAACACAATTCCCCCTCAACGTGTAAGGCGTCGCCTGACGATAGAACAACTGGGCAGATGTATTGGAATGCTTGACTCTGGCTATTCACAACCTGAGGTTGCAAATGCAATAAACGTCAGCCAGAGCGTTGAAACAGGGCCTGGAACTGACAGCAAACTTTTGGTACAGCAGCACACTGACATGGGGGTGGTCGTCAGAGGTCGACAACCCAACGCCAAGATCATTTTGTGGCTCTTCAGGCACGACGCCATCCCTTCTGGACAGCAACCAGTCTACGTAACGACCTCCTGAACGCCTCCGGGGTGAATGTGTCCACTCAAACGATACGGAATCGGCTTCACAATGCAGGTCTCAACTCGAGAAGTGCATGTGTTCGAGTCCCTCTGACTGTTCGACACTGAAGGGAGCGATTGGACTGGGCTGAAGATCATGTCACTTGGACACAGAACGATTGGGTTCAAGTTCTGTTCACCGATGAGTCCAGGTATTGTTTGGACTTTACAGACAGGAGGCACCGAGTGTGGCGACGACAACGTGAACGTTTCCATGATGCCAACATCAGTGAACATGACCGTTATGGTGGTGGCTCCATCATGGTCTGGGGTGGAATCAGCAGGGATGGAAGAACAAATATTCATGTCATGGAGAGAGGAAAAATGACGGGGGTGCGGTACCGGGATGAGATCCGCGATGTTTACGTCAGACTCTACGCAGGTGCTGTTGGCCCTGAGTTCATCTTGATGGATGATAACGCCCATCCTCATCGCGCCAGGGTGGTGGAGCAGTAGCTTCAACAGGAGACAATTGTCCGTATGGACTGGCCAGCGTGCTCGCCGGACTTGAACCCGATTGAGCATGTATGGAACATGCTGCAGGTTGCCCTTTCGGATACGCCCTCATGGAAGAGTGGAACAACCTTCCCATTAGAAACATCCGGGTGCTTATTGACAACATGGCTCGACGTTGTCAAGCCGTTATTGATGCATGGGGAGGCCATACCAGGTATTGACACTTCATCGACTAAGTGTAATGATGGACTATCCCCAAGAACTGTGTAATTCTTTCTCTGGTTTGCTGTTAACTTTTTGTAATGAAATGCCTTTTGGTGTTGTTATCAGATTTCAAGCATTCCGTATTGATAAAAGTTCATGTTGTTCATGAATTTTCATTCATAACCTGAGTAAACACGTTTCTGAGTCAAAGGACTAGAGCCACAAAGTACTACAATTGGCCCTTTCGCAAAAATAAATGAGTCTTTCACAGTTGATGCTCTAAGATTTATAGGTCATAGAACAATTTATTTTATTACAATATCTTTTCTAGCTATCGTTTTACAGTCGTTTAAACTTTGCATTGTTTTCAGCATGAAAACTAAATAACGTCATGATGCTTACGTCATGTTGTTGACGTTATGAGAATCACAGTGTAACCCCCTCCACCAAAATGGACGTATAGGTTAATATAATTTTTTGGGGCTTATTCTGATTGTAAATCAGAAGTGTTAAAATACTAGGAACTTGCATATTTTCTATCACGACGTTTAGATTTGAGATATATTGCCCCCCCCCCCCCCCCCCCCTCCCTTCACTTTACATTTTTTTCGCTGTATTGGACATAATTGAAATATCGTGATCAAAAATCAAAATTCCATGCGGTGAAAGGACCACAGCAAACAATATTGTTTTTCAGTCTACCTCAGAGACGAGTTTGTTTTTTTAAAGTTGAATATCTATTTGTATCAATTTCCATTAAATTGTTATTAATTGACGATAAAAAGAGAGACAACTCTATAATTTTGGTTACACATGAGTAATTATAGTAACTAATTAGGACAATGGATATTTTAAACATCCCCCTCGTGAACCAGTTTTTCTTTTTTATAAAACACGGTTGACCTTTAAACTTGTAGGCATATCTGAAGTCATTTTTCTGAGCGAAGTAGACTTTTAAGTCCGCGGAGGAACTCCTTGGATGTCACCTGTGCCTCCTTTGTGCCCCCGTGCACCTCCGTGTGATAAAACAAAGAAATAAAAGAAATAAATTCTAAGCGAAATGTTATTAGTAGGTGGAAATTAAAACGTATAAAACGGCGACTTGTATATATTTATATCATTTGATGATATCTTATTGTTATGCAAATGTGTGCAGAATTGGAGACTAGCTGGGTTAATCATTTAAAAACTTGTTTATGTACTATTGGTATTCAGATACATATTCATGATATCATCCTTTCTTATCATTAAATAGAAGGTATTATACATAATATATTAGAGTTTTTGATTGATTGATTGACTGTATCTTGCTTAACGTCTCGCTCGAGAATTTTTCACACATATTGAGACGACACCAAGACCGGTGATGGGCTTCAAATTTTAGGTCTATACTCGGCGCTTACGGCCATTGAGCAGTGAGTGTTCTTTAGCGTGCTACACCTACTGCGACATGGGACATCCCCTGATGCCAAGTGTTTGGCGATGGAACTGTCACTTCCCGTTTTTAGGACTTAGGTCTGACGCGGCCGGGATTCAAACCCCAGCCTACCGCATGCAGGGCGAACGATCTAACCTCTCGGCTACCGCGTAAAGATTTTGTATGAACGGAAATAAATATCTTAAGTATGCAAGAAGAGTGACCTCTAGCTGTACATGGGAATGCCAATTAAACAGAAGGGGGACTAAGGGACGTAGAAAATGATGGTTGGTTTATAGATGACAGATTATTCCTCTTGAGTTCTGGATTTGACTTGCCGTATTTCTGTACATAGGACCTGCATATATGTCTGCATTTGTCACACAGAAAATCATGGTGACTAGGTGTTCTTCCATATAGTCTGCTTATTACATTCCTATGAATCTTTGATAGATAACATATATCTGTTTGTTTCGTAGTTCTAGGGCAGTTAAAACACTTATAGGACTTTTTTCTAGTCATCTGTAACAAATCAATTTGGAAACGGAAATAAATCAAAATATCAATCTTAATATGCAGAAAACACAAATGGATTGGACAACAGGCATTGTCTATATTAACCCTCTCCAAATGCACGCTGAAGTAAATGATGTCAGTGTTATCCATACATACTTAAGTATTAAGACATCATTCAGGCCTTTTCCCCTTAAAAATTTTCAACCCCCCCCCCCCCAATCGTGTCAAAATTATTTACACTTTTAAAACAATATGCTACACATATTTTACGTATGACCTACTATTGCGTTACTGGCATCCCCATAAAGTGAATATTGGACAGTATCAAGATAACCTTGTATAATTTCCATTTCATGATCAAGGTTCACGCCATGTCCCATGAATAAGTAGCAAAAAGAAAAATTCTTTAAAAATCTATAGTTACAAAATTTCAATAGTTTACACACAAACACACACGCACGCATCCATTTACCCACACATTTATTTATGGAGGAGTTCAATATTTAAAAAAATCCTAATATCAAAATAAGTTGATAATTTTTCCAAATCAGTAAGGCATAATCGTAGCTTCTGAATTTGGTGTGAAAAACACTGGATGTAAATCATTTGATTTTGTTTCATTAAGAATAATAATAAAGACATGTAATAGTGCAGAACTTTAAATGAGTGAGGTAAAAAATTGGGATAATAATATTTTTAAAAAATAAATAATAATAAATAACTTAGACCATCAATTAAGGCATCGTTCTCTTCATATTCAATAATAAATGGCTAGGTAGAAATATAAACACAATATGTTACATGTACTTTTAAACTGAAATGCACTATTTAACCCTGACCAGTACATCTAATACTGGTACAATAATCATTATACTTTGGTTGATCTATATCACAGGTTTGGATATCTTGATTTAAAAAATGAAGGGGTGATATTATACTATGAAAATATTAATAAATTCCATGTATATATTATTGTCCTCCATTTTCTATTAAATATTGTGTGTATGTTCCATTGGATCCGCCACTTATTTTAACTTGCAGTAGCCTCCCTTGCATTTTTACAAATATGAATTAAACTCCTTAAAACCGTTATTTGAATGTGTACAATGACCATTTGAAAAAACAACTACTTTTTTAAATTAAAAAATGAATTAATAAATTTAATAAATTATGTATTTATGCATGAAACCATGCATACAGTTACTTCTCATTGTAATTAAAAGTAAAGAAAATGCATTACAAAACACTATATGTAACAATTTTGACTCGTATTTCAGTTTGACAAAACATATGTATGTAAGCAAGGAAGATGTATGATTAAACTCATGTGCGGGAATATATTAACTGGAAATATATCAGAATAGCTGAATGACTGGAGACACTTTATGTAAATGAGCAAGATTATGTGTGAGGGATATTGTATGTTGTTGTTTTTCCCCCAGACAAAATCAGAAAGATTACTTATCATTTTCAAATAAAAGTGGAATGTACAAGAAGTCTTTACTACTATTCCCGCACTTCCAATTCATATGCACTTACATATATCACTGGCCCGATGAGTGGTCGGCCTAGTGATAGTCCCGCGTAGCGTACTGATTCGAGGTGCAAAACTTTAAAAGATTTGGTTGAAAATGTTAACTCCCGGCTATATAATTGGTAATACTTGCTGTAGAATAGAAATTATGTAAAACTCGCGTATCTAATTTTTAGGAATCAACATAATGAAGCATTTTAATTGGCACCTGTATCCACAGTAATCACAATGCATCGCATATACTGATGTCAGCTGTTCAGACAACTATTCCTCTTCCTCTCGCCATATTTCAAAAAAGTTATTTTTCGATAGCAACTAGAACATCGCTGCGAGGTTTTTTCATTGGAAAGAATACCTTCCATTACCAATTTGTATTCAATCGAATTAAATCTTAGAGCGAAACATCCGCAATATAAAAATTATTGCTTCAAAATGAAAAAAAAGGTGGTAAAATCCGAGAAAAAATCAAATACATGTATGGGTTTGACGTTTAAATTCAAGTAATCAACATCCGGTTTCACAAATTAAGGTGACATGTGATTTGGGTAAATAGTATACATGGAAATCAAGGATAGAAAAAATCAGCAAAAGACACTTTAGATTTCACCCCAAGCATAGGCTATTACAGGGTGTTCGTGGCTCGAGTTCTTTATGTCTTTTGTTATGTTAGTGGTAAATTACACACATATAACCTAGTGATCCTTATCAAATTTTGAGTAGTATACTTCTGGAAGTAGTATACTCATAGAAACACCCATTCCTGTGTTTTAATCGATTCGATATTACCAACTGTCAGCATAAACACCAGGAAGTATATAGCGTGTTTGTAAAGTGTTTTTTATAGATAAGTATTGATGTATTGTATGGTTAAAGCAAAAAGATTACTCTGACAAATATGACCAAGTATATTAGATGATTCCAATCATTGCAAAGTGGTATGTATCTAAAATACTTATGAATTGAAATTCAAGACTTTTCAAGACATTGTCCACATTCCAGAAAAAAAGATAAGCACGTCCACTTGCCGCAGTAGACTTTTAGTTGGGACAGCCGGAAACCCAATTTTGATTCTTGATAACGGAGGTGTGCTAAACTCAAAATGTTTCAAATAGGTAATGACAAGTCTTTCCCAAAAAGTCCGGCGTGAGAAATTACAATCGGATATGACTTTTAAAAGGAAGCTTCCTTGTCAAGGTAATCGTTTGTTCAATACGAACCATCACTGATACGGCCCCGAGTGTCATGCACAAGGCAAATTGTTGACACTTCATTGAAAGCTGTTGGTGTCACTGTATTTTTGATCAGATGTAAAACGACTATCAGACAAGCAAACCTACTGTTTCAAATAAAAGCATTGTTCTAAAAATTAATTTAATACACGAATTCATTAAAGGTACACATGTATACATGTACTTACCATATCCATGCGAACATAAAAATTGAGTAAAGAGTATAATCATAAGGACGTCCATTCCAGTGTTGTACTGTCATCATCCAGCAGTTTAAATATCAGGAAGTTTGTATGTTTTATCCAAATTTTATAAATAGAATGACCAGTTGTTGTAACGCAAGTTTTTAAATTTCTGTATTGCACTGACAGTTATTTTTAAACATATTTAATGCAGACTACGTGCACCTTGCAATAACAATTTCCATCAGGTCATTGACACACATTATAACTGGCGATATTTAACAGTTCTATCAAAGCATTGTTCTATGGTACACTGAGAGGAATTTTTTTTTAAATATAAAAGGAAAATAAACTACAGGGCTACCTCATACGAATGTTAAATCTTAACACCACTTTAAAGTAAAATATTGGAATTATGTGCGGTACTAAGCTATGATTTCGTAACGTTTCCTTTTTTGTCAAAAATCAAAACACAGTGTCTTACTATAGCGAATGTCAGAGTAAGAATCAGGACGTTTTAAATATTCAAATACAATATATAGCGCTATGGCGGGCTGTTGTGGTTGTAATCCATGTTTAAAGATCCTTGCCTTACGCTGCCAAATATTTTGAATATGCTCATTGAAGGCATTGTTAACACATATCGTGGTCATCAGCATGTATTGCATATATATCATTACTACGGTGACTTGACTCGAAGACTCGGATCACGTCGAGTTGGCGGGCGCGGATCAGAAGCATCGAGTTTGATCTGATGATCTGCCCCTGTCAACGAGACATTATCCATCACTTTCGATCAAGTTATTGTAGTGATGATAAATTTATTATGCACCCCCTTATATGTCTTTGAATCCACATTTATGACATAATAAATGCAATCCAACTAATCTAAAACAAAGTTTTGTGTACGCAGTTTGGTTAGTGACACGGTCGATATTTTGCACAAAAACGTTGCGTTGATGCAGTGTGACGTCATCAACTTCAATGAAATACGGAATCCGAAAATCACAGTGTGGTGATCCAGAAAATCGAACCACACTCTGTGAAATACACAACATCACTAAATGACACATCGATGGATATATATTAAAAAGGATTATTCATAAGTCAAATTAAAACATTATCATTTGCTACTCTTCACAGAATTCCACCAACAGGTGATTGCTTTGAGAAAAACAGATTTTAGAAGGTACCCCTATGAATCTTAAGAAGAGATAAATTGCTGCTATAGTTTCAAGCTTTTCATGTCCGCTATAAAATAGTATACGATAACTTTAATTTTCTTTTATGTGCGGTATTACGCTGTGGTTTCATAACCGCAAGTTTATGTTGAAAATCGAAACATCAATCTTGAATATTAACTAATTTACGATGAAACAATGTTTTTTTTTATATTTATTTTTTTAAACATACATACAGTATCTATATATACATACATTCTGCAAAGAAAAATGTACAAACTGGTATGAAATAATATGTTAAGCTTACAATATATTCATAAAATACCAAAATCTATACAAAAGCCAGACTATATAATGCCAAAAACAACAACAGGCAAACATGCCATATCGGTGACCTGAGTATTTGTCAAACTAAGGACATCACTATCTCAAGCACTATGACATTTATAATAATCTTCCTGTTCAGCATATTTAAGCTTAATTCTAATATTCAGCAGCAGTATGAAACTAATTGATCATGAAATTTACAATTTTGATAAAGGATTACCTGCTCCTTCTAAAAGTCCACTAAGGTTTAATTCAGTATCAATAGCATTTGCGAAGATATTATTTAAATGTTTTACACAAATACACTACATATCAAAATTACCCCGAGAATCATGAAATGTACTTTTGGTAGAATCCTTCCTGTTCTACGTGGCTATGCGTTTCGTTTTTCTTACACATGTGAAATTGTAAAGAATATTTTGAAAATAGGCAAATTTTGACAGAATTTGCTCCGACCTTATGGCCTCGATGAGCAGGAGTCTAAAACTTACATTGTGTGACCTATTTCCAAACGATGCTTGATGCATGCTTCATTTTTCAAAAATACAAATGGTAGTTATCACGAAGTATTAAAGATGCTCAATTATTGACAGATGACTAAAGACCAACTTCTCAATTCTTAACAGACAATGACGGACACACGTAGATAACATGGAACGCACTACTAATAATGACGAAATCCACATAGCCTAAAGAAATGTGACGATCACGAACAGTGATCAACGCACTACTAATAATGACGAAATCCACATAGCCTAACGAAATGTGACGATAACGAACAGTGATCAACGCACTACTAATAATGACGAAATCCACATAGCCTAACGAAATGTGAAGATAACGAACAGTGATGAACGCACTACTTATAATGACGAAATCCACATAGCCTAACGAAATGTGAAGATAACGAACAATGATCAACGCACTACTAATAATGACGAAATCCACATAGCCTAACGAAATGTGAAGATAACGGACAGTGATCAACGCACTACTAATAATGACGAAATCCACATAGCGTAACGAAATGTGAAGATAACGAACAGTGATCAACGCACTACTACTAATGACGAAATCCACATCGCCTAAAGAAATGTGAAGATAACGAACAGTGATCAATCTCATAAATACTACAAGCAATACAATATGGAATACATTGCTCAAAGATGTGGTACATTGGAATAAAGAATACAGAAAATGGATGCCATAAAAACAAGAAAGAACATATAATTCTACAGTGTAAATAGGTAGTTAACAGTATATAGATAGTTATAAATGTTGTTAGGATTGGTACGATAAGCTAACCCGTTAAACGTATGTATTTCACCATCACTTGTTTGCCAATTGTTAGATTCATATAAGATATGTTCTGATAAGCAACGTATATATCAATATAAACGTGACACGAACCTTGTTTACATAACCAAGAATTGAGAATTTTGTATCTGAGTTGTAACGCAACAAATGACAGTTACATTTTGCTGATTATTAGAAATGCCTTATTTAAGCAGTGTAAATATTAAAAATTGTAAGATCAAATTGAAACATGTTAACCTCGAATCATAATCATGTCCCTTTATTGCGGTGGATCATATATACAGCTCTCTCAAAAACACAACCGATCTCTGTTCGTGTGACTGTTCATCTACGATGTTTCGATTATGAATTCCTTTAAACACAAATTTTCTATGGATTGTGTGATCTTATATACAAATGAATGTATAAATCAGCTTTACGATTTTGATATTGATAGTGCCAAATAGGACATCGACAGAAAGGAGATCTCGAGTTAGTCGAGAGTCACGTGTTCATTATCCCTGGATTCTGAGGACAGTCCTGGGGGAGATTTCTTTCTTGTATTTCCGGCACGGTGGCATCTGACGGATAACCGTGTTTTGTCTAATAGAAGAAGAAAACAACAGATAAGATGTTATTTTATCCTTGATATGGTGCGAGTCAGAACTCTTTATGTCACCCCCCTCCATATCAGTTATTTGGTCCTTATTTATCTTCTTGAATTATTATATGTTGAACAACGCTTAAATTCTACTTTTGAAATGTCTCCTTTTTTCCCCATAGGAATAGAACCTACTTACCTTCCAATATGTCAGTTGTTGCTTTAGCTGGGATACTATATCTGACTCCCGCCTTCTCTGAAATATAGGAATAATGAAACTATATGTTCATCAAACAATTTTACTTACGGTACTACATTTAGCTGATCACATATTCTTGGTGAAAAGGGCGATATGTTTAGTAATTTTCCTGTCACAGTAATAATTACGGTGTACGTGGTTATAAATGACATCGTTCTAGATACCGTTCCGTGTTTAAGTTTTCCGTTTCCTAGATATTTCATGTGTTTCTTTAGGAGTATTCTCATTGGTGTATGTGACATGAAAAGTATTTGACAGTAAAAATGGAAAAAAAGTGAAGATGACAAGCAATGATAAAGCTCACAAATATCCTAAAGAATGCAGAATTGAGAGAAGTGCAAACACGAACTCCTGCACGAGAGGTTAGTAGGAGGAGTATGAATACCTTGTTGACCGGCCAAACCCACATAAGCACGAATTATTGATCAGGTAAACGGAGTAATCTTTAAGCAAAATCACTCTGTAAAGAACGGTCTATCAATCCGTAGTCAAAATGATTTGATAAAAATGGTCTAACAATTAGCATCTAAAAAGGTGAAGATAACACACAGTGATCAATCTCATAACTCCTTTATGTCAGACAACATTCAACCTAATGGCAGGCTATATTTGTAATTGAGATGATTACAACAATCTTAAAATTTAAGAAATGCTGAAATAAAATAATCGACTGTTCAAACCACTGTAACTGCAACAGCTTTGTATGTTGCCTGTCTCTAAATAAGAAAAATGATGATTGTCTGCATAGTGTGTTCTTGTGTGTGAAATTTTTGAGAATCCATATTTCATTTACACCACTTTTTACATAAATTGTGATACAATTCGTTTTATGATTCTCCACCACAGCAGTTGATATTTTGTAAAGACGCACGGTAAGGCCTAGACAAAAACATTTACTGGACCCTACAATGTAAATTTCTTTGCGTTTTTTTTTTCCTGAAGATATGTAATCCAATATAGGTACAGTAAATCATACCAATCGGTGCCATTGACACGGATATAACATGTGTTTGAATCAAGCGTGAATTTTAGAAGAAGCTCGCCCTTTCAAGGCGAACTCGGAGTAGAAGTTGGATTGCAAATTGTAGCAGGAACCTCGTTTGGCGAAATAATTTCATTGACACAAATGTAAATGACCGAAGTGTTAAGATGTTTTGTATAAAAAGGGTTGAGGAGAAGTGAGCGAGTGCAAAGTGTTATTATCAACTTTACGAGGGGGTATTTCTGATAAATCATACCATTCTTCTGATAACTGTTGTTAAGGTGTAGAGCAGTGGATTGAGGGCGGAGTTGATTGGTAAAACCACCACAAGGATCCAGGCGTACACGTCCGAGGCGATTGACACACCAAAGAAGGTCAACATGCCTGAAATGAATGTGTGACGAATAGGAGAATTGGAAGCTATCACGTAACTGCAGAAATATCAATAATTTCACAAAGGCACATCAGCAATAAGGCTCATCTGATTCATAATCTTCACATGGAAATGAAAACTATTGTTGTATATCTAGGTGAGACTCTCACTTATAGACGTTCAGCATAACCCCACGAATCAAAGTTTTCGACCATTGGCTGATCAGTCACTGGTAATCTTAGCATATGAGGTAATATATGTTAGACTCTCCAGGGATGTTGAACGTTTGATGAACAATGTACGTCCTGTGTCAATTTGTTTTCCACAACTTTTAATGATATTGATATTTCAACCCTATCATGTAATAATGCTGTATTTGTAAAATTCATTCTAGTTTAGGCCTACCAAGCCGATCTATATTTTTCAAAAACAAAACAAACTTAAATTTGCAGAGTCTGTTAGAAATAAATTGCAGAAAGGAACGCCTACCTACATTTTGACGTCACCTAGAAAATGCGTGATATATGATTTCAAAATCACAACCATTCCCCCTAAATATCAAAGATTTTCATTCATTTTTAGGTATTTTTATAGGCCAAATTAGGCCCTATCTATATAGAGTACTTTTGAAGAGGACTATGCTGTATGCTCATTACTGAGTCTGACATTTCTTTAAGAACAAACATATCGCAATCACTACAACTTCTTTTGTAAATCATTTATCTAGTTTGTTCAGTATAAATTTGAAGAGGTATAGTATTTTAATTTCAATTCCTGATTCTACATACATACCAAACACGTTAAATAACATTAGCGTTCCTAACCAGCAAATACATCAACCTCCATTTTCAGTTTTATCTTATTTTATGATTGTCATTATCATAGAAACAAATATCAAAATTGACTCGATCAATTCTGGGGAATTCATGTGCCTAAAAACGCCATGTAACAAATGACAATCGCTCTTCCCATCTTTTCACATGAGATAGTGTAAGTAACTTTTTATTGTTATTCGCCTTTATGGTGTTTAAAAAAAATTAACTAAGAGACCAGTACATAATTGGATTTGGATCCGTCGTTTGTTCTAGAACATTCTGGTAAAACTAACAAGGCACGTTGATGTAATGCTGGGTGTGTCTCTAGATTTATTGAAAAGAGTCATCAATGTTTTATGTATAATACCCTGTAGGTGCAATGTTGTGTGTGTCTAGATTTCTCTAAGAGAGTCACCAATGTTTTATGTATCATGCTCTGTAGATGTAATGTTGGGTGTGTCTAGATTTCTCTAAGAAAGTCATTAATGTTTTATGTATAATACCCTGTAGGTGCAATGCTGAGTGTTTCTAGATTTCTGTAAGAGAGTCATCAATGTTTTAATGTATCATGCTCTGTAGATGTAATGTTGGGTGTGTCTATATTTTTCTAAGAGAGTCACCAATGTTTTATGTATCGTGCTCTGTAGATGCTGTTGCAGAAAAGGAATGTAAACAAGGTATTTGTCTAAAGTTACGCTGATCGCACTTAAGTCAAATAAACAGTGATCTCATGAATCTGAATGCATCCATATACGTATGTATATATACATATATACCCGCGTGAAGCTTTTTGTATTCTTTATATAATTTGGGTCTTCATCATGCCAAGGTTTTCCGACAGAAAGGACTTCCGATTCTGAAGTGATATCTAAAAGATTCGATACTTTCACTTGTAATGCCGGATGTATGACGAGCTACGTGGCAGCTGAAATCACAGATTGACCAGCCACCTTAACAGTTACGTCATCACAAACGTTTGCATACGGCTAGACTTGTCTTGTATTAAACGTAAATTTACAATAAATCTAAAGAAAAAATAGCATTCAACATTTTCACAACATGAATCATAAATTGTAGGACAAAGGATGTTGATGCATCACAAATCTACACTTACACCGTAGTACCTATGGTTTCTTACATTGTCAATGAATAACAAAACAATAACACGTACATTCAACACAAAAACTACACTAAATATTCAAATTTATCAACGCAACAGACTACAGGTTTTTAGTTTTAGGCTTGTCAATCAATGTTAAGTGTGGGACAAAGAATTACGCATACTCTGGATTCCGCCTACGGTTTCAACTCGTAGATTTGAAAAATAAAAAGTGGCAATTTTGCTAGTGCCATTTTTAAATGCAAATTGGAATCCATTAGTAATTCATTATAATTCTAGTGTTGATTCCTTAATTGTTCTTAATTTCAACTCCTTTTGATTAAGGGTAAATTTTGACTAGGTTTTGATGAAGGGTAGGAAAACTACTCTCTGAACATGGATTTTAAAACGTCATCTATTTTTAAATCCTTATTGATATTAATAAATAAGCATTTCACTTTATATCATTGAGTAAAATTGTTAATCTTCATTTCTCACTCTTTAACCTCATTTGCAAGTGATCATATAATGAACATTTTAGCGGTGATCTGGTCTGTAAAGATGTGAAGAAACATTTTTGGTATAAATTTGGCAAAGGATAATTCATAATACCTGCAAAGAATTTGTTTCACAGGGGAGAAAGATGTTTAAGATATTCTGGTTTTCCATCGATCCCTATAGTAAAATACATGCCCTTGATTTTAACCCAAATTATAGAATTAGTTCTTTATTTTGTCGAATAAATCTAATGAAAATTCATACAAATATCTATATTGATATACAGACCATCTAAAGATGAAAATAAACAATAATAACGTTCTTAGAACATGTGTTATTGTTGCAAATTCCTGATCCACAACGCACGGTAATAATAGACTTAATTAAATTTGTGTGCAAGACGCCAGAAGTGTATCACTCTTCTGTTTAGTAAATGTTCCTGTTTCCGTTATCTTTATTACATATTGCCTAGCCTTTGGGGAGACGTGAATGTTATTTTCCCATTCACACCAATTACTTATGGAAATATTGGCTGAAATGGCTTACTGGGTTTGGAGAAGTAAATGATATAAGAACTGACAAAAAAGGACAGAAAAAAAAACCAGTCCTTATTGCTACTCAAGTGGTTAATGAATCTCAAATCTATAAAACATTTTGATATCTTGTTAATCATGTAAAGCATATGAAAGGTGAAAATAACGAACAGTGATAGATCTCATGATTCCTATAAGCAATACAGAATAGAGAGTTGCTTCCTTTGCTCTATATCAAGTACTTCATGAAGAACTTTAAAATGCAAAACTGCATTTGATAGAATCTCTTGAATGATATCACACGAAAATTAAGTCTTTATTAAAAACTTTGGCATTTACAGTGGGAAAAATATGTTATCATAAACCTTTTGAAACTGATGTATAGAAACAATTATTGTTTTTAAACTTAAACTATTCCTGAGTAGAATTTTTTCACTAATATGTGTTATTCACTCCTATATTACTACTCACCAATTGTTCCTATTGGGATCCAGCATAAAATGTCGGTCAGTACAACACTGAGCACTGTCACAGCCAGAGCTTTCTCCCTTTGCATCGATCTACTGGATCTCACATTTCTCCCCGATCGCAGAACTTCTACAAAGACGCTAATTTGCCCGACCAGAATTCCAAGGAACAGAAGGAAATTAAGGCCAACGAATATAACCATGGAATATTCCCAGCCTGACCTCCTTACTACAGATAGGGGGAGAGAAATGCAGATTCCAGATTGAGCGTAAAAATATTCAAAACCCGGAACAGGAAGCAATGGAATCAAGGACAGAAGAAGTGAAAACACCCAGGCTACACAAGATAGGATGGAAGCGGTCTTTACGCTGAACCGTAGTTTTGAGAAGGGATATTTTACTGCGATGAACCTATCAATTGTGATGAGAAATACCATCATAACTGACGCCTCGCTCGACAATGTAGCTATAATCCCGCTTACAGTGCACGTGACACTGTGTCTCCATGTGTAGTCAGCTAGTCCATACATCCCTGTATACATCTGATTCGTTATCGCCAAGATGTTCAAGTAGACGCCCATTAAAAAGTCAGCGAGACTCAGATTTACTATCAATACCGTGTACTTATCGGGGGACATCGTTTTCAGGTAGTGAACATTATATGTCAAAACAATAAAATTTCCAAAGGTAGACAAAAAAGCAATGTACCAAATAGTAACACTTAAAAGTGACACATCAATAAGATTTGCACAAGAGGAAATTTCACTCGCAGGTGCGATACACTGCAGGTCATAGAGTGTTTTTGGTTTGGTGCAACAGAGTGAAAAGAATTCCACTTGCATGAATGTCAGTCTTCTTAATCCATCAAACATGCCGTCAGAAACTTGGAATTCGTTTTCCTGAATGTACAGTTCCTGTAAGAACTCCAGTGGTAGAAAGGTTCCAGTGATAATTCGAGAAATTTTGTTTCTTGATAGGTCAAGAAATGCAAGATTGGTGGTTTCCGAAAATGCACCAACGTCAATAGTGTGTATTAAGTTTCCTTTGAGGTTAAGGTAGATAAGTTTTGTGAAAGACAATTCACCCTGTTTTAGGTGTGTAATACGGTTGTAAGATATGTCAATAATCTCCAGTCGAACATAGTCATTAACATCTGGATAAGCTGATATGATCATAGTAGATAGTAAATTGTGTTGGATGTACAAAACAATCGGTCGCCCATTTCGATACGTGTACCGCGTGAGAAAATTGTGGCTTAAATCTACAACCTCAGCTTTTAAATTGTAGGAAATCTGAGCTGCATCTGTTAATTTGCAATTACTTAGATTTACCATATCTTTAAATTGAAAACTTAAGTGTATATCATTCGGAAAGTTTACTGATCCTGTAACAATCTCAGTGGAAAAGTTCATAATCAAAGACTTTATGTGAAATCGCAAGGAAGATTTTCTGTGGATGTGAACCATGTCGCATCTAATACCTTTACAGATTTTCCAAATGGCACGAATTGTACAATTATGTAGTTGTATACTATGTAAATACCGTATTTGAGAATTTGAATCAGTAATGTCAATGTCACCTAGAGTTGTATTTTCAATATGAAGGTTATGAAACGTAATCCCCTTTTTCATCGGATTTATCGACAAGTCACTTATTACGGAATTTGAAATGTACAGCGTTAAAATGTTTCGACTGTCTAATCGATCTACATCAGTAGCATTACAGCTGACATTGTGAAGAATGATCACCCTTATCAAAACCGAACAATCCCTGTCAACGCATTTCATGCTTCTACCAAAACACCTGCACGTTGAGGGACAGAATGGTGTACACAGGGAACCATTTGTAATTACAATGCCATTCTCTAGCAAATTTAGTTCTTTTCCTGTAAAACTCTGGAGTTCAACTGAACTTGTGTCGGGTATTTCTGGCTTTATATTTTCGAGTTCACATTGAAATTTACATGATGTCTTATTTGAGAGATCTATGTGATGAAGACTCTGGTTGACAGATTTAGCAACATTGCCCCAAATCCTCGATACTGTTTCGCTTCTTGTGACATTTTCTTTAGCTCCGCATAATAGCATTCTATCATCATCAGCTACAAAAAGGAAATGTACCTTATGCAAATGCAAAGCTAGGACAAATGATATACAGCATAGATATTTCAATTCTCAAATTTAAGAAATTTGAAATCCCATTTCTAAAGAAAATATTACAGCAGTTGAAGATCACTTCTTCTCTCTTTGGATCTATGCGAATATGATAGATTATATTACCCGTGCAAGTTTGACATCCCTTCGAAAATGTTTCATTCATATTGATGCATCATGATATGTAAGAGAAGTATTACAAATTTAGGCCTATGGCTAGCACTTCCGACTGCAACAGTGATGGTTCTTTGGCGTCTCGACGCCTCGCGGGACACGGAAAATCCGTTTTAAGGTCATAACCGAAATACCCGTGACCCTCACCTTTAAATGCCGAGGGTTTAGTGAAGAAGTAATCACTACCTATTTTAACGTCTTATGTTTGTTGAGATCAGGGCACAAGCGGGGCGCGAACTCACAACCTCCCGATGACAAAGAGAATATTCTACCACTGAGCTACCGCGACCGGGGTGTTTTGTTTTTCAGCAGTGAAAACGGAAATGTATCTTATTTTCTTTTTAATGTTTATTATTTTGAATGTATTTTCCGGAAGTGTTTTGTCGTCCATGTTCTTGACATTATAAAACATATTACTTTCTCTATCCATCTCAAACATTCAGACGCGTTCATGATTTGAATAAAGCTGTAAACATGTTCAATACTAGCAATGCACGTATGGTTCTTACAACAAAAATATTCGTCAGATGCATCGGCACAATCAGGTTTTCCGTCACAGAGTAGTTCCGAGTTAACACATTCTTCCCTGGCACATCTGAATTCATCAGCAGAACAGGAGTCTACAAAATAAGTCTGATGTAAAACATCAAATCGGCCACTTAAAGTTTACATATTTTTATACTGGTATCAAAGAAATACGATGAAAGGACAAGATGAAATAATTTATCTAAATCTCAAAACAAACAATATTATTTCAATACTCCCTTAAGAAAAGCATTACATGTATCATTATTCATGAAAGGGTGAATAAGTGTAGTTTTGATTGGACATTAATTAAGCTGAAAGAGAGCTTTTACACCAATTTATCTGATAACTCGACGTATTCATACGCGCCTGAAACTATTTAATATTTCGAAAGTGTAAACACAGTGAATGGATAGGAATGATAAGGACCAACCAATGTTTGAAGAGTTTATTGATGAATAAACTCCGTACATTTTACGCACAGACTCAACGTAAAAGTCCTATGCAATTTTATTCGGTTTGTGAGTAGAGTTTACTCATCATTGAATTCTTCAAAAATAATATTTAATCCTATACTATGAATGGATGGTATACCCATATCTTGGGTTTCAATATTGGATGTGTCTGAATAAAAATGCAGCAGAACTGAACATAAATGATCTTAAAATTAGCAGATCCTAAACATAGAATTGCTGCAACATGTAGGGAAGGTAACGATAAGGAACAGAGATCAATATCATAACCCCTTTAAGCAATGCAAAATAGATAGTTGGGCAAACACAGACCCTTGACACACTAGAGGTGGGATCAGGTGCCTAGGAGGAGTAAGCATCTTAATAGAGTACAACCAGACTTGGATTATTCAAGCAAATATAGATACTATTCTATAGTATACAAAATTCGTATGCTTAATGCTTAAGTGGTGAAAAATTGTGACAGGCATGGAGAAATTATGAACTATCTAGGACAGTATACTGAAAGAAAAGACGATGACGTGGATCAGGTTATAGGCATTTTTTCTGATGTACGGTCCACGCTGCTGTAATAATCTTATACCGGTATTTGCAACTCTAATGCGATCCCGCTCTGGTCATGGTAAGATGCAAATTGAATGAATACAACATGGGGATGCTTTAATGCTGAGCTACCCACCACTGCACCTTCCTGTAGTAACCTTGATGGAGTCAATAGCTGCACAACTAAATGCTGTCGTGTTGAATATTAAACGAAAAATCATCTGCATAATACAAATGGAACATAATAAATCTATTATCTATACCGTAAATAATACACATAAAAAGATAATATTCCTTATATTAGATAACTTTCCTAGATTGAATCAATATTTCATAATACAAAATTAATCGTTTAAACTATGCATGAGTTACATGTAACAGTGTTTGATACAAACTTATGTATAACAATAGCATGTCTCGTTAAAAACGGGAACATACTATCGATGTGAGCAACAAAAAAATCTTCCATTTTATTATGAAATGATGTGATCAACTTTCTTTACATTTTCCCCTATAAATTACTGATTCTTTTAATCAGCGATCGCTTTGCTGACAGCAACACTTGCTGAACGTCAAGGAAAACAACCGGCATTAACAATTTATCAGAAATTAGTTGCAGTTTGTGAGGTGATGAGAAAATAAGTTTGACTCCTCCTGGACGTATATGTACGGGATTGACCCCCAGAACTTGATTTTGTTGTATACCTTGCCTCATTATTCACAACTCTTATTTCACGCAGCTCATTTCGCGTTGTCCGAGGAAAATCGTGAGTGTGTTTTAACCTCTGTGAACTTTGCACCGTATGCAGTCACAATGGAAAAGTACGTCATAACGTACAGGTTCATTATAGTTGTATCGCGGGAAAATTGTCATGATTTTTGTTTTGTTATTTACTATAATAATTCAATGATATTCTGTATACCTGAAAAATGTCCTTTAAAATGCTTGCTAAATAATATGTTATTCCTTTATTATATGAAATCACACTCAAATTGTATATAGCATGCACGAAGATGATATCCATTTTGCATTATGACCTTAAATTCGTCCCTAATTCGAATGAGTGATACGTTTTAAAATTCTTTATGTGCAAATTTTTTTCATTGTTCATCAATAGTGACAGATTGCGGGTTTGTCTACTATTGCCAGCATTATGAGGTTTTTTTTAAGACATATTATTGATATATTTATGCGTTTGAAAAGTGTATCTTGTATATCAACGGGCTGGTATCTATAGAAATATGGACAACCCCGAAAGTTCACTGATGACTATTGATATGTTCATAAATTATAGTATGTTTAGCTTGGGTATGAATTTGCCTTCAGCATTTGTTGTCTAAAAGATGTTGTTTTTTTTTTTGGTGAGATTGATCACTGTTTGTTATTTTTGGTCTTGCATTCAGCTTCTCCATCGTCAACTCCCCATATTTATATAGCAGTCGATTTAAAAACTGAGCGTACGCAGAACAAGCTCTTGTGTACCGAATTGGTTGAGATATATTAACAGCAGATACAAGTGATAATGGAATATTGTTAGATAAATATGGGAGGTTGACGACGGAGAAGCTGAAATCATTCCTTTTGTCATACAGTTAAGTTGCCAGTGTGCCATCAATGTCTACTTTCAATAAAATATCTAAGTATGAAGCAGAAATGGAAGACTCAATTTCTAATAATTTGGAATTACTTTGGTGCTTTCTATCAACATTTATTGCGTTTTGGTTTTGTTTTTGAAAACAGATAATGAACCTTCGACACAAAGATCCAACGAGAAGCAGTTCTACAAGTTGATAAAGAAACATCAAAACCGTCCTTCGCCATAAAGTTTAATACTAGCACTGGCTTTAGAAGGTATAACGAACTCGCACAACGAAATGTTCGTTGGTAAATTTGATCTAGATCATGGATGTATGCTGGAGTTAATCTTTGTAAGGCCCTGAAAGTATATAATAGGATTGTTTATGCTGTTCGATATGGTTTTAGGTTAGTAGTGAAACCAGTGAAACGATGTTAGAATTAATGTAATATGTTCACGTGTAAATGAACGTGTCATTAGACTTGCAGCAGTGTTTTCAACTTTCTCTAACTTCTGCAATGATGCTGAATTTACATTATAAAGAAATACATTACCATAATCAAGACGGGATGTAATCAGTGACCTAACAAGTGTTCTACACGAATCCTCCGTTATAAGAGATCTAATTCTACCGAAGTTGGAAATAATATGATTTATTGATTGATTGATTGATTGATTGAATATTCTTTAACGTTCTTCTCGAGAATATTTCACTCATAAAGAGACGTCACCATCGCCGGTGATGGGCTGCAAAATTTAGGCTTGTACTCGGTGTTTATGGCCTTTGAGCAGGAAGGGATCTTCATCATAAAATCCGATGGCACGTTCGATTCCAAAAAAAGATTTGTTAAGCAATTTCAGTAATTATTGGTAAAACACACTCCAAACATTGTTTAAAAACGTCCGTGGATATTGGATGTAATTCTCAGAACTTTGTCGGCGCACCTCAGAAAGCGACACTGGCTCAGACAATTTCAAAGGAATTCCATCAAACTTAATGTCAGCGCGAAGAACTACTTACATAGACAATCTCTAATTTTCTGAATTTTATCAATAACATATTCAACAAATTTGGATGCAAGATCATGAACTGGTAACCTTGACCCATTTGTATTTCCCATGAGATTGCTTGGAGTCGCTGAATAATTCCTGAATTCTGTTAGAGTGGTTTTGTGTTTTACAATGTTTCCTTAGATGCGTCCTTCTGAACGGACACCTTTGTTCGTCTCGTCATCCGTTCAGCCCTCCGACGGTCTCTTTTGGCAGAATGAAGATCGTCCGTAACCATGGAATGTTTGGACCTACAGTGATCTCCCTTGATTTTTTAGGTGCATGCTGAATATCGATCGTGGCTTGGAAGACTACATTAAAGCTCACAGTAAGCTCTTCAGTGGATGTAGCTTCCTTTATGAAACTTGAAAAGTTCAGATCATTTTTTTATTTGTTGATGTCAATGTTACATTGTTTTCGGAAAATTACGGTTTTCCTCTCCCTTAGTGGATTGGTGAGACGCAGCAAAAAACAAATTGTAAGATGGTCTCCAGTAATGTTGGCATTGTTGTCACATATACTAGGATATGTCACAAACGGCACCCCATACATTGTATTGACGAACTAGATCGCTATAACGACTATAGCTTTTGCGAAACGCTGACCTCAATCGAGACCGTCGAACCCCCTGCACCATCAGCCTGCCTCCCAGCAGCCTGTCTGGATTTAAAAATTGACCACATCCAGAACAAGCCCTTGCGTACCGTATCTAAAATCAAATATTTTTATTATATGTTCTAAACTGGGGTTTGAATTTTCTTTCTTCCCTATCAAAACAATATCTGATAAGAATTCTGAAGGACCAATTTTACATGCACAAAAAGAAATTAATTTATCTTGATTTTCTAATTATTAAAATTTACACATATCAAAGCTCAGAATTTGTTATATAACTGTTAATTAAATAATCAAAACATTGTTAAAAATCATATATCAACAAAATGATATATATTTTGAATATTATCTGTTATTATAAACAGAATTAGATACAGAATCTTTTATTTTTATTCTTAAATAGAATTATTTTTTGCGATAAATGAACGTACATTGAACCAAAACAGAACACATGATTTAGTGCGTTTGACTAAAAAAAACCCATAACAAATAGGACAATATGTAAATTGTCCTATTAGTAATAAATGTGTAATTAAAATTCATCAAATCAAATTTCATTTGTAATAAGGGCTCTGCGGTCGAACTATGTCCACGTCGTAGAATCGGGGGAAAACACATAAGTTACGTGGCTAAGAGTTCTGCCATAATTTAGAAACACAAAGAATGCCTAATAATGGTAAATTTCATTGATTTTTAAAAGTAATGTGTTTCCGTTTTAATGGTATTTTTCCTTGGATCATATTGTGTTATGAGCTATGTTTGTTAACCGTACTTGTATTGGCGTCTGTTTTCGGTTTTTGTATTTATAACACAGTGCTAGATTTGCCGTTTTTGAGTAGGTGACATTTCAAGTTTAAAAATTTATACTTATTATTATTGGGTTTTTTATTTGTGTGAATCAATTTGGACATAAAGATTGTTCCCCAAAAGTATGAAGTAATTTTGTTGGCCGGTTTTAATATTATCTTTAAAACATCGCAATCCAGGACCATCGGGAGTCGGCAGTACTATATTTACCGCCCACTCTGCTAGACGAAGGTTTATTGGTGTTATAAAACACATCGTACAGCTAAATATCTCAGGTACGAAAATCCATGAAACGAGTCTGTGTTAAAAGTGAAGAGAAAAGAAGGACAATTTGTACATGTTAAAGCCCCACGTACGGGAAGTAATCGAACGAGTCCCCAATAAATGTCAATACAGAAGAAAGACAATTCGCACAAATAAAAGTCACGAAGGAAAGAACTCACTATTTTTTTCTTTAAAATACTAGTTTTGACACCCCAACCCCGAAACTTTAATGCCTTTTTAGATTATCTCTTACACGAAAAATATCTGTAAAGTATTATCAAATATTAATTGCTAAGCATTTGGTTCTAAACAATATGTCACTATGAAATTTCGTCTCACGCCCCTTTTTTATGAAATCAGAGAACAGTACCTATTATCGAATGATATGCAAAATGTAAATGGAAGGCGAAGATAGCGAGCAGTGATCAATCTCATAACTTCTGTAAGCAATACGTAATAGAGAGGTGGGTAAACACGTATCCCTGGATATACCAGGTCCCTGGGAGGAGTAAACATTGTCGTGAACATTACGTGTAAAGACCTGGATGTTATTTTCCATGGACTTTACCAGAAAGGATTCACGATTTGCATGTAATAATTACAGAAAAAAATCAAATTACATTATCGGTATAGTTGTCCTGGTATTACATATGTTTATTCAAACAAATCGATAAATCTAAGCAGAGGGAAACTGTTGATAAATCTTTTGATTAAGATGCATGTTATCTTACTTTAAAATTTGCTTGAGCAGGTAAATTCACAGACGAGGAGAGCAATTTTTCTATTCTTTTTTCTGAAGTGTGAGCTATCAAAGGAACGTCGTCATACACATTGTTAAAGTTTGTGAGATAAGAAACAACTATTGACGTTAATCCTGAAAGGAAATATCTATAATGTAAACATCTGGGCTGGTAACTGAATAGTAATTCATCTGATATCATATAGGAGGTGGTCCAATCAACTCCATACGCAGTTGAACCTATGGGAAGCAGGTTGTGAGTGAATACAATTGTGTCGATTTCATCAACTCCTGAAAATAGAAAATATGTTTTTAATGTAAACAGCGCGTAATACAATTGTGGAGGTTATCGCTGAAAGCGATACAGACTCCGAGATGTTACCATCTGTTTGGTCAGATATAAGGGTATGTGGTTACAGTTACGAATTTTCTTCTGATATGGACAGTGACCCAAAATACATACAACCGCTGTCATCATCATGTACATTAGAGAGTTATTTGGGTGGCATTACGGATGATAATGTCTACTTTTAGTCACATGATCTTCATAGCGTGAACATTGTGAGGTTCCAAGATGAGGTTGGTCCCGTTGATCAATTTAATTCTTTATTTCATGTATACTGTTATTTTTTGCTGATATTATCTCTCACCATTGTTTTAGGAAATAGCAGTGGCTACAAATATAGATGTGGAACAGAAAGCATATAGTATATGAAAGGCTGACACCAAATTAACCCCCGGCAAACGAAGCGTCTCACTAATTACCAATTATGCATTTTGTACTGAGAAACAGATTCTTTTTGTCTGATATGTACTGGTCTGGTAACAATACATCGAACACTTTTAGCTTCCGATAGCTAGCATTTCTATGTTTTCACATTTTCAAACCATGTCAAAACTTCATCAATTTTCAAAACAGTTGTCTTCTTTACAATATCCTATCTGTAACAAAGATTAATTTCATAGTCGTGTAAAACAAGAAAATCGTCACAAAACTTGTAAATTTCACGATCTTTGGGTAAGAGGTTCTGATTTAAGGGTAGAATTAAACTTGATATTTAATGTTTATGTGTAAAGCATTTGAATAATATCTGCTTTAATTCTTTTGATATGAAATTAAAACTAAATAAACATTTAGATGGAGCAAATGGCCTTTCACCAAAAGTTTGAATATTTATGACCCTGGGGACAGGATTTATGTTTAAAGGGTGTTGTCAACATAATAATAATAGTGACTATTGTGTTTTTCAACGTCATATACAGTTTACATTTAAACGTGCTTAATGATGTTCTCGTTATTTCCGTACAGAAAATATACCATCTACTTCTGTGAAAAGCATGACGATTTCCTGTTGCTCCTCCTCATTAACATTACATGTAGCATTAATGAAGTCAGCTTAGCGCTCTTCACAGCTTTCAGTACTTTGAGTGAAAGCAAATTTTCTGTACAGAAACGCAGTCAATTGGAAACTATATATATATATATATATATATATATATATATATATATATATATATATATATATATATATATACCCTATTGCTTCGTACTCCTTCAAACCTCAAACCCAGCTCTCCAGGTCTTAATTATGCAGTATGGATTTGTGTCAAGTTTTGCTGCTTACGGCTAATTTTCTATAAATTATATCCTAGATAGCAAAGTGTGTGTAGTCATAGGTTTTAGTTTTTTGTGTTTTAGTAAAAATGCTCATAGGAAGAACGTTTCCTCCATGACAAGAAGTTGTGGGTCGTAGATGTATCATGAACGCGTTACACCAAAAGACGTTAACACTGTTCTTCCTCAAAAAGCTCGATAAACACAAGTTGTTAAAGCGAACTGTTGTGTGAAATCGTTTATATTGATAATAATTGGTTTATATTATCTTAACCTTGTAGACGTGTTGTAATATTGCATTACACCACATACCGCAGTGATCTATTTATCTCAAAAAGGTCAATGGTTGCTCTTTAATATGTTTGCGTAGATGAAATGTAATTTATTTATCAGCTATGCTGACATTGATCACCTGTTTCCCAGGGGATGGAGATAAGAAGTGTTGGTCATGAGGAAGTTAAAACCAGCAATGTCCATAGTTACAATGTTAATTTGGCATTCTACGGGTTGGTCAATTTCTAATATACTAAGGAAAATAATTCCAGGGTTCAACTACCTACTCAGTCGGGTCCTGTGTGTAGTCTTACGCAGAATATAAAATAAACGTTGCTGAAATATATGGGTGTTTTTATTTATTTTTTTAAGTATTGGTCTAACATAGGTCCAATAAGACCACGACATATATATTGACACAGTGTAAAACGTGGCTTCTTCATGATTGCTAAAAGCGGTATCTTGTGTTTTTCTATATCTCAAGAAAAATCAAATAAACAGGAAAATTATCCACAATAGCATATATTTGTTAAAAAATGAAAACACTTTATATGTGAAATACAATAGGTATATAAGTATTTATTTAAAGTTATGAAAGGTGAAGATAACGAACAGTGATTAATATATATCCCTGTTTTAGATGTTGTCGAACATCTTAGGTACACTAATATCACAGACTTGCATCAAAACGACTTTATTTCATTAGGATTAAATGAAACAATGTAATAAAAAAGCCAATCAAAATACATTTTTAAGAATCATAAATGTTTTTACAAATATTTTTTTTAAATACGTATCATAAAAGATAGGCATGTTGTGATGTTTATTTCTTACAGGCACTTGGTTCCACCTCTGCGACTGCAGGGGTCCATGTTTGCTCAGTTCTCTATTTTGTATTGATGACAGGAGTTATGAAATTTATCACTGATCGTTATCTTGGTTTGTTTTTAATATTTCAATATTTTTAAGATACATATGATAACATTAATCCTGCACAAACGCATAACCTCTTAAAACCTGCATATCATATAACAGAGCGTCCCCTGACGGCCGGTATTATATGACCACGATAAGTACAGCAAACTGTATTTCATATTTGTGTCTTTTCATTGAAAAGGGGAATAACAAGATAGGAATTACTTTTAAATTTGTAATCTTATTCGACAATTCAGCGTCAACATTGATGCTTTTGCAATGCTGCATTGCGTTAGTATTCATTTGAAGTGAGCAATTCGTCATTTTATACAAATTAATTACCTTTCGATAGCGTATTTTGCAGCTGACCGATGCTTAACCGAAATTGGAGATTATTGGTAACTTCGAAAATTCGGTCAGTAATGTTGCTCAGTTTTACAATCATCCAATTGAAGTGTGTGTAAATTGCTCCGTCAAAGACCCATACACAATTCAAAATAGAACCATGGAAGCCGCAGATGTTCTGGTCTTTGAAAATTGATCTAAGGTGAAGACTGTTGTCTGTAACCAGCGTCCAGTCACACGTGGTATTCTCAAAATCGCAGTCAACTGAAATGTTCAAACACAAATAGTTGTCTCAATCAAATATGATCATTGACAATAAGGATTCATCATATATCATACCGAATAATCATAGTTTACAATCTACAAATATCAAACTAATAATCTGTAAATGTGTCTGTGACATACAAAAACAGAAACCACTGAATTGTATAAATTTGTCTTTCTCAAATTACCATCAACAGTATTTCATTGGAAACTACACTGCGCTGGGGTTTTTTTTCACATTCCGTCAAAGTAACATCAGCCTTGTGTGTATTTTCAGGTGCATGATTTAGGTAAACAATCAAATTGTAAATCTTCCTTACCAAACGTTGTTGATCAGTTGTGTATCGTTTAACGAGATTTTTTCACTCATGGAAACACCACCATTGCCGGTGAAGGGCTGTAAAATTTGGGAATGGGCTAGGCACGTAGGCCTTTGAGCAGGGAGGGATTTTTATCGTGCCACACCTGCTGTGAAACAGCAATCTTGACTTTCTCGGATTTGCAGTTTCATCCGAAAGACAGACTCATTTAGTCGCCTCTTACGACAAACAATGGGTATTGAAGACATTTCTGAACCCGGGTATACACAGGATATCAAACCGTATCTATTCTGTTAAGCATTATCAAACCGTATCTATTCTGTTAAGTACGTGTTATGCATAGTATGTGCCAAAATCCAAATAGATAAATGATCAGCAATAAAAAGGAGGAAGTTGCTAACTTAACCACGCGATAAAGATCGTTGAACGTGCACAGTTTTATTAATCGCCTAACTTTTAAACCCACACTTTTTCATCATTCTGTGCCCCTTTTCCTGAGTAAGTATATAACGGGCGTGCGTCAAAGCCAATTATGGGATTATTTGCAAGGTGAAGATAACGAACATGGATCAATTTCAAATAAGATCATTTAAATATAAAACTTATACAATATCAAGTTTGATGCACCAGATGCGCATTTCGACAAATCTCTTCAGTAATGCTGAAGCTGAAATTCTGGACATTCGAAATAATTATAAATTTGTAAGAGCTAAACGGAAAACTAGGGTGCCAAAACCTGGAGCCAAATTCGTCCAAGGATATACCTACGCGTGAGGGAGATAATCTCTAATTTTGAAATTAATTTCAAAATTTTATCCCAGCAATTATCCGTATTTTCAAGCTAGTAACGAGGTACTTAGCTAATAGGCTGTAGAGATCCTCGGGGACTAACAGTCCACCAGCAGAAGCCTCGACCCAGGGGTTGTAATCTAAAACTTATACGATGCCAATTTTGATGCATCATGTATTCAATATCCATCAAAGCGCTCCTTGTACATATTCCGATCATTGTCATGTACCAATATGGTTACTTATGACATGTACTGTTTAAATTTGACTATAGCGTAATTTGTGATTATAATGTTGTGTATTGGTTATTACAGAACAAAACAAAATGATATACACTACAAGAATCGACACAATATTAGTATGAGAAGCGATATAAATGTCTACACCAAATAGTAATTACTGCCCAAATGGTATATGTTCATTGCATAAATAATGATTCAAACATTCAAAGTGAAAGAATCAACAAAGTGCATGGAACGGTGTAATGCTATGCAGATAATCATCGAACAGGACGATGCATCTTTCCACGTTAGCTTATAGGAGAATCACTGACTAATTCCTAGGGAATATTTTCCGCTAAATCTATCCAGTGTGAATGGATATACGCAATACGTGTGACGTCATTGTATGATATGATGTAGTGCACTTAGGCCATGTGAAATCTCTGTTCACCTCTTTTTGCGTCATCAGAGTTGAATGCCTTTATTTTTAAATTCAACATGAGTATAGTGTACACACTAAATTGATAAAAACATGGAAAATTGTTTGACGTATTTTTCTCTCTAAAGGAGACTATTTCATTTCAATAAGAAATTTTAGCTTTTTCTACTTTCGAATTGAATCAAATCAATGCATATCCATTTACTGAATTTAACTTATCTTTAATTCGTCGGTGGATAGCTTCAATAATTTAAAGATAAATCTCAACATCAAAGGATATCTTTATAAAATTTCAAATCTATTTCACTTATATTGATACACAACATCTACATTTGTTTACTTTATTCAGTTGATGACTTTCACTTTCAAAAACAAAAAACCCTATAAAAAACCTAAATATCGAACATTCATACAATTGATAACCATACAAGTACTCTGTACTTGTATTCAATTAAAGCTTCAAAACTGCAATGTCTGATTTTTACTTTCATATTCACTATAGTTATTCTATACCAACCCGTGCATGCACGGCTAATGTCTAGTTTTTTTTAACATGTGGTCTATATATTGCAATATTCGTCCTACCTACATATCCGTCCTCGTGTCTGCCCTTTCGTTGGCCCGTCTTTTTGTCTCCTTCTTGTTTGCTTTTGGCTATATTTTGAGGAACATACTACATACCTTTGTTATCAACACCAGTTCAAACAGCTATTCATTTGTTATGTTTGAATTCACAAACATTTAGAAGAGCGTGACCCTTTGCATACATATCACCAACACATCATCATGATGTTTCAATATAATCAATAAGATTGTCCACATCAACAACACATCGTCATGATGTTTCAATATAATCAATAAAATTGTCCACATCAACAACACATCGTCATGATGTTTCAATATAATCAATAAAATTGTCCACATCAACAACACATCGTCATGATGTTTCAATATAATCAATAAGGTTGTCCACATCAACAACACATCATCATGATGTTTCAATATAATCAATAAGGTTGACCACATCACCAACACATCATCATGATGTTTCAATATAATCAATAAGATTATCCACATCAACAACACATCATCAATATGTTTCAATATAAGCAATAAGGTTGACCGCACCATCTAAGTTTCTAGGAAACATGATTTTGGAAACGACTGTGTTTTTTCTCAAATACCAACGCACTGCTGTAATTGCTTTCCCTCTGAAAACATTTGGGTTTTTTTGTATATTTTTCATTAATTGTAAAATTTTGTGTTCAGATGAACATAAATATCTTATGGAGATACATTACAGTTTTCACTTAATATTCTACAAAACCGATATGTTTACCCCCTTGCCAAAATGTAATTATTATGAAGGAAAACAGAGTTGTGACCTAAGATATGCGAGCAGTGGTGAAAATCAAATGTGGATTCTCAAACATTTCGAAGAACTGTTAGTTCAACATCAATTGATTTTACAACCGAATCGACAAACATGAAACCTGAAATAAAGTACTTTCAATTCATGTAACTGTTTCAAATCTATATTGTCATTTGACACACCACGTACCAAATATCAGATATTGACGATGACAGATCTCAATATGTCATGCTAAAACGAATATGGGGAAAATGCGATCAATACTCAATCTTGCAAATGTGTTCCTAATGTAAGTGGTAGCACTATTGTAATGCAAAGGGTAGTGCCAAGGGACATGGATTGATTTAAGAATACTCTCATATCACTTTTGATTTATTCAGAAACCATTCTCTCCAATCTATCAGACATCAGCCACGTTCGGTGGTGCTCATTTATATCACTAGGATCAGATGTATATGTAACTTCATACAAAACAGTAGAATATTTCCTCTGTGGTTCTTCCTTCATCTCCTCAATACAGAGTAATGGTACCAATACTTACGTCTAGCGTGAATCAACATGATTGCTGTATTGACATAGAGGAGATTCAGAATCATCATTGTATTCGCAGCCTGTAAATAATAAAAGAATTTTTTTTTTATCTTTACGACTAAGCATCATGTCAGCATTAACTATTGAATGTAGTGTTATCATCAATATTAAGACAGTAAATCTGATTGGTTTAAAACAGGTCACATGCACACATTGCGAAATAAAAAATACAATTTTTTCATTACAAGAACTCTACCAATACTAAACAGTTAACAAAAGCAACGCTCTCTGTTTTACCGTTAGTTGTTAAAACTAACAGTAGAATGACACAAACGAATGAGGTATATTTCTTGAAGGAAATTGCTGATATTTTATTAACAAATGATGCAGACACCAGGAAAATGAAAAAAAAAATATATTGCACTGTTGGTCTTGCTTGCCACTTTTGTAGCGAAAACGATGTAGACATCATTACATATATAAAATTCCCAGTGAGGGTCCGGGTTAGAATAAGTCGCCAGTTCCCCGTCCTCTGTTTAAGAGGCGATAAAATGGGAGCAGTCCTTTGGGGACCCGTGTCAAAGCAGATATGACACGATAAAGATACCCACCTTACTCAAAGGCTGTAATCGCCGAGCAAAGGCATGAATTGTGCAGCAACTCGCCGGCAATGGTGACATCTCCATATGAGTTAGAACTTCTCGAGCGGGACGTTAAAGATACACAACCAACCAATCTTACTTGTATAAAACTTCTGATGAAAAACGATATCTTCCTCGCCATAACCCTCGGTTTGAAGTGTGATTCGTTGACAAAGCACAAACTAACTAGTGAAAATGATATCTAATGTACAACGCTGTATATGTTGCCCTGAATCTTGAAACCCCATTTAGATTACTGGAGATGGTTTGATTTGATATCATGTTCTCTCTGCAAAAAAGGGCAAGAAAAGTCTCGACTCATAACGAACAGTGATCAATATCACAACTACAAGCAATACGAAAAAAATACTCCTGGATACATCAGGAGCAAGCACCCCCTGTCGACCGGTCACACATGCCCTGAGCCCTATATCTTTATCAGGTAAACGCATTTATCCATAGTCAAAACCAGTTTGTCAAGAACGGCCTAAAAAATCGGTATGAAATACATCAGACAGCATTTGACCCAATGGTAGGTTGTATTTATGAACTAGATCGTTATAACGACCATAGAATTTGCGAAATGCTGACTTTAAATACAATACATGTAATTATATCATCCTTACAATGAAGTACGGATGTTGGCTGTTTGCGATTTCCGTTTGTCTCTTACCTTTTCAGGTTTGTTGGTATGTCAAACATATCAATTTGGTATATCTGATCAGACATCCACTTTGCGGTTAAATCGGGATGTATTTTAAAATGATCAATCATACAGTGTTTGGAGCGTTTGGTCGAATCTCTAGTAACTGAAGTTATATCGCATTGTAGATTTTATAGGAACAGGTACTTTGCAATATCTTATTAATAAAACAGCTACAAATAACACAGCGAATAATCTTTATTGATGATATATTACAATTCTTAATTTCAGTTATACCATTAAGATTATAAACACTCCACCATTGTGCTACAATGAATTTGATTGATGCTAGTAATACAAGGGAATAAGCCATCATACGTCTATAAAAACGATGTAATGTTAGTACACATGCTTACAGAGTTCTTTACCACCTTGCATATTACTTGATTAGCAATGTCACGAGTGTTTTTGTCCGATAACCATAATTGTCTGATGCAGTAAATGAGCAGTCAAATGAAAGGTGAAGATAACTAACAGCGATCAATGTCATCAATTCCATAAACAATACAAAATAGATCGTTGAGCAAACAGGGACCCCTTAACATACCCGAGATGGAATCAGGTGCCTAGGAGTAATCATCCCTGTCGAACGGTCACACCCGCCATGAGCCATAAATCTTTATCAGGTAAACGGAGTTATCCGTAGTCAAAAATCAGTGTATTTCTTGAATATATATATCGTTAGACGATATTAAATCAGTCAATCAAACCGCCCTTATGACCTACATGTGAGAAAACTGGAATACTGAGTGGGTAGTGGAGAATATTTACAATTTTCAAATTTAAAACTTTGCCTGTGGAACTTACATATTGAGTAGGAAATAAGTAAAAGAAAATTAAATATGTCACGATATCCAGCCTCCTGGTTTCTTTTTCTTATCTTTTATAAATAAAGCAAAACATACTTGAATATAATGAATACTAAACATGAACTATCTAAAATACAAAATAAAAAATCATGTTTCTTTGAAGAGAGGATTTCTGTATTTGAATTGTCTATGAATTGATGACATTTCCGTTTTCAATAACACAAAATTTATAGTGATTGTATTAAATTTAGTGCCTTCAAATGTTGAAAAGGCTGTGATATATCGGCATATTTCTTTCATTAAAATCCTGTCTGCTAAATATACTAACGTAGCACATTGATGAAAAGAATATAAAATATCACAACGGCAGTTTGTCTTTAAAGTAACAATACTGACATAATCATAAAGACTATTTCAACGTTCCAACTTTTACTAATTGAGTTTTCACGGTCCTTCAATGGACTTATTGATAAGCATTACATTATATATAACGTCTCCTAAATATACTGAATTAGCACATTCATTAAAAAATACAAAATATCACACTTCCATTCTTTGTTTCAAGTGGCGATACTGACATAATTATCAGGACTACTTCAAAATTCAAAATTATTATGAATTGAATTCTCGCGACCCTTCAATGAATATTCTACATCAAATAGAACGAAATTGTCTGTATTTTCTGTACACCCAGAAACAATAAATAAAGTATATTCACAATTGTTTAAAGATAAAGGACAAATGTTGAAATGAACTTTATTTCAAATTTAAATAATTTCTCACGGGTGAAGATTACATTGTGAATTTTTTTAAGATACCTGATGGTTTAGATGATTGAGACAATTCAATTAACCCTTTATCTTGGTGACCATTGCACTTTTTTCTGAAATGTTTTATTTTCTTAAACACATATTAAAATATCTACAAAGTACTTCAATTCCGTAAATTGAATCATGTTCATATGATTATATTGTTTCTCACGTGATTTACAGGAAAATGTCCTAACTATGATTTTTAGATGGCCCTATTCAAACAATTTGTCCTTGGTGTGATCAGTTTAAGGTATACCATCGATTGACAGAAATACAATTAACAATTTCATAAATTTACATGAACATGGTGTGCATACCTCTGTAGCCAAAAAACTCATTAAATAGAATATTAAACGTACCTTCATCACAGAAGAGCTAATATCCCGAATACTGTATATTGGTATGTGAAGCGTCAGACGACACTCAACATAAAGACAGATATAATCTATGAACCCTAGATATAAGATTTACAGATTAAACTCCATAGGGACATATAATAGCTACGGACGTCTCCATGATAGCGCTGTTAGTCATGAAAAGTTAATGTATTAATCCGAGTATCATTTGACCATAGTAGTTTACGAGGACCTAAATGTTTGATACATTACGGCGATATTTAATGAAAAATATTTAATCTTCTTAATCATGTACATGTAGACCTCATAGTTTTGACTTGACACACAACATTCAATATAGAAAGCATATATAATGTTTCAAGGAAAGGAACTTTATTACCAAGGGTAACAGACGTGAAATGTTAAAAAAATCGCAATATACATTCCTTTGATCCATTTTCTATTTAATAGTTATTGTATATTTATTTCGGTGTATCTTGATTTATTTGGACAAAGGGCGATGAAGAGTGTGAAGCACGAGTCTCCGCCGTTCGTCCAAATAAATCAAGATACACCGAAATATATATTCAACTTACTTGCATCATGACGAATTAGAAATGTAACAGTTGTAATGTGACCAGTGGCTATTGCATGATGTTTTCAATTACCCCAATAAAAAGTAAAGCTTTTGTCAGGTGATCGCTTTGGGTATTTTCCTCTTCCCGCCACGCATGCTCATCTCGCACTTATCGCCCGATAGTTGGTGAGAGTGGATGTACAGACTGTGTCTAATCAGAGCACAACAACTATGATTATTAGAGGTTTACAGAATTTGGGTTAATAGTTTTTATTCAATGATGACCATGAGCATCTTCTCACAAGCATGTGAGGATCACACATTTCGTGAAATTAAACTGGGAGATGATAAAATGGATATCGACAAGGCCGCGAGCCTAGATCTAGTGAATTCTAATTTAAACTCCACCATGTGTTGAAATTGTCAGGTGGTGTTCAATAATTTATTTACAAAGCACAGTTTTAAAAAATATGCAAATGATGGTTCCACCCACTGGTGTATCTCCAGTTATTGTACACATTTTATAAAAGGAAATAACACCACATCCATGATACAAGAATTTTACACTGAATGTTGTAAGTCGAACCTATACTTTTAGGGAAACTGTTTTACCTTTTAATGTATTTTCTCCAGAGTATTCTTTTTAATGTAATTGGAATTTTGCCTATCAGTGGGAAAACTACGAAAAACACATTGATAAACTGATAAACTGCAGAATTATATGCTGTAATGGTTATGATGCAAAGAAAAATACTTATTCATATTTAGTCTTTTCTCTAATTCAGAGGTCAGCAAAGAGTTAAATTACAGTGTTATCAATTTTATATTGGTAAATGATAGTCGAGCTGGGTTTTTAAAAAATGTGATCTATATTCTAATTCTTCAATAAGTCATATATTTCCCATCAAGTTAGAGATTGAGACATCATTAACACATGAATCCGTGCATTATCACACAAACCTCCGTCCAATATTGCAATATTATTTGAGCTATAAACCAGGGTTGGGGAATTACAAGAACTAATTGAAGACATGCTGTGACCTTCAAATCGACATTTAGATTTATTGAGAACGTATTATGTATTAACAATAAAAAATTTCATCCATATGTCGATTCGATATACCCCAGTGAGCTCCAAATCAAAAACACCACATAGTTGTCCACTTCTGCTTCAAACTTAGATATTTTATTGAAAGTAGATATTAACTGCTCAACTTTCTGAAAAAACGGAATGATTTCAGCTTCTCCATTAACTTCCCATGTCTATCTAGCAATATCCCATTATCATCTGAATATGGTGTTTATATCTTTCACGTGATCAGTAAGTCAGTATTTCGCAATATCTATGGTCGTTATAACGTTTGTAAATGCAGTCTATCATTGGGTCTGACGTGTTTCATACCAATTTTTAGGCATTTCGTGTTACAATGATTTTGACTACGGATATCTCCCTTTACCTGATCAAGATATAGGGCTCACAGCGGGTGTGACCGGTCGACAAGGGATGTTTACTCCTCCTATACACCCGATTCCACCACTGGTATATCCAGGGGTACATGTTTCCCAACTCTTTATTTGTATCGCTTATTGATCACTGTTCGAAATATTCATCTTTCAAGATCGTTATCATAAATTAGCCACAAAGCCATGACAGCAGGTTATCACAAGCTTTGGTTTATCTATAAACATTTTGTTTATATTATACAGGCAGCATCATTATGCAGCTTATGTTAATGTTACATTGTTTAGATTTGGTTGCACCTGATCCCACCTCCGGTATATCCAGTAGTCTGTTTTAACCAACTTTCTATTTTGTATTGCTTATAGGAGTTATGAGATTGATCACTGTCCGTTCTCTTCACCTTTTATATGAGTTATCAAATTGATCGCTGTTTGTTATCTTCACCTTTTATATGAGTTATCATATGGATCACTGTCCGTTATCTTCACCTTTTATATGAGTTATCATATGGATCACTGTCCGTTATCTTCACCTTTTATATGAGCTATCAAATTGATCGTTGTTCGTTATCTTCACCTTTCATGTAGGTGACTAAAGATATAAGGATTATTTTTTTCTTTGCATCAAAACCATCACCACTCATAATTCTGCACGTCATTGTATCTTGCTTATTGTGTATTTCATGTGCACCCAATGGTATGCTACAATTCAAATATATGAAAACGAATACTCTGAAGAAGAGAAATCAGCACCCTACCTGTGCCCCTTATTTTATTGATTTGATCTATAGAGTTTAATATAACACATTATGATTAATAAATAGAAATTAATTTTCTAGGCATAGCGACAATCTCTTAATAAGAATAGCAGATTGAAGATGTTCAGAAAAAGGAATTCTGATATGTATAGCTGATTATAAAAAAAATCAATATTTTACATTAATTAATGATGTGACGTATCATGATCCCCGCGAACTGCAAATGTTCAAGGGTGCTTAGTTAATGCATGGCCAAGAGCGCTAACATTGACATGTGCGTAGCTTTCGTGTGCCTCTTTGAATTTTAATTTGCAAACTATATATCTATTACTCACATATTCCACCTGTCTGTAGCTTGAATGCGGAATATCAGCTCTTCTGTAATGAAGGTACGTTTAGTATTCTATTGTGTATTGCTTGAGAAACATAAAACTAGTATGCGTGTTATTCAATCTGCTTAATGTCATTTAAAAATGTTTTACAATGTATTGTATTGCTTGAAGGAGTTACGAGATTGATCACTATTCGTTATCTTCACCTTGCATTGTAGAAGAAAAACAAAACATATTTCAGACAAAACACAGTGGTGATCATGATAAAAGACGGGTTCAGTTATTACAATCGTGTAAATAACTTGATACTGAACAAAAGATCACAATGTAATTTTCACTGGTGAAAACGTATTTAAGTTTGAAAACAAAATAGTTTAACCTTTATCCGTCATATTTACACCGTTTTGAAGATACAGTGCATGTAGTTTCTGTATGTACATATAAGAAACCGACAATTTCATTCTATACAATATAGAACATTCATTGAAGGACCGTGAAAATTCAGTGATAATAATTTGAACTTTGAAGTAGTCTGTATAATTCTCTCAGAATTGCCACTTGAAACGAAAAATGCAAGTGTGATATTTTGTATTTGTTCATAAATGTGCTGATTTAGTATAGTTTGAAGACAAAATTGTTTGCTTCAAAATAATGAATATTAGTATACCTCATATAAAGAATCACTAGTAGAACAAAATCTGATTTCAGGAACACAAAGTTAATAGTAATTGTAGACATTTTGTGTTTTAAAAGATTGTTGAATAGGCGAGATATGTCAGACTATTTCAATATTGAAAGCACAGACAGAACGAATAGTTTCATTTCAACTCCTTTGCATGTTGTTCCTCGACCAATACTAGCATTTTTGTTTGCAATTTCCAACATTCAACACGTTGCCGTTGTACAGATCAATGACGTTGCAATATGGTGTTTTAAAAGGTAAGTTGTAATGCTAAATGATTGTTATTCTTTACAGATTGTGAACACAATACTGATTCTGAGTCTTATCTACGTTAACACAGCAATCATGTTGATTCATGCTAGATGTAAGTATTGGTATCATTATTCTGTATTGAGCAGAGAAAGGGAGAACCACAGAGGAAACAATATTCTACTGCTCTGTATGAATTTACATAGACATGTAATGACAGTGATATGAAATGAGCACAAACGAACGAGGCTGATGTCTGATCAATTGGGGGGAATGATTTCTAAATAAATTAGATACTCGAAAGTGATATGAGAGTATTGTTAAATCAAGTCATGTCCCCTGGCACAACCCTTTGCATTGCAGAAATGCTACCACTTACATTAGGACCAGATTTACAATAGTGAGTAGTGATCGTATCTTTCCCCATATTCGTTGTATCATCATATAATGAGATTTGTAATCATTAATGCTTGCCAATGTGCTCATAAAATCAATTGTTGGTGAACTACAACTTCTTTGAAATTATTGAAAATCCATATTTTTTTTCTCACCAATTCTAGCATAAAGAATATTAAAATAGGTATCGTACCAGACTCTCGTTCGTGCAAAGTCTCAAGAGCGAGGATCTGGGGTAAACGAGACTAATCGTGATCTTAAGTCGCAAAGGTTATTTCTTGATAACAAGGCTATTAATAAGGAAGCATCACATCTGTAAAGCACAAACAATATGGCGTGCAAAGTGTTCACAATATTTGCCTATGAGTCCCCATAGTTGCCTTGACCATTAAACCCCAGACCATCAAGACTATGCCTCTCGTGATTACAAAGCTACCTGTATAAGAACACTCGAGTGAAATATGCGACCTGCAATGTTACACACATACTCAACCACACATGAACTGTTATGTTGCCACACATTCTGATATTAAGAAGCAGGTCGGACACTAAGAAGCGGGTCAAAGTCCCAAAACGCCGTTTTCGGGATCAGTACGTTATATTCACTGCCAGCGACCGTATGCGATACTCACAACAGATATGAATTCAACAATGATTGTAGCTATTGTTGTGCATTTTCCTAGTCATATTTGTGAGTGTGTTAAGCGGTTATCCAATATAGATAACCGTTCTATCATCTGAAGATTCTGGGAAATCAAAGAATTCTGTACCCAAATTTGATCATGTTCAACAAACTGTAAATATTTAAAATATCAGAGAAAATAGCTTTTTCAGAATGTTATGAATATATTTTTAATGCTTTATAGAAAGTAAAGACAACGAACAGGCATCACTATCAACTCTTATAAGCAATACAAAATAGAGAATTTCACAAACACGGATCCCTGGATATACCATATATCGCAACTTATATGGCTATATATACTGTTTGTATCTAGTTTGCCTTTAAAATCTATCATTAGCACAAATTCTATAGTCGTTATAATGGTCTAGTTTGCCAATACCACCCATTATACGCCCAAATGCTATCTGACGTGTTTCAAACGGATTGTTAGTCTGTTCTTAGCACACTGATTTTGACTACGGATAACTTCATTTATCCGATCAACATATAGGGGTCACGGTGTGACTGGTCGACAGGGGATACTTCCTCCTCCTGGGCACCTGGTCCCGCATCTGGTGTATCAAGGGACCCGTGTTTGTCCAAATCTCTATTTTGTATTGCTTGCATCGTTATATTCACCTTTCATTTTAACATTGTAGTTGACTGTGATTTTGAGAATAGCACATGTGACTGGACGCTGATTACAGACAAGAGCCTCCATCGAAGTCCACGTTTCAAAGAACACAACATCTGCGGCTTCCATGGTGCTGCTTCGTTGTGTAAATGGCTCTTTGATGGAGATATTGGCAAGAACTTTAATTGGATGATTGGAACAATGAGCGAAATTACTAACCAAATTTTGGAAAATGCTAAGAATTCCAAGTCTGAGTTAAACACGAGGCAGCTGCAAAATACATTATCAAAAGGTAATTCACTTTCGTGAATAAACAACCTGCACAAAAAGACGAATTGCTCTTTTCAAATGAATAGGAACTTTATGTAGCATTGCGAAAGGTGAATACAACGAACAGTGATCAATCTCCTAAGTCTTAAACGCACAAAAGTAGGGCAAACACGGACTCCTGTGTATACCGGAGGTAGGACGAGGTACATGTGGTGCATAGATATCTAAAAACATATCTTTTATGATAAGTGTTTTAAAAGGACCAATGGCTCTTAACAAAATGTATTTTGACTACGGATAACTCCGTTTACCTGATCAGCATATAGGGCTCACGCCGGGTGTGACCGGTCAACAGGGGATGCTTACTCCTCCTAGGCACCTGATCCCACCTCTGGTGTATCCAGGGGTCCGTGTTTGCCCAACTATTTACTTTATATTGCTTATAGGAGTTATGAGATTGATCACTCTTCGTTATCTTCATCTTTCATTGTGGATGTTTTGACATTGCTTCATTCAATTCTAACCAAATAAAGAGTCGCGTTGATGCATATCTGTGATGTGTTGTACCTAATATGTTCGGCTTCATCTAAAACAATAATATATTATAGTTATTATAGTAATATTGTTAGGCCGTTCTTGGCACACTGATTTTGACTACGGATAATTCCGTTTACCTGATAAGGATATAGGGCTCACGGCGGGTGTGACCGGTCGAAAGGGGATGTTTGCTCCTCCTAAGAACCTGATCCCACCTCCGGTGTGTCCAGGGGTCCGTGTTTGCCCAACTATCTATTTTGTATTGCTTATAGGAGTTATGACATTGATCAATGCTCGTTATAATCGCCTTTTATAATAACTAAACAGATGCAGTGCATTATTTACAGGCATTCACTTTTTGTAAACGTTTAATTAAATTTTCTTCAGATATAGAATATCGCAAGATAGCATTTTTACATTACATCAAGAGTTATATTACAACAGGGGTCATGTTGTTCGCACGCATTTTTATATTATATTAGATATGTTTGCCCAACTATTTATTTTGTATTGCTTGTAGGAGTTATGAGATTGATCACTGTTATTTTCACCTTGCATGAAAACACGCACAAGCGCGGAAATTTACAATATAATAATATTGCGTGGTTGATTGTTGCCAATAAACGATATTTTTTATTCAAATAAATTGAAGAACAATTTTTGTGTAATTGTGTGCATCAGTTATGAGATGTTTATTGGTATCATATACAGTAAATGAAACTAAATTTATAAGGGAGTCATTTTAAATCAAATGATCCTTATGTAGCATAAATGGCATATCTACCCATTGGAGAATAGAGTTTACAAATGCAATGTGTAATCCTTCATGCCGAATAGTTGACAAAAGACAAAATGAGTGTTTGTTGATTATTTCAAATTTTGAAACTTGGTGTTGCGTATGTGTTTATAATGAAAATTTTATTCAGAGCAACAATTTAAGGACAAAATTATCAATACACATCATTTCTTATCGTCAAACCCAATAATCGAAAACATGAACTTGATGAACAACAATCAGAAAACTGTTATATATTGTAAAAGGGGTCTGGTTTTTTTTTAGATTGTAAGGCAGTATACAACCTGATTTCGGTAAAATGTTTTAACTTCAAAGTGATAAGACGCAAACGTCCCAGAACGGTCCCGGACCATTCCATATCTGATATATTGGACATTCTTCGACTTACCACTTATATGTACTTTCAAGATATTTAAACGATACTGTTTAAACCCTTACACCATCAACTTGTTTGTCAGTAGCCTGCTTCGATTTAAAAACTGATCATACACATTACAAGCTCCTGTGTGTCGAATTCGTTGCGAAATATGCATGTGATAATGGAATATTACTACATAAATATGGGAAGTTGACGATGGAGAAGCTGAAATCATCCCGTTTGTCATAAAACTGACTTGTCAGTTTGCCGTTAATGTCTTCTGTCCTCTTTCAATAAAATATCTAAGTATGAAGTAGAAATGGAAAACTCTATGGTGTCTTTTATTTGGAGCTCACATGGGCATATCAAATCGAGATTATTTCTATTAATAGACAAAACGTCGTCGATATATCTGAATGTCGAATTGAAGTCCACTGCAAAATATATGTTCTTCTTACATAGAAGTTTTCGAATAAATTCTGTTTCATATGCATATTGAAAGAAATTAGTTTACGAAGGAGCACACTTCGTGCATATGGGAATTTCGACAGACTGTTGGAGGGCATGAATATGAATGGGTTTTTATTGCAGTCGTCGCCAAAAACGTTACTGACAGATTTTTTAGCAGTGCTTTATTTAGTATCTTGAATATGCTTTTTTTGAGTACTAATTTCCGCTCCAATTTCCCAAATTTTCCCAGTTTCCAATTATGTGATTATGCTTAAGCATGCTATTATTATATATTCTTTATTCTGCATATATTCTAAAGATTATTATAATGGGTATTTATAAAGTCCATCAAATTATTTTTTCATCGAAAATCGGAATGATCTTCGAAAATTCACAATATTTAATACATACTGCGTAATTCAAAGCTTATTACGTCCCCTGTATCCCGCGAAAGTGGCCATAGATTCATACATATTTTAAAGGACACCTTGAAGTTGCTTCGTTAAGAAATATCTCTATTGATTTCTAAGTGTTTCTGGCTACATCATCCCACGTGTTCTAATAAGCACGCTACTGACAAGCAAGTTGATGGTGCAGGGGTTTCAACAATCTCGTATAAACTCACCATTTTACAAATTATATGATGGTCGTTAAAACGATCTAGTTTGCCAATGTAACCCTTCATTGGGTCAAATGCTGTACAACAGTTCATTGGGTCAAATACTGTACAACCTTGCATTGGGTCAAATGCCGTCTGATATGTTTCATATCAATTCTTAGGCCGTTCTTGGCACACTGATTTTTAATACGGATAACTCCGTATACCTGTACAAGATATAGGGCTAATGGCGGGTGTGACCGGTCGACAGAGGATGCTTACTCTTCCAAGACACCTGATCCCACATCTAGTGTGCCCAGGGTTCCATGCTTGCCCATCTCCCTAGTTTGTATTGTTTATAGAAGTTACGGGATTGATCATTGCTCGTTGTCTTCAACTTTCATATATACAGTACACACTCAGTACACAGGACCAGCACGATAACCGTATACTGGTACAGGACGGGTGCGTAGCATACGTTTTCAAAAGGGGGAGGGGAAGCCGAAATTATAAAAAATGTTTCCCATCTCTGAATTTCTAGCAATCGGTATGAAACACATCAGACAGCATTTGGCCCATGGCAGACTAGATGTTTATAATATTAATAAAAGGTGTGTGCTTGATAACGGAATATTACTAAAAACTGTAGCCTTTGACATCAAATATCTATGGGCATTCACCGATGTATAATTGGATATAAAAAAACAATACTTGTACATGTGCATCAGTACAAATGGAGAATGGGTACTCGGTGATACAGTCCATTTGGAGTTAATTTGCTCTGTACTATCTTATAGGAGGCAGCGTGTTATATGATATGCAAATTTAATAGGTTATGAGATGACCCCTGGGTTGAGGCCTCTGAGATCGTGTGGGATAAATGTTATTGTATGTATGTTTAAAATCGATAGAAACATAACAGTCAAAGATAATGAACAGAGATCAATCTCATTTCTATAAACAATGAAACATTGGCCAAACACGGACCCCTGGACACACCAGAGGTGAGACCCGGTTCCTGCAGAAACATCCCAAAATACATATATTTTATGCTAAGTATTTTAAAAAGGATTAATGAATCTTAACAAAATGTATTTTGTTTGCCTTTTACATTGTTTCATTAAATCCTACCCGAAATGCTGTCGTTTTAATGTACGTCCATGAACACGAATTCATTGTACGTAAGATATTCAGCAGCATCTAAACAAGGATTGATTCAATTGAATGATTATTTACATTTTTCACAGTTACAGTGCATGCAAAGGTGTTAATAAAATTGTGCATAATATTCCTTTATGGGTAACATTTACAGAACATATGTTGAATTATCTCGAAATGTAGAGTAGCACAAGATAACGATTTTAGTAAACATTTCAGAAGCTGCGTTTTGTCGTGGTTGTAATATTACGATCTAGTTTGCCAAGACAACCTATCACTGGGTCACATGCTGTCTGACGTGTTTCATAACGAATGTCAGGGCATTCTTGGCACATTGATTTAGACTATGGATAACGTTTTGAAAATATGAAAGGAATTGAAATGGTAGTTATAGGACGTTAAAGGTGTTCATTTGTTTACGTACGACGAACGTTGACCAAATACAATATATATGAATGGAAACTTCCATACCCATCATTTAAACAATTACATACCTTATAGATAACTTACTACTGATTTCTAGTCTAATGTAAAACTTATACGCTACCAATGCCTGTAATAGTGCATGATGTCTGATGTGTTTTTATCAATGGTCAGATCGCTCTTGACACACTGATTTCGACTACGGATAACTCTGTTTACCTGGTATCAAGATATAGAGCTCATGGTGGGTGTGACTAGTCGACAGATAATACCTACTCCTTCTGAGTATCTGATCTCACCTCTGGTATATCGAGGGAACCGTGTTTTTCCAACTCTTCATTTTGCATTGCTTATTGGAGTTATGAGATCGATCACTGTTCGTTATCTTCGCCTTTCATATAGTACATTTTCTTGCCTGATTTTACAAGCAGTTCTAATTGATTCAGGATTAGCAATATACCAAGTGTTCGTTTGAGATAATAACTATTTAGGACGAGATCAGAGAGTAAGCACCGTACACAATCGCTAGTTATGACAAGGTTTACACTGTAGAATATCTTGTCTGTATGTTTGTAGGTGAGTTATAATAACGGAAATATTGTCAGAATGGTTTCCTTTCTCATCAAATATTTATGGAAATTTACCGGTGTATTGTTATCCATGTCAGAAAAAAATTATTTCATATGTTTCTCAGTACAAGGCACACGCTTCGTTTGTCTGGGGTCAATTTGGCGTGAGCCTGTCCTATACTCTCTGCTTTATGTTTCATATATCTGTTTGTGTCATCTGCTAATTCCTGGGAGGTAATATCAGCAGAAAATAACAGCATCCATGATATAATGAATTGTGTTCATGAGAGGGACTAAACTCACTTGGAACTCCACAATCTTCACGGTATGGAGTTGATATAACTAGAAGTAGAAATTATCGTCCGTGATATCACTCAAAGACTATCCAATGTACACGGTGGTGACCGAACTTCTTCATATTCTGATTCACTGACGTCTTAACTGTAACCATCTACACTCCCATCTAACCCATCAAATGACGACATTAACTGTAACCATCTACACTCCCATCTAACCCATCAAATGACGACATTAACTGTAACCATCTACACTCCCATCTAACCCATCAAATGACGACATTAACTGTAACCATCTACACTCCCATCTAACCCATCAAATGACGACATTAACTGTAACCATCTACACTCCCATCTAACCCATCAAATGACGACATTTGAATCTTTATCGCTTTCCGCGCTATCATCCATGGTTAAATTAAGTGGTGTATACAATTCAGAAACAATTCATTTTCTTTTTCAGGATTTGATGAAAACGATACGATTGTATTTACTCACAATCTGGATTACATGCGTTTGACTCCGATTCGACTCAATTGGACCACCTCCTATATGATATCAGATGAATTACCATTCAGCTATCACCCCAGCTGTCTACATTATAGATATTTCCTTTCAGGATTAACGTCAGTAGTTGTTTCTTACCTCACAAACTTTAACAATGTTTATGACGACGTTCCAATTAGCGCTCATACTTCAGAGAACAGACGAGAGAAATTGCTATCCTCGTCAGTGAATTTACCTGCTCAAGCAAATTTCAAAGTAAGATGACATACTTCACTCTGTTTAGATTGATCATTTTGTATGATTAAAGAGAAGTAAAATGAGATTAACTATAATGATATTGTAATTTTAACATTTTCTCTGTAATATTTGCATGTAAATTGTAAATCATTCCTGGTGAAAATTCTTCTTAAGTAGCATCTGAGTCTATAGAGACAATGTTTTCGTGCGTGTGGTCATTCTTTCTTTGCACTATTCCACTTCTGACTAGAGCTTGCAAATTACACGGGGTACAGATTTTGTAGATGTCCTACAAGTTTATATATCTAGATAATGTTCAACATTTTAAAGATTCTAAAAATACCGTACGGTTTATTCACTGATCACTTGCTGTGCTCGGAGTTATATGACCAAGCGACCAGAGTCTCTGTATACTTTTGATGTAAAACTTATACGGTACCAATTTTGATGCACCAGATGTGCATTTCGACAAATAATGTCTCTTCAGTGATGCTCAAGCTGAAAGTTTGGAAATTCGAAATGACAAAAATTTGTAAGAGCTAAAAGGAAAACTAGAGTGCAAAAACTGGAGCCAAAGGACTAAGACCATGTTTATCAAAATTCGGCCTAACGTCCAAAGTGAATAATTTTTTGTTAGAAATATTCTCTAACATGTTCTTTTCCTATAATGTACTGGTTTTTATATGTAGAGTTGGTGAAAGAACACTATTTTTAGGTTTACATTACTAGTATAGATCCTATAATTTGCTCTACTTTTTAAGATTGCTTCATACAACGTCGCTATATATTATTAGAAGTGGTAACGTATTGTAAAACATAATTATGCAATGAGTGGTTTAATATATAATAAGATCTTGAAAAAGAAATGTTCTTTCCCAATACGCAATAAGGTTATTTTACTTATAGCCCGAATGGCACACCATATTTTTCAATCCTTCATTCGGCGATTTTCACACGCCGCGCCGTTAGCCTGTTTGCGCTGTTCGTGGAAGTTGCAGAGGATGTACTCATCGCATTTCTACGTAAGTTTTAGAAATATGAATATACTTCACCTCTACTCGTTAAACTGTACAACCAAATAGGTGTACCAATTGCTCTTAAAAATAATAAACAAGTTGCATGGAACGAATAGTATGGTGCGCCTGTGGTGTGTTGACATAAACTCATAATATTCACGCATTGGGCTGTTGGAAATCCCACAACAAATCTGTTAACTGTTGTCAACATAGATTAATTGTTTATCTATTATAATTATATATTGTTAAGATTTAAAATTGTATGTATATCAGCTGATCAGAAAAATCAGCTGTTTCACGATCATGCCATTTTCAATTCCGAGTGCATGGCCTTCTCGGGTCTATTTGAATTTTCTTACATGATGTTTGACTCACTTTACACTTTGAACTTTCCATGTATCATTGTATGGTCTAAAAAGTATTTGTATAGGTTAAAGAGACATATAATTGTATATAGATGTATATTTCCATAATGGTATAGGTCACTGGGGTAACATGTAGGCCTGCATGTGGGGGGTTATAAGTTGAATAATTTTCGAATGATTTGGTATTCTAGTATTCTACTATGTTTAAACTTAACTTAGTGATTATTTAGTAATCAAATAAAAGTTATATGATGAATCGATACATTTCTTCAATTTACTGTAAACAAAAACTGTTTCTGTGTTTTGGAATCTGTCTGGTATTAGTGCATAATAAATAACTTCATAAGTCAATAAATATATTCTTGTTGTAGTGATGACATTTGCAAAATCTGTGAGAATATAGAAAAAAATGTGTTAGGGTCAACAGAAATGTTTAATTAGGGTAGGTCGGGAAAGTGGAAACCAATTAACATATATATATATATATATATATATATATATATATATATATATATATTTGGCCTTACGCGGAAACATGGATTAGAAAAGTCAGAATGATTTTTACATTCAATAATTTTTAAATACTTAAAAGCACCATTAAGCCAGGAAAATCATAAGAACAGTTTGGTTTTCTAATTCAAATATGCCTTATTTCAAGATAAATTGTAAACATGTCAAACTTAATTTCAACAATTACACTTACAACTTACATGCCTGCATTGGGATTAGATATAGAATCACTCAGAGAATGTTGAATTTCATGGTACTACCATGATTTAAGCATATAATTTTTTGTTAGCTTATCTCCTTTATATTATTGAATATTAAAATTTTCCATACATCTACCACAAGAAAGAGTATGAAAGATAAAAATATTTTGTGAATTTGCTGATAATTGTGAAGTAAGATAATATATCAACATTAGCTACAACAAAAATTATTAGATGGGGAATCAAATTCAGATGAAATGTGTGTGTATATAATTATTTATGCAGAAATGTACATGTAGCTAAACTGTCCTCTATTGTTTAGTTGGAGACATGTCAATCTCCCACCGAATACATAAATGTAATTTTTCTGAATTCTATATCAATGAAAATACATGAGGGCATGAAAGTACAACTTTTATATGAATATTATAATACAGGTGTCCGTGTTTGCCCAACTCTCCATTTTGTATTGCTTGTAGGAGTTATGAGATTGATCACTGTTTGTTATCTTCACCTTTCATTTATGATATAGTTTTGATAATGATATAATACTGGAGTAATTTGAATTTCAGGATGATATAATATGTCCAGCAAAAATTGATGGCAAGGGTGACATGAATCAGATTGACAAGAATCCATATTCCTACTCCTCAATAATGCTTTCATCACTGCCATCAGATTGATCAATGATAGTGGCATCAGTGACACATGCAGATAAGTGTTGGACATCACTGCAGGAATAGCTTCCTTGTTGTGCCTGCTAATAGCAAGGTACCAGATTATACAGCAGTTATGTGGAAACAGATTCCCACAATAGGGGGACCAGATTGACACCTACATTGTACAGTATCAGGCAGTTATATCAGAACTGGAAAAACTGGATCCAAACAAGACTATATTTCTTGGAAGAAACATGTCGACTCTGAAGTTTAAACCTTATTAACCCATGGCACTTCCAGAGACATCCTGATACCATGGTTCTATGTCATTTGAAATATACCTGTGGAGGTTTTTAAAGTGTTTTTTTTGGGGGGGTTGGGTTATTAATTGGAAGAATTCATATTTGATGATTCAAATGAAAATCTGCATGTTGAATTATGAATGTCATAATGTACTTTTTGAATGAGTTCAAGAATGGTTGTCCTGATGAAAAGTGCAGAGTCAAAAGTTAACAAATTGTCAAAAACACTGGTCAGGTCTGAATTCATCATCTTGGACACCTTGCAGTTGGAATTATGATCTCTATGAAGAAATGCTGAAAATCTTGCAAAAGAGGAAATGACAAGTTGGGGTCCAAGGCACTTGCATATATGCATGAGAAGGTGTTCTATCTAGGCTTGAGGTCAATTACATAGCAATGTAACACCTTACATTACCTAGAAAATTTCACATTACCATTACTCCTATTTTGAAATATAATGTATTACATTACTTGAGAGTGAATTTACATTACACATTTACATAACATACTGTCAGATATTAAAGAAATGGCAGAAAAATTATTTCTGTATTATGATTTTTAATTATACATTAACATAAGTACACAAAATATTCAGCAATGTTAGGAAACATATCTATTTAAAAGTTATTCATTGCATTTGATTGTCATCAATGTTTCAAATGCTTCAGTCAATCACTAATATAATGAATTATTCTAAATATTCAAAATATCATCAAATATTTGAAGTAGAGTAAATGTAATGGAAAATAATGTGCAGTACAGTATGCATTACATTACCATTACTTGTAATGCAAAAATGGTCCATTACACCCCCATTACATTGAAACTGGTTGTCATTTAATTACCATTACCCCAGGCCTGGTTCTGTCGAGAGGTATTGAAATTGTCTGTATAGACTTTGTCTCAGGAAGTGGCCGAGATTGATTGTGACAATTTTGTTGGATGTGAATTTACTGACACACATGTCTACACTTGCTACACAATATATCATGTGGTGGTTTCAACAAGAAAGTTCTTACTCTGCAGGAAATGACGAATAGCTAATGGATTCACATTTTTTCTGACTTTTCTTCTGTACATTAGATGCATTGGAAAAACTTTCCTTTCCATTATCTTTTGCTGGTTCATACTTTGAAATAAAATCAAGTCCGAAAAAGTATTTGGGGGGGGGGGTTTTCAATGAATTTTAAAAAATGTAATATGTAATCCTTGCATATTTTCTTGGTGTTCTGTGATTGCATAGGCCTATTGATTTTTATTTGTATTCAGGTATAATTTCATCTTCAGTGTCTTGAAAGAAAGAAATTTTTCAATAACGCCAAGAAAAATGTAGGTAACATTATGATTTTAAAAAAAAATATAGTGACACGGGTAGGAATTGAACCCGGATCTCCCGATTGAAGGACGGGCTCTCTACCACTAAGCCACGATGTCTATGACGTCACTCGGTCAAAAATCCTTGATACATTTACTTGCCCTAGTTAACGTTATACTTTCGATATGTCGGCAATAGTTTTAGTTATATCAATGCATGTTCTATAAATTCTTTTCATTTTGATCTTAGTAGTTCTGTTGGTGTCGTCTAAATAAAAACTTTCTATAGCATTGAAGGTCCGATTTGTCGGACAGCAGATTCGTTTGTTTACGCATTAAAATTCTATAGCTTTTAGAATTCTTGCACAAACTTGTGATAAAAACACCACATAGGGGTGTATTCTGCATGGACATGATGTAGACTCCACATAAGTATATTGTTTTAATTTTTCAAAGCAACATAATTAATAAAATACCCACAACTCTCACAAAAATAAATAATTCCGGATTGCTCTCGATTTAATTCAAAGTTGATATTCATCAACAGCACACCTTTCGATCCAAAAAATCGTTCGTGCAAAATTTATTTGTATTGATAGATTTTGATAGACTACAGTCAGTTTCTGGATCGAAGGTCGTGTTTTATATGAATTATATAACTAAATTTGAAAAAAGTGGAGATTTCTGCAGAAAACCAGACCGATACCGGTTTTGTCTTGTATAGAATTCCACAAGCTGACGTTTTGGCGGGGAAATCTTGGCACGTCGCGATGGTATAAAGATTATATTATCAAATGATAACAATTTTATTTCAATTCATTCTGCTTTATTTTTTAACACACCACAGGGCCGATATAGCTAAACATGGTCTTAGTCCTTTGTCCAAGGATCAGAACTATTCATGAGGGAGACATAATCTTTAATTTTGAAATGAATTTCTAAATTGTACCCCAGCAATTAAATATACATCCGTATTTTAAAGCTAGTAGTGAAGTACTTAGCTACTGGGCTGTAGAGACCCTCGGGGACTAACAGTATATACACTGAAGTGTTTTAGGGCAGTCTGCAGAGTGTATGTGGTCAAAATGTTTGTATACTGATATATGATAAACAACCTACACCCAAACCCTATTTCCCTATCATCACTTCTATTCATTGGCTCAATGAATTATTTTAATGAATATAGAGCTATCATAAATTAATAATATAAATCTCAAGTTTTAGAAATTAATGTGCAAACTATTGTTGGATTTATAATTGTGTAATTTACAATACACCATATATTCTTATGAAGCAGAATTTATTCAAAAACTTATCTCGTTGTGGCGTTCAATTCGACCTTTAGATATATCGACGACGTATTCTCTATTAAGAATTAAAAAAATTCATTCTTATGTCTAATCGATATATCCCCGTGAATTCGAAATAAATGACACCACAGAGTCATCTACTTCTGCTTTATACTTAGATATTTTATTGAAAATAGATATCGTCGGCAACCTAACAACTCATTTTTTATGATAAACGGGATTATATCAGCTTCTACGGCATCATCTTTCCATACCTATGTAGCAGTATTCCATCCTCACCTACATATGGTGTTTATATAGCTCAACTGATTCGATACTCGCGAGCTCCATTTGAATATGCTTAGTTTTAAATGAAGACAGGCTACTGACAAACAAGTCAATGGTGCAGGAGACTTAGCAATCTCGCTTAAAGTAATTCCACCCTTTTAGTATTATATGTTCAATCTTATATTTGATTGTGGATTCCTCAAATAATATATCTTAGCAACAAAAGTGATAAAATAAGTATGTTGTGATATAAATAACATGTTTATCAATTAGCATAATATAACTGTTATCAGCGTCAGAAAATTGCAGTTTTTATTGAGCAGCATTATCAAAATTTCACAAAAACTGGTAGTAATGATGTGATAGTATTCATAACAATTTCATGAAAATGTTTCTTTAAAAACTATACAAATCTTTTCTGAAAAATAATGGAAATCTATCGCAAAATGGACTTGGTAAATGAGTTCATGAAAACAGAGTCATTGCCCTTGGATTCAATATTTTGAAACATTATTGACTATTTATATATAACTTAAACTTTTGGAATATTTTATGATTGACATGATTTTTTACAATAACAATTGAAACAGACTCCAACAAAATTTATGTTCCTGTCATGCAGAAATCTTGTTTTATAATTGATTTTTTTCAAAATCGTATGACCTCACAGGAGGGTGAAAACACTTTAAGTTCAGTATTTTGCAAACTCTATAGTCTTTCACAGAAATTGTGTTTGCCAATACAAACTTCATTGGGTCAAATGCTGTCTAACGTGTTTCAAACCGAATATTAGGCCTTCTTGACATACTGATTTTGACTAGAAATAACTCCGTTTACCTGAACAAGATATGGGGCTCATGACTAGTATGACCGGTCGGCAGGAGATGTTTGCTCCTCCTAGGCACCTGATCCCAAAATCTGGTATATCTTTTATTGCCTGTTTGTCCATCCCGCTGGGTTTTTTTTTAGGGGAGGGTGCTTATAGGAGTTTTGATGTCGATCACCGTTCGTTATCTTCACCTCTCGTGGATACTTATAAGTCTTGCTTTGCCCTCACACCGTACGATACATCAGCTACATGTGATGTTAAGGACCGGGAGCTACGGAGGCAAATAGAACCAAAAAGTCATTCGTACGACAAAATTGTGCAATTCATTTTAAAAAATGTTGCTTTGATTAAATGCTTTAAGGATGAGAATTCCTCCCATTAGAAATTATAGTTCATCACTGCTTCTGAAGATCTTCATCGACTTCTCTTCGCAAACAATCATGTTGTGATCCAGGAAAACGTGTAAATTCCGGAGTTGGTGACGGTTTTTGCTTCGACCGACATTTCGACTCAGATGTGCCTGGGTTTACGCAATAGACAAGTTGCTTTCAAACATTTAACAGCAATGCACAAACCCGTCACAAGGGAATCAAAACTTGCTTGCGTAAATCCAGGCACATCTGACTCGAAACGTCGGTTGAAGCATGTTAAAGGGTTAATATACAAGACAGAACTTGGTCCCTGCACTTTTTAAACGTATAAAGATATCTATAATATGTCTCAGACAAAAAATTAGATCATTTCCGGTTCTTTTTTTTTCACCATTTATTTTATCTCGGAAGCCATTTAAAAGACTGAGCATTCCACATTATGTGTGTGTAAGAGATAAGATATATCAATGTTAAAGGACACATCGCATGTTTTTAAACTTTTTATTTTTTCAGCAAACTTAATTAATTTCATGCCTAAAACTACTTTACATGTGTTTTAAATGAAACAGTTTACGTAGTTTTCGAGTTTGAAAGCGATGAAATTCAAATCTTGCGATATGCATATTTTCTTCGATATTTTACGCGCCATTATCTGTGACGTCATATGCGACCTCGAGCGAGAAGATTTGAAAACAGTTGTTAGCCATTTCATAAACAGATTAGATTTAATTGACAATCAAACAATTATCACACTAACGGCTTGTAAATAACACTGCATTAAGGTGTTTTATGCCGTTTAAGGGTGTACTTGCTGTCAGTAGAGAGGACTTGGACGGTATGAGGGAAAAGATGTGAATACTTTTTTGTCGGCACAACGACTTTGCCATAAAAAACCCAGTAGAATTTGTCCCTGTACTTTTTCAAACAAGCACTTGGACAAAGACGTAGATAAACTGCGAGAAAATGGTTCTATCGAAGCTACGCACTGTTACATATAGGCCTACGGCATATGCTTTCCGTTCTACTCTCAAATCCAATACACACTCGCACCAACTGACCTTCACCTTGTAACAATTAACATATAAGCAGAACTTTTTTGTTAGCAGTGTCTACCAACTGGTAGTTTAAAAAAAAGAAATTTAACGATAGTAGATAATTGAACTTTCAATTATAAATGATAAAATATGATATTTCCCAACTTTGAATTGAATTATATAATGCTTTCATTTTTTTTAAGGAACGCGTACACGTGTGTTTACAACAATAGCACGCCGCGCTCCCACTTCCTAAGTAGATAAAAAATAATAATGATTAATAAAATTGCTTGAATAAAACAATTTAAAAGTATTGTGATTTTCACAATAAGTTTGATCATTTTTATTATTAAGACAGTTGCTTCTTCAACAAAAACGGAAAACGGAAATATTCATATCTAGTGACCAGTCACTTAAAAACTTACTTTATTAAACACCACTCTGATTCCACGCACAAGTACTCTGAAGTTGAAATAAAAAATATGCTAGAGTTCCTCATTGACAATATCTTCGTGGTCTTTGGTGATCAGGTCTTCCAACAGTCTGTTGGAATTCCCATGGGCACGAATTGTGCTCCTTTGTTAGCTGACCTGTTTTTATATTCATATGAAGCAGAATTTATTCAAAAACTTCTACGTGAGAAAAAAAATCTCTCGCTGTGACCTTCAATTTGACTTTTAGATATATCGATGACCTTTTGTCTATTAACAATGATAGCTTTCATTCATATGTCGATTTGATATATCCCTGTGAGCTCAAAATAAAGGACACCACAGAGTCGTCCACTTCTGCTTCATACTTGGATGGTTTATTGAAAGTATATATTAACGGCAAACTGACAACTCAACTGTATGACAAACGGGATGATTTCAGCTTCTCCATCGTCAACTTCCCATATTTGTGTAGCAATATTCCATTATCACCTGCATATGGTGTTTATATACCTCAACTGATTCGATATGCAAGAGCTTGTTCTGGGTATAGTCAGTTTTTAAATCGAGGTAAGCTATTGACAAACAAGTTGAGGGTACAGGGATTTCAACAATCTCGATTGAAGTCAGTAGTTCGCAATTTTTTTGGTCGTTATAACGATCTAGTTCGTCAATACAACCTCGCATTGGGTCAACTACTGTCTGACGTGTTTCATACGGATTGTTAAGCCGTTTTTGGCACACTGATTTTGACTGTGGATAACTCCGTTTACCTGATCAGGATATAGGGCTCACGGCGGGTGTGACCGGTCAACAGGGGATGCTTATTCCTCTTACGCACCTGATCCCACCTCTGGTGTGTCCAGGGGTCCGAGTTTGTCCAACTATCTATTTTGTATTGCTTATAGGAATTATGAGATTGATCATTGTTCGTTATCTTTACCTTGCATTATTATATTTTTTTCCGAAATACACCCGTGACAGTAGGCCTAGTTGTCAATGATACATAATCTAACTTCTCCAAAAATAAATTTAATAATATTAATTTGCACTGCTTATTTTAGAAAAGCAACAACGCTAATTACAGTTGTTTACAGAAACGGCATTACAAAATAGTGTTTAGACAGTGATCCCATGTAAACATCGTTTACTCGCAAATCTATGAAGATTTCATATTCGCTTTCCTTACTACATTTCGGTCGCTATTTGTATGCACTAGTGGCTAAAAGATATAAGACTCGGGGAATTTATCAACATCGATATAAATGTTATCCATGGTAAATAAATTAGGCCCTTAAAACCCGAGTTTTTAAACATATCTAACACTACTTTTACAACAAGTTGATCGACGAAGGTCGCGTATGACGTCAATGTACCACGTGACTACCTATCTAATTAACTAAGCGTTTTGAAATCAGGGCTTAGATTTAAGTCCGTATTGTGACTAATTATCGCAATACTTCAGAGAACGAACTATTACAATTAATTGCAAATAAGTCTGTATACCTTGAAAACACGAGATGTGTCCTTTAAACAATTTCTCATTATTTTCATTCACCATTTATTTCATCTCGGAAAGTAATTTAAAAGACTGAGCATTCCATATTAACCTTGCATGAATCATCTTTAAAAGTTTCTAAGAAAATTCCTCATTTTTCGCTAACTTCAGGTGGAAATAATATGATTTGAAACACTATTGGACTATATTGTAAACGTTTCAATATTAAAAGAGTTCATAGTTTTAAATCTCTTCCAGTGGACAATGAAAGTAACAGCAATAAAATTGGAGCAAATATATCCTATCTAAATGACACCATTTCTTATCCCGAGAAGTTCCATGGCTCAATCGATAGACGTCTATGAAAAATCGCACAACAACCGCATAGTAAAAACGGAAAATCAAGCGTAACTTTCGACCGGATATAAATTTGGTAATAGCAAAAACTAATGAATTTAGCTAATCTGCTAATGCATCTTTCCTGATAGTTTCATTACAATGTATCAATAGGGGATGCGTAACCCCGCCTGGGCACCTGATCCCACCTCTGGTATATTCAGGAGTCCGTGTTTGCCGAACTCCATATTTTCTATTCTTGAAAGGAGTTGTGAGATATATCACAACCAAACAATTTGTCTTATATAAAGAAAAGAGTGTCCTTTTTATGTATAACATTTTTAGTATTCATGATTGATTCGTTATATTCCAATTGTATTTTGCAGATAATTTTTCGTTCAATACTCAGCACGACAATATTCAGTTCTGCTGCTATAGATTCCATCAAGGTTACTACAGGAAGGTGCAGTGGTGAGTAGATTAGCAATCAAGCATCCCCATGTTGTATTCATTCAATTTGTGTCTTATCATGACCAGAGCGGGGTTGTAATAGAGTTTCAAATACCGGTAGGAATTACTCATTGCGGATGTCAAATTGAATGAAAACTGAAGATAACGAACAGTGTCTGTAGTTTTCGTTCGTTACAGCAAATTGTTTTATTCGATAAAGTCAAAATAATTCGTGTTGACCGCCTGGTATACTTAAAAATACACCAGTTTTTAAATGCTTACTACTCCTAGGCACCTGATCCCACCTCTGGTGTGTCTAGGGGTCAGTGATTGTCCAATCCTATTTTGTATAGCTTAGAGGAATTATTTGATTGATTACTGTTCGTTGTCTTATATATATATATATATATATATATATATATATATATATATATATATATGCTTTTTTAAAGTGAGTAAGATGGTTTCCTGGGTTTGTTTTTTACTTTCAATAAATTATTCCATATAAAAATTCGCAAATGTTTCTTTAGAACATGTAGTTTATAGTCTGTAAATTTTAAGCGGCCGATTTGCTGTTTTACATCACACTTATCTTGTAGAAATCTGTTCTGCTGATGAATTCAGATGTGACAGAGAACAATGTATTAACTCGGGACTACTCTGTGACGGAAAAGCTGATTGTATCGATGCATCGGACGAATACTTCTGTTGTAAGAACCACATGAATATTGCTAATATTGAACGTATGTACAGCTTTCTTCAAATCATCAACGTGTCTGAATGTTTGCCATGTGCAAAGAAAATGATAGAAAGTTGCATAATTTCATAATCATGGACGACAAAGCACTTCTAGAAAATAAATGCAAAATAACAAACATCTCAAAAAACAAAGAAGATTTTCAATAATCACTGCTGAAAAAAAATAACAACTTTAAAACTTTACACCACCCGCGGTAGCTCAGTGGTAGAACATACGCTTTGTGATCGGGATGTCGTGAGCTCGAGTTCCGCTTGTGCTGCGGCAAACTTAAGACTTAAAATGGGTAGTTATTTCTCCTTCTTTGCGAAATTCTCGACATTTAGAAGTGAAATTCTCGGGTCTTTTCGGATATGACCCTAAAATCGGAGATCCCTTGTTGCAACAGGCGTTGGTACGTTGAAGAACCTTCACTGTATAAGTCTAACTTCGTAGTACTTCATCAACAGCTGACCCCGTGGGAGTGCTGGTTAAAATATGTTCTCAGTAACCCTTACTTGTCGTAAGAGGGGACACAATTTGCGGTCCTTTGGATGAGACCAACAAACTGAGGTCCCGTGTCAAAACACGTATGGCAGGATAACGATCCTCCCTGCTCAAAGGCCGTAAGCGCCAAACATAGGCCTAAATGTTACAGCCCTTAACCGACAATGGTGATGTCTCCATGGAAAACTTATACGGTACCAATTTTGATGCACCAGATGCGCATTTCGACAAATAATGTCTCTTCAGTGATGCTCAACCGAAATGTTTGAAATCCGAAATAACTATGAAGTTTTAGAGCTAGTATAGCCAAAAACAGCGTGCCGAAAAAGTGGAGTCAAATTCGTCTAAGGATAAGAGCTGTGCATGAGGGAGATAATCCTTAATTTTGAATTGATTTTCTAAATTTTATAACAGCAATGGAATATATATCCGTATTTTCAAGCTAGTAACGAAGTACTTAGCTACTGGGCTGTAGAGACCCTCGGGGACTAACAGTCCCCAAGCAGAGGCCTCGACCATATGAGTCAATCATTCTAGAGAGGGAAGTAAAACAATATTTAATAAATCAATCAATCATCGACCTCTGGTGACGTTCCAATGTAAGTGAGACATTTTCAAAGGGACATTAAAATTGCAGGATAAATATATCTATTTTCCTAAAACCAAACAGAGAAGAAGTAGGTGATCTTAACTAGCAATGATATTTTCTTTAGAACTGGGATTCACAACTTCTTGAATATGAGAATTAAGAAATATATTCTACATATCGTTTCCCTAGCTTTTTTATAATTTCATCATTTATTAGAAAGTATACATATTATTATTTGGGATATAATATCCTTGATTGCTCCCACAAAATGCTCACCAATGGTGCCAGGGGCTCATTGTATTGAATGTATTTTATTACGATTATTATCTTATATAACACACACGCACACGCACACACACACACACACACACACACACATATATATATATATATATATATATATATATATATATATATATATATATATATGTATGTATATATATATATATATATATATATATATATATATACATATATATATATATATATACATACCTATTATAAGACTTCAGCGGACGCAAAATATTTATAGACCAGCGTTAGGCAGACGTAAAAATTAGGCTGACGTTTTTAAGTCTGCCCAATTTTCTACTTGTAAAATGAAATTATGTACTTAACTTTTGAGTAAAATGTGTTTTCTTTCCTTAAATTTAGAATCTAAACTTTACATTTCGGGCAAAAAGATTTCATTTTATTCATAAAAGTGCAAATTCTAGAGTTGTTAAAAACTAGCGTGTATTATTTTGGCAATATACGTTTCACGACTTGTGTAGACATTTTTCAAATGGGCATCACAAACGAAAGCGGAAATATATTTAAATTTTGTTTGATTTTTTCCTTATTCTGCACCACTAGGTGTCAGATTATTTGGATTAATATTTTTAAAGATGGTATTTAAAAATTTTGAAATTTCCAACACCGTGATTTTTTTGTTACGTTCTGTTTTGCTGTCATGTTACGGAAATGAACTTCGGGAACCTTCGGAGACACCCGGAAAGGATTCAACGTCTGCGAAGATGTTGTCACGTGTAAGTAAATTTTTTCTTATTTTGGTTTCAAAAATGATTTCAAGGCACATTTCTCGCAAAGTATATATATTGTTAGGTTTTAGGTTATTACAATTCCCCCCACGAGTACGAGTAACCGGGCCGCGTTTGTTTTCTTCAGTGGGCAGCGAAAGAGGGGTCTACCGTCTCCGAGTCTCGTCACGCCATGACACACGACTAGGACAATATTTGTCGTTTACTATGTTTTAGCATTGATATAAAGATTTTCTAGGATATAGAGAATCCCGAAAATGTGTCGTCATTATGCCCTACACTTAGCGACACAATGCAGGAGACGCCGTGCAGTTTCAGAGTTTGCAATGCGATGTGCATTGTCCTTATTTTGATTGTGTACGTATTGCACCTCAGGAACCGGTAGTTTTGTCTGCAATTATAATAGTAGGGTCTATAGTATACCACCCCATTATATTCCCTACTATTATTACTACAGACAAAATGACTGGTTCCTGTCATAGTCGCCTCTTTCAAAGATATTGCACTATTGTAAACAATGGAGGAAATTCGAAAGATATAACTACATGTATTTCTCACCAATTTATTTTGTCCCTTTTTACGTTTTTCATTTTCATGTTTTAGGAATCTTATCTAAATGTGTCATTACCACATAATACTAATTTATCCACGTTTTAAAAGTATCTTGTCCCACTGATTCAATATTGAATCGCCTATATGGTTCCTGTGACTGCATTTGCTTTTCTATAACTTTCTAATAAAATATTTAGTTCTTGATAATTTCTTCTGTGATATAGCTGTGGAAAAATTGTTTAATTCTGGGACATAAAAATTGATGTATCTCTTGCCAAACGTGCCAATTACATGACATCTGTCATCTTTTTCATAACTCCTGTGGAAAACCGGGTTAGAATAGGTCCTCAGTACCCCTTGCTTGTCGTAAGAGTTGACTAAATGGGTCCTTCAGACAAGTCCGCAAAAACAGGTGTCACAGCAGGTGTGGCACGTTAAAGCTCAAAGGCCGTAAGCACCAAGCATAGGCCTTTAAATACTGCAGCCCTTTACCGGCAATGGTGATGCATGTCTCCATATGAGTGAAAAATTCTTGAGAGGGGCATTAAACAATATATAATTAATCTTCAAGGAGTAGGAGTAATTATTGCTCTTAGAGATTTATGAAATAAAACAAATCATGTAATAAGAATTTATGACTTTTTTTTTTTTTTTTTTGCATCCAAAATGAATGCATGTACACATTTTTTTTTATTGTTTTAGAGGAGGAAAGTGTCGATTGGGTTTAGACTGATCTGTACAAAAGTGGCTTTTCTGTTGGACACATTTCAAAATACAATGGTAAGCATATTGAGTTCCTATAATTGATAATAGATAGTAAATGATTAAAATATACCATTCTGATTTATTTTAACACTGGGTACATGCATGGGTTTTTAGTGAATGATATAATAAATTATATATCTATTCTAGAGTGATACAAAATGCAATCAAAACATGACCTATAATAATCCATCTATTGATTATATTATGGATATCATGAACTATTTAGTATTGTTATAATAAACTACCTAGATTTAGAAAGAAGTGTAGAAATATGGGTTGCATTAAAATGCACTCTAAATCCAATGGAGATGTAGGGTTAATTAGACTAGAGTTCTAAGGGTTTAATGGTCCACTGATTTGTTTATTTTATCTACTTTAAATCCCTGTTGAACTAGAAAGGTTTTCAAATATTTGAAACGATGTCACGATGGGTTTTTTGTGTGTGCCTTTTAACTTCCTTGTAAACATGGTAAAATGACTTGTCATATATTGTAAGGGTCGACCTGTGATCATTTACATTTTGATTAATCATATACTGTCGATTTGAAACAAATTGCAGAAGAAATATGAATTAGCATCTCAAATTACATTAGGAACATCCTGAGGTATAGATATGTGCATGTAACCATCCCAAAATCATTGTGTCCATGACTGTTCAAAATCTGCCTTTAAAAAATTCCATGTGCAATCTTTGAAATATTGGATCAGATAACTGATGCTATCACAATCATATGAAATGATGAACTGTTTTAATTTTTTCTTGTTATAATTAAAATTCAAAGAAATTTTATCTGTTTTTAAAGATTTTCTTTTCATGAATGAAATGGATTAATTTAAAAAAAAAAGAAGTCACATTTCATTTCTTATTTGCTATTCTATTTCTTGAAGCTTATTATTGTTTACATATTATGTTGGATAAACATAGTAAAGGAAAGTAGAAAGATTTCAGCAGCATTTGAATAAAAACTGTAGGAGTAGATACAAATGTTTAAAAAAGATCTTCCATAATTTGTGATTGGTTTTTATCCAACAAGTTGTTTGTTTTTATTTTTTGTCCTTGTGAAGGCTTCAGGATAGAAAACACATGTACAATATCCAGCAGCAGTCAATCGGGCTGCTCACCGATGGCCTGATAGCCCAGTTGGTAAAGGGTGATAACTCCTATGCTGGAATTCCTCTACTGTGTGTCTATTATACAAAGATTCCCCTAATATCAACTAACAGTTTATACATACCATATTCGTCCTATTGAGCACCCCGGGTGCTTAGAAAATTGGAGGGGTGGGTGGTTATTTAGTACTCTATGCTGAAATATTCCTATTAAATATACACATGAATTTTATTTCATTTCTTCTAACACTAATAATTAATCCATTCTTGCCTACATTAAATATACAGTAGTAGCTATTACTTTCAATTTCACTTGAAACCATTTGTGTCATAGACTAATACCACGTACGATTTACTAAACTTTCGTTTTCACTTTCGCAGCACAACTATGGCCGAGTATGAATATAGTTTAAGAGATTTCATGTTTACAGAGATATCTATAATCTGGGATCCATTCCAGGGAGAAACTCTTAAAAAATAGAAATCAACAATGCTATGCATAAATATGCGATTGCTGTTGTAAAGGAGGGTGCAGTAGTTGGACACGTGCCTCGAAAAATAAGTAAAGTTGTAGCATTCTTTTTAACAACATGGGGGGGGGGGGCTTTGAAATGCATTGTAAATGGAAACTATCACTACTCCTAAGATACCGGTATTGGTGAACTAGAGATACCATGTATTATGAAATTCAGTGCGGAACCAAGAGATTGCTAGAAAGATTAAAAACAAAAACTCTGTTATCAGAAAGGTGAGTAGTACTGTATTTCAAAGGGGGGGGGCTTAATATTTGAGAGTTGATAAAAGGCCCTGGGTTTTTTTTAGGGGTGGTAGGTGCACTCAATAGGTCAAATATTTATAAATAAACTGTTTTTCTATACTGTTGACATTAAAAATTTGTCATGTTAACACATTTTTCTCATGTTTTATTACTCTGCTTTACGAAAATGTGTGGTTTTTTGATGTTGACCTATACTTCTGTTCTTATATGTTTGACATCTTAAAAAAGGTGTCAACACATACATTTGCTTTGGTTATTAATAAAATCAAACTATACCGAGTGGAAATTAATACAGTGTTTCCACTTTCAACCATTAATATTGATAAGTCGCATAAGGGTAGAGCTACCTTGAATCTGCATAAATGGTATTAAACATGCAGTATGCAGGTATACATTCCACTGATTTCTTGTTCCGTGTTCAGGTTGTGATTGCTGACTTTATGTTTTCCTTGTGTGTGTTTTACATAAAATCTTGTCTAAAGTATGTATGTACTTGCAGAAAAATTAATTTTAAAAAAAATCCGTTTTATAATAGTTAACAAACACACACATGTACATAGCCGGGCCTCCAAAAATGGAAAATGCAGATGCTTGGATATGTTTTGGTAGATGATTGAAATGGAATTCACAAATAAAATGTTGATAAATTAAAAAAATTATTGGCTAAGAAAAAGTGACAATGTTGAAAATACTAAGGACACAAACAGCATCTGTGTACATGTGTGTGTACAAATGTATATTGTCCTCCTAAGAGGGGTAACATATATACATGTAAAATAAAATGGAGAATATGACATGGAGACAAAGACAAAAAGGACTTTAAATCGTGTGTGTTTTGGGGGATTGTAGCCAAAACTCTTGCATATCATTGCAACATTACTGTGTTAAAACCTGTAGTATGCATTATGTACAAGTATGTGTTTGATTTGTAAAATTTTGTCTCTAGGAGGAACAATGCTGCACATCATTTGTGGAAACGGAAGAGTTAGAGGCAGAACAGGTAGGGAACATAATTTTTATCTAAGATTATACCTCACCATCACATTGCAACAGTCTCTATGAAATCAATCAGAAGTGACAATTGGGGATCAATGACAAGTCTACCTAAAGTAGAAAATGTATATGCATATATATTATAAGCATGTATGTTTTGGAAGATGAAAAATATGGCATTGAAAAAATAGGTTGATGATATTAAGAAAGTGGTCTGTAATTGTATGTGTGCAAGTGTATATTGTCCTCCTAAGTGGGGTAACATATATAGATACAAAATAAAATGAGGTCCTCCTAAGAGGGGTAACACATAAGATAAAGTGGAGAATATGACACAGAGACAAAAACTAAAATAACTTTTGATTAAATCTTGTATGTTTTAGGAGATTGTAGCCAAGGCTCTTGCTTATCATTGTAACATTACTGTTTTAAAACCTGTATAATGCATTATGTACATGTATGTGTTTGATGTGTAAAATTTTGTTTCCAGGAGGAACAATCATGAACATCATTACTTGAAATGGAAGAGTTAGAGGCAGAACAGGTAGGGAACATAATTTACATCTAAGGTTATATATCACATATCACCATTACATCACAACAGACTGCTTGAAATGAAATATTTTAAAAATTCAAAAAATCATGGAAAATAACCATATAAAGTTCAAAGACTAATTCCAGTTATTAGTCCCATACCGGTTTATAAAACGAAAGTGGATTTTAGGTTTCCTCTCTGTCCGTCTCTCTGTCAATCAGTCTGTCCCATTGGTTTTCCAGATATTTTTGCATAATGCTTGCGAGAATTCATTGAAACTTGTAGTGCAGTAACTACAGATTGAGTTCAAGTTTCATATCGTTTGATGCATAAGTGTGAAAGAAATTAATTTTTTTATTGTTATGTCTTTGTATTGATCAAGACTGGGATGTGTTCCAATGGAAAGGCTGTAAAAGTAGGACATCTGAATAGATCGAGGCTGGGGTTGCGTAAATGATCTTTTAATTAATTCCACATTTCAAATTCATTAATCGCAAAAGGAAAATATCAATAACTAGTGATCCTAATTGTTCACGAACAATTAGAGGGCTTCCCACCTTCTACCGGTTTTTCAGTAGTGTTCAAATGCTAAACAATTTGATTTGGATAGAAAAGAAATTCAAATTTGCCGCCTTGAGTGTTGAAGTGTTGGAGATTGAGGCCTTGGTTTCGCACGATAGTACCGGTCAAATAATTGAAAAAAAGGGGTGTGGGTGTTGGATAGCCGGCACATATCGGGTAAAAGTGTAATAGGACTTGTGCAGGTGTTTGGGGGTGACTTTAGACCTGTTAGATATGATATTTGGAGGTGTAAAGAAACCGGAAGTGACATTTTCAGAGATTACACATGTAGTGCTGACACTCTGCTCATGCATGCTGGGACTATGAGTCTCATGTTGAGAAGATGGTAGGAGTCTGTGCACTGGATTTTACCATGTGTGTTATGGATTGTGGAATTTGATATACAGTTTGTAATTGCTCATCCTATGTGTTCTAATTCACGGAGACAATGTCTTTCAGTCATTTCACCCAAGGAGGCATGCATATGGATTTAGGCTGTGAAAAAGAACCCCAAACAAAATGGCGGCTGGTGAATTAGATAAAGTTTCTGAGTGTAGGATCTGAACGGAGAATAGGAATACTGCATCCCATCTGACCCTGCAGGTAAGTGTTTATTTGTTTACAATGATAGTCGGGATGGAATGTCAAGGAGTTCAATTGTCGAATAAAGTTGCATCATCATTATCATAAAAAAACACAACTTAACTTAGTCTTTATGTTGATGCAGGCCGACATTAATGGAATCTGGCACATGTTTTTTCATGAATGCAAATGTAAATATTTGATTTACAAGACAGTCAAGAAATGGAGAAAATGGGTGTAGGTCAGATGTGTATGTGTAAATCAGATTAGCTAGAATCCTGTTGTTGGGCATGTGACCGGTCAAAATGGTGTAAACAGCTAATCTAACATACAGATCACTTGAAGGGTGGGGGATTTCTTCCTTTGGGACGATAGGCGTGATGTGTGGGTTTGCCTTGCTCGTGGAGACTGGCCCCTTGATGTGTGGCCTTGACATTTGACCTTGACCCACTTTCAAGGTCAAACCTCGAAAACTCCATGAGAGGGAAAGATTGACCTTGACCTCATTTTGAAGGTCAGAGAGGTCACAGGGCTTCGCACAAGTGGTCCCGCGTCTCTATTTAGATCCGTGAAAAAGTTGTGGGCTCGAATGACAACGTCAGAGACTTTCGGGGCGAGAACCGTGCTTCAGGGTTCTCGGTTTCCCTGTGTCAACTTCTCTGTGCGAGAGTGTTTTATTGTGAATTCGTCGGGAAAGGTCTCGCGTCTCCACGACTTTCGGTCTAGTAGGAGTAGCGATAACAGGGTTTTCGATGCGAGTCGCCGACATTCGCAGTGTGGTCAAAGTTTTAGAGTTGTAATTCATGATATTGAGACCAATCGAGAATTCCTTGCTGACCCATGTGATATTTCGATGCTATCTGAAGAGGGAAAGAGAGTATAAAAAGTGCCATTTTCTCGCCATTCTGGATGACCCTTGACCTACTTTTCAAGGTCAAGGTCACACAACCCATTCCAGTGTGTTCCGTCTCTCTACGACGAATACTTTAGGAGTCGTCAATTTTTTAGGTAGAAATCGAGAAACATAAGGGGACATTAACTCCTTTTGACGGTCAGCTAATTCCTTCATTTAAAGTTCTTCAATTCTACTAATTGACCTGTAAAGGTTTCATCCTCCTATCATTTACGGTTAAAAAGTAGTAGCGATAACAATGATTTCTGCCAAAGGTCAGATAACTCCGTAAGGGGTCAAAGTTCCATGACGCAGGTTGAAATGTATTCGTTTCTCAAGAAGTGCTATATCATGAACTTTAAAGTTTTCGATAAGTCTGAAGACGAAAAAAAATTTTGACGGTAGGAAAATAATAAACAGAACAATAACAATAGGACTTTCCACAGAAAGGTGGAAAGCCTTAAAAATATGAATGAAATCTGTTAATCACACAAGTATTTTTCTGTACTCGGTGAGAGAGGTCTGAAAATTATAGAGTTTTGAATAAGATTATTTCATTCCTTAAAAAAAAACTATATGAGACAACTGTATGAACTGTGAAAGATCAAACTATTATACTAATATTCAATACTGGTATTAAACATGGTAACATGTAGGGGTGCAATGATACGCTTGCTTCATGATACGATACATTGTATGATACAGACTTGACAATACAATACGTATCACGATACTTTTAACATGCTACAAGTGTATCAATATGAATGATAACTAATGAACAATTACACTGGTTTTGGTATCATTTAATTGCACCTTACTGTTACAACTGCATGTCCAAAATGCTCCCGTATTTGGGATTAATGGTTCACAGGGTGAGAAATAATTCACTGGCACCACATTTTTCCATTTCCGGAAACCATCTTTATTTGGACAGGGTGTATTATGGTAACCATCGTCCATTTGTCTGTCCAGACCTTTTGGGCAAGATACATACTGAACTGTAACATCTAGGATTTTGCAACTTGGTACATTTGATCACCATAATGAGAGGAAGATGCCTAACATTTTTCAAGGTCAGAAATCAAAGGTTAAGGTCGTAGTATCACTAAGTAGGAAAACTTTGTGGGCAGGATACAGACCAAACCATAAACTCCAGGATATTGCAACTTAGTACATTCGATCACCATGATGAGAAGAAGATGTCTATTGTTTTTCAAGGTCAAGTTCACAGTATCACTTAGTAGGAAAACCTTGTAGGCAGTATACAAACTGAACTGTTGGGGCTAAGACTGTCAAACTTGGTACACATACACCTTTTGCCAAGTGGAGAATGTTGATTGTTTCTCAAGATCAAAGGTCAAGATAGTAGTAGCAGGATAAAGACTGAACCATTGGAGCTGGTACCATCAAACTTGGTACACATACACCTTATGCCAAATGAAAATATTACATAGAGAGTACATGATTGATCTGTTTTTATGATGCAAAGAAAGTATGTCACACCCTGACATTGATTGTTGATACTACTTGAAGCCATGTTCTACAAATCATAATGTAAGGAAACACCTTATATTAGCTTTTCACGGGCATATTATGAACCATTGGTGGTACTCTTGTTACAACATACATGTAATCTTAAAGCCAAATTGGACAGTTCAAATTAATCCAGATAGAGAATACCAAAATGCGGTATAGTGTAAAATATTGTGAATCGAACCGTTGCATAATATTACAGTGATATACCGTGTCTTGGTTAATCGTTGCACCCTTTGTGACATGATACCAATGTATTTAGTCACAGTTCAAGGGAGGGGGGGGGGTGTATTCTTCTGTTCATGAGTTGAAATCAATCTAGCCTTACATTTCCAGTACTATTCACCGCTACTATATCAAGTGACCAGCTAATGAATCGATCTTTGCATGTACTAATAACAAACTTTAATATTGTATGTGATAATTTAACGCAATCTCAGGAAAACGGGAGGGGGGGGGGCTACATGTTGCTGCATGTATATGTACATTTCTGGAGATATATTTATAAATAATTTATTGTGATTTATTATATCATTTCATAACGGTTGGTTGTTATAACTCAAGAAAATCTTATAAAGTAAATATCCATACAAGTGCATAGGGTGTAGGAAATAGACTTTTTCTTTTGTGTTTATCTCTGCTACCAAACATCAGAAATTTAATCCAATAACTCATGTTTTAGTACAAGGACATTCACTTGCAACATTCTGAAAAATAATTTTTAAACCAGGCATCTATTTTTATATCAGAAATGGGTTGTCTTTAGCCATCACTAATTTGTATACAAGAGTTTCCCAAGTGACCTATAATTTTCGTATAAACTTCTTTTTCTGAAGATTTCCAAAATTTTCTAGTTCTGATATCCCATATTTACCTTTTAATAACATACATGTATAGATTATGTAATGTAGTTATATCAATTCAGATTTCGGGAAAGTCATCTTTTTGAAAGTGCTAAGCATATTGTACAGACACTTAGGTGTGATAAATGTAGTACATGTATATAATATTACAGGAAGAAAGACCTCTGGCAAAGACAAGAACAAAGGAAGGAGAACATTTCTGGAAATTTATGAAATCTTCAGTGTGTTTGGACACAGGAGCTATGATATCCATCCATTCTGGTTGCCTCGGGATCGATTCTTGTGAATATAGAAAATTGGAAATTCAAATGTTGGTTATTTTACACTTTAAAAGTGCTTACTGCTTAGTCCAATATCTTGATAAATCTAGTCTTTTGTGATTTTTCAGGCAAATTAAATCTCCAACACATGTATACATTTTTGATAAATTACCTCAAGGACCCTATATTTTTTCAAAAGCAATATATATCTGAAGAAAATAAAACCATTTTTGTTGGGTCACACAATGAATAGAAATGACAGATGTAGTGCTTATATCATGGAATTTCTGTAAACAGATGATATTTTTTACACAGGTTTTAGCTCACCTGAGCCAAAAGCTCAAGTAAGCTTTTCTGATCATAATTTGTCCGTTGTCTGTCGTCGTCGTAAACTTTTCACGTTTTTGACTTCTTCTCAAGAACCGCTGGCCAATTTCAACCAAATTTGTCACAAAGCATCCTTGGGTGAAGGACTTTCAAGTTTGTTCAAATTAAGGGCCATGTCCCGTTCAAAGGGAAGATAATCACAAAAATGGAAAAATAGGGTGGAGTCATTTAAAAATCTTCTTGTCAAGAAACACTGGACCAGAAAAGCTGAAATTTACATGAAAGCTTCCTGATATAGTGCAGATTCAAGTTTGTTCAAATCATGGCCCCCGGGGATTGGATGAGGCCACAATAGGGGATTAAAGTATTACATACTGATATATAGGATACATCTTTAAAATTCTTCTTCTCAAGAACTACTGAGCCAGAAAAGCTGAGATTTACATGAAAGCTATCTGACATAATGCAAATTCAAGATTGTTCAAATAATGGCCCCTGGAGTATGATGGGGTCGCAATTGGGGATCAAAGTTTTACATGCAAATATATAGGAAAAATGTTTAAAATTGTTCTTCTCAAGAACCACTGAGCCAGAAAAGCTGATATTTACATGAAAGCTCTCTGACATATATTTCAGATTTCAGTTTGTTAAAATCATGGCCCCCAGGGTAGAATGGGGTCACAAGGGGGATAAAAGTTTTACTTACAAATATATAGGGAAAATCTTTAAATATGAGCTAAGGTGACTCAGGTGAGTGATGTGGCCCTTGGGCCTCTTGTTTAAAGCCTTTCACAATTACCAAATTTAAAAATTGGTCTGAAACTGGAAGGTACAAACGAATCCATTACTATTTTGAATATTCATAACCTAGTATGTTCTGTTGACATGTTTTGTTTAGAATTTTGTTCAGAGAAATGTAGTTCAAATGATCACAAAATATACACTGTCATTGATTTTGGTATGTACATATAAAAGGTAAATCCTGGTTTACCATGTTCATAATATATGCCATGCAATAGAGCTAAGTGCTCTGTTGTTTAAACTGCAGAGCTGCCAACCCTCACGATTTTGGCGTAAGGCTTACGATTTTTGGACCGAAAATACGCCTTACGATTTCATTATATATCTTCCGATTTTCGCCTATTTGACATTTCAAAAGTTTTAGAGCTGTCCGTCAATGGTTTTTACTTTTATAATAAACAAGCCATAGTCGTTACTACGTTTGTTTGCATAGTCTCTATATATACAGAATCTCGATCATTTTAATGCTTTGAAATAAACAATATGGCAGCTGCTACTAAGCGTAAAGCATGTGTTGATGGAAATAACAACAATAATCCCCCAAAGAAGAGCCAGAAATTCAAAGAAAAATATACAAGTACTCTGTAAACGTCTATTTGTTTCAAAATCAGAAAGTGGGAGTTTGTATGATAAGTGTACAATCTGTTTGACAAACTTTAGCATCTCACGGTGGGGAAAATGACATGAAAACACTTGCCAGAATAACTGACACAGTAACTGTAAAATTATATAATATACTAATGTAACAATATTTTTTACACAAGTTTTAGAAAGTAAAATCAATAAAAGGTGTATTTGACCTTCGGCAGTTGTAAAATGCATAACAATTAGTATGTCTAAATTCATTAAATTTGGATTTGAAGTATGCCTAAAATTGCTCAGGTTACATATTTATTCATAAAAGATCTCCAGCGGCAGGGAGCCGCCTAGGCCCCCTGACCCCGCCTTACTATTTTCCATTTCATAAGGTTGGCAGCTCTGAAACTGTATTGTTATAGGATTTTTGTTTAGTGTTTATGACTATCTCATGTGAGCATTACAGCCTATGATATTTTCTCTTTAAATATAATTGTTTTGAAAATATGTTGATAAATGACCACTGCAATTTGATTCATATGTATATTATCTGAGTTCAGAATGTTTGTCTTATTGAGATGATATATTGTGCTCTTTGACTTAATGATGCTGCTTTAAGGCATAATTGTTGGACCTATAGTGTATTCATTTTCAAATGTATTGAAATATAATTTTTGATTATAATGAGGCAATGCTATACTTGTTAGGGTAGTAATGCACCAGTAATTCAAATGTACATTGATGTCTTACCCGAATGTTTTTATTTGGTTACAATTTTGGTTTTTGATAAGAATTTTAGGTCATATAGGTAATCTCTGGTGACCTGTCTTCTGAGTAAATTCAGGTAACAATTGAACATTTTGTAAGAAAAACGTATGCATAGTCAGGTAGAGGAGGAAGGCCTTTACTAAAAATGTAGATGTCGTAATCCATGGGGTAGGGTTTCTGACTCTGGGGTAAGACCAAACTTGGTATACATAGTGCATATGTGTTAAAGGCATAGGATCTATCTTTTATCTCAAAAATGACATCACAATATTTTGCAAGAACTCCAAAAAACAAATTTGTAGTATTAATTATGAGTTATCTATAGCTGCAGCGCTTTGAAATTTAAGTCATTTTGACGTTTTAGCCCTATTTAAAATATTTGTCAGGAGGACAATATATTAAACTGGTACCCCGCTGATTGTTGGCTACACACAAACATAAGAGATGTGAAATCAACAGGGTACCAATTTAGGCAAATGAGAACAGGGAATTATTTTGTAATTACTATCGTTATCCAATGTGTTTGTAAACATTCTGAAGAACTTTGTGTGATTTTCTAGTTAATATGATCATAAATTTCGCCACCTTTTTGGAACATGCAACATTTCACCAATATCTTAGACCCTATGCCTTTAAGGTAATTCCACCCCTGTAGAATTATAGGTTCAATCTTATATTTGATTAATGATTATCTTAGTAACAAATAAAAATGATAAGTATGTTGCAGCATTGATAAAAAGATTTATCAATTAGCACGCATATACCTGTTATTGATGTCAGAAAATTACAATTGTCATTAAATACATTTCATTATCACAAAAACTTGTTAAAACGATATAATGGTATTCATAACAATTTCATGAAACTGTTTCTTAAAAAAAATATATAATATGTTTGTGAGAAGTAAAAGATATCTATGCATAAAAAAATGATAAATAATTTAATGAAAAAGGAGTTATTACCCTTGGATTCGGTATTTCGAAACTCATACGTGATTTTTGAAATATCTTATGGTTAACAAGATATTTTACAATAACTATTGATAAAGACTTCAACAAAATTTATGTTCCCATCATGCATAAATCTTATCAAATCATTGACTTTGCGAAATCTTATGACATCACAGGAGAGTGGAACTACGTTACACAATTATAAAATATCTTTTTAGCTCACCTGAGCTGAAAGATCAAGTGAGCTTTTCTGATCGCTTTTTGTCCGTCGTCTGTCTGTCTGTCTGTTAAACATTTACATTTTCAACTTCTTCTCCAAAACCACTGGGCCAATTTTAACCAATGTTGGCACAAATCATCCTTGGGTGAAGGGGAATCAAAATTGTTCAAATGAAGGCCAACCCCCTTATCCAAAGGGAGATAATAGCAAATCGGTAAAAACACACTGAAATTTTTTAAAACTCTTCTTCTCCAGAACCAGTAAGCCAATTTCATTCAAACTTAATGCAAATCATCCATAGTTGAAGGGAATTCAAAATTGTTCAAATTAAGGGCCAGGTTTTCTTCAAAGGGGAGATAATCACAAAAGTGTAAAAATAGGGTGGGGTCATTTAAAAATATTTTTCTCATGAACCACTGTGCCAGTATAGTTCAAATTTACATGGAAGCTTCCTGACATAATGCAGATTCAAGTTGTTCATATCATGGCCCCCAGGGGTCGGGTGGGGCCACAATAATGGAAACCACATTTTATATGTATTTATATAGGAAAAATCTTCTTCTCAAGAACCATTGAGCCAGAAGAGTTCAAACCACCATATTTTATATGTGTTTATATAGGAAAAATCTTTTAAAATCTTCTTCTCAAGAACCATTGAGCCAGAAGAGTTCAAATTTACATGGAAGCTTCCTGACATAATGCAGATTCAAATTTGTTCATATCATGGCCGCTGGGGGTCGAGTGGGGCCACGCTAGGGGAAACCACATTTTATATGTATTTATATAGGAAAAATCTTCTTCTCAAGAACCATTGAGCCAGAAGAGTTCAAATTTACATCGAAGTTTCCTGATATAGTTCAGATTCAAGTTTGAAGCTTTATGACATAGTTCAAATTAAAGTTTGTTGAAATCATCCCCCCCCCCTCCCGTTGTCAGGTTTTGCCACAATAAGGGACACCTTATTTCCTATGTGTAAATACATGATAACTCAGGTGAGCGATGTGGCCCATGGACCTCTTGTTTAAAGGTTGATATTAACATGAAACTAAATTAATATGTGGTAGTCCTTAACCAAAATTGTAAAATACATGATTTCCTGGACAAGGGTTTAGTTTCCAGAATAAGACCAAGATTATAGTAGCAACTATTGTCTTTATTGTGATACGGTAAATAACTAAATCCATGCTTATTAGAAGCAGAACAGGATATACCAAAGTGGTGATTTACACAACCCCAGGGTTTTGACTGTACACAGGTCCAAAGTAGTCATATTATTTAATGTTGTATATATAACGTCTCCTTATTAGTGAAGTATTCTCGAGAGGGACGTTAAACAATACACAATCAATCATCTGGACTGTGTAGACACTTTCGGGGCATTTAAGTTTTATGAACACATCTTGTTTTATTCTGTTTTGTATGTTAGGATTTAATTTAGGTATGCAGATCAGGAATTTTTCTCAAGATTTCATTATCCTTGGGGCTAGTGATACTTTTAATTAATTTTCATGTACCCAATAAGGCCTGTGGGCCTTTTATTTCATGAAATGCATTAAATTCTGATTGATATGTCTTTTGTACTTTTTCATGAAATGGATGAAAATCCTGTATGTTTTATTAATATTTGACCAGCAACCATACTTGAAAATGATTTGTATGACATGCCAGTTTTTGTTACAAAGTAACAATTATATAATGAATAAATTTCATGTTAAAGTTAACTTTTAAATTGTCTTTTATGTACTGTTTAGAAAGTAATTATTTTGTATAACAGTATTCGTGTACAGTGCAGATGGTGGTTATTTAAATGAATGCGAATAACATGATCAAAGTTAATTAATATTGCTATGGATAATTTGTTGGACTCTGTAAAGATTATAAATTAGTCAAAATTGCTGCAGAAAAGCTGCTTGAATAGATAAAGAGATTTATCAGAGGCAAATGTTCTACAACTTTTTGTGGAAATTGGATGGATATGCATTGTCATGTATAATTTCAGTGATAGCAAACTTGAATAATTAAATTGTATTCCAAAATAGGTTGTCCCCCCAAAAAAAGTAGCCACACAAAGGTTATAGATGTTTGGAAAATTGACCGGTATTTCATCTGTGCTGGAAATCAATCGCATGCAGTTTTTGCATAATTGTAGTTTAAATGCCGTCTCTCTAAAGTCTTCAGCTGATTTGGAAAATACTGTCCACCTTCTGGTGGAATTGTATAAATTTATATGAATATACAATGTCTGCCCAAGGCCTACTGCGCATATAAAATATATTGTCTACCTCACGATGGAATTGTATAAAATTATATACAATGTCTGCCTAAGGATTACTACGGATATCTGAAAACTTAGGCAGACATCATAAATTGTATATCTTTCATTCTTGGTATATTATCTTTAATTGATTTGAAAATTACAAATAGGGTGATAGCTAAACAAAATGATCGAATGCATGGTGAAAAATATTGAAGTTTAAACATGGACTATATATGTCTGCCTAAGTATGATTTTATGGACGTGCCTGCCTAATGCTGAAAGCAGATATATATATATATATATATATATATATATATATATATATATATATATATATATTATATATATATATATTATATATATATATATATTATTGGAAAATACATAATCACTATATGTATAATAACAAATATTTTTCGAAGTGATAGAAATATTATATACAACGTTTATGTAGATACATCGATATTAGAATAACAGAAATTACTAAAGGAATAATATATAAACAATGTAGTCCTAAGTTGACCGTATAGTTATAATGGTAAATATTGAAAGGACACAGCGCATGTTTCTAAACTTTTGTATTTCTTTTCAGCAAAATTAATTCGTTTTATGCCTAAAGCTACTTTAAATGTGCTTTTAGTGAAATGTCTTGCGTAGTTTTCGAGTTTGAAAGCGATGAAATTCAAATCTTGCGATATGCATATTTACTTTCGCTATTTTACGCGCCATTATGTCTGACGTCATATGCGCCCTTGGTTTTTTTAAACAAATATTAGCCATTTCATAAACTGATTATATTTAAACGACAAAAATCCAATTATCATGTAAACGGCTTGTAAATAACGTTGCATTAAGGTTCATTGTGACATGTTAGGGTGTACTAGTTGTCGTTAGAAAGGATATGAACTGAGTAATTTTCAATTTCTCGAAGGAAGTTACATGTATGCAAAAACAAGAGGTGGTTATTTTTTTGTTGGACCAAAACGTTTACCTTTATAAAAACACCCAGTCACCTTTTCCAAAATACCTTGAAACGAGACCCAGATAAACTGCGAGACAATGGATATATCGAAACTATAAGCTCTGCTAGGCCTACAGCATATACATTCTGTCCTGGTCTTGAAATTCAATACACAATAGGATCAACCGACCGTCACCTTGTAACAACATATAACTTGTGCTACCAGTTTCTACCAACCGGTAGATTTACAAACAAAAATTAAAGATACGAAATAACTTTTAATTATTATGAATAATAGAATATTGTATTTCCTATCTTTGAATTGAATTATAGAATTATATCTCATTGAACTCGTAACATATTGAGTGCGTCAGCATAACGCCGAGCTCTCATTTCCTAACAACGTGCAGATCACAATTCAAAAATACTAATAATAATACTTTATTAAAATAAAATAATGTGATGTCCACTTTAAATCTAATTATGTTTATTGATTTATTGTTTTTCCTTTTCTTTCCGAAATGCACCCGTGACAGTAGCTTGTACTAGGGCCTATGATTGTCTAAACTATAAAGTACTATCATAATTTGTCTAATCCAAAAATAAATTATAAAAATTACACTGTTTACTTTAGAAAAACAGCGCCAATTACAGATGTATAAAGGAATAACATTACCAAACAGTTTGTAGACAGCGACCCATATAAACATTATTTACACGCAATATTGCTGATTTCCAGCTCGCGCTTTCCTCGTTATATTTGGGTATTTACATCGCTATTTGCATGCACTGGTAGTGAAAACATATAAAACTCGGACAATTTGTCAACATCGATTTAAATGTTGTCCATGGTGAATAAATTAGGCCCCTAAAGCTGAGTTTTAATGATGTTTAGCACTGCTTTCACGATCAATTGATCGAAGAAGGGTGCATATGCCGTCACTGTACCATGTGACTACCAAACTAATTAACTAGACATTTTGAAATCAGGGCTTAGATTTAAGTCTGTATTGTGGGTAATTATCGCAATATTTTGGCGAATGAACTATTAGAAGTAATCACTATGACCATAAGGAAGACAAAAGACATATAATTTTGTATACTTTGAAAACATGATATGTGTCCTTTAAGGATAGTATATATTGGTCTCTTCATAGTAGTCAAGTTACATTAATTTACAAAAATGTTCAAAAAAATATGCTTTTTGCAGTTATTTACTTCATTATTGATGTAAGAAACATAATGCTTTTTTAACATGATTATACATATTAAAAGTCGTTTCAAATAAAGAATCTAATCTACGTAACATTTCATATTTGTATATTCTATAGGCTATATGAGTAATAAGTAAATTTAAAGATTTGGTTTTATCATTTTGTTCTAAAAAAAAAAAACCAACAACAATGTGTTTCCATTGAACTTTGAAGGATAGATAACTGTTAACAGTGTTCCATATATCTAAAACATTATTACACTCGTAAATCAAATGTTTTGTAGTCTCAACTTGCTTACAATGTGTACATTCATTCTTTACACCTTTTTTTCATTATTGCATATGTTATTCAATAATTTATAACTGAATTATAGACGTATTTGTTTGTCTTTAAAATCCTTTTACATTTATGAATATTTATCCAATTTGAATCACCGTATATTCTGAATTTTTCAGACAGTAATACCTGAAAATTGGGTTTGCAAAACCTATTTTCAACTACAGTTTTATTTAAAAAAAAAAAATTACTTGATGTTTTTCCTAGCTTTACATTTGCAGCATGCGCTTTTCCTCGTTGTAGATGATATTGCTGAAATGATGTTTTGCAATGATACAGAGCATGTCATAAGAGAAGAAACCGCATTGAGGATTATGGACAATGTTGCAAAATCTATGAACCGGAACCTTCATCATATAAGTCTTTCAAATAACACACCATGTAAATTTCATTGCGAATCGGAAAACATACAGCAAGAAATACGGGACACAAGTTCAGTTGAACTCCAAGGTTTTACGGGGAAAGAATTGAATTTATTAGTGAATGACATCGGAATTACAAAGGATTCTTCGTGCACACCCTTCTGTCCCTCAACGTGCAGGTGTTTAGGTAGAAGCATGAAATGCGTTGACAGGGATTGTTCGGTTTTGGTAAGGATCATCACTCTTCACAATGTCAACTGTGATGTTATTGATGTAGATCGTTTCGACAGTCGACACATTTTTACGCTGTACATATCCAATTCCGTAATAGGGACCTTGTCGATAAATCCGAAGAACAAGCGGGTTATGTTGCACAACCTTTATATGGAAGATACAGCTGTAGAGCACATTTTGATTGGAGAATCGAGTCATGAAGTAGAGTATTTGCATAGCATACAACTACAGAATTGCACAATTGGTTCCTTTATAAAAGAAAGCGAAATTGGTGGACACCACATGGTTCACATATACCGAAAATCTGCCTTGGAATTTCACATAAATTCTTGATTATGAACTTTTCCACGGAGATTGTCATAGCGTCAGTAAATTTTCCGCATGATATCACTTTAGGTTTAATATTCGATGATATGGTAAATTTAAGCAAATGTGAACTGACAGATGGAGCTGAGATTATATATTCGTATTTCCCGACTAAGGTTGTAGATTTCAGCAACAATTTTCTCACGCGGTACACATATCGACCTAGGCTAATGACTGCTTTGTACATCCAACACAATTTACTATCTACTATGATCATATCAGCCTATCCAGATATGAATGAATATGATGGACTGGAAATTATTGACATATCTTACAACCGTATTACACACCTAAGACAGGGTGAATTGTTTTTCACAAAACTTATTTACCTTAACCTCAAAGGAAACTTAATACACACTATTGACGCTGGTGCATTTTCGGAAACCACCAATCTTGTATTTCTTGACCTATCAAGAAACAAAATTTCTCGAATTATCACTGGGACGTTTCTACCACTGGAGTTCTTACAGGAACTGTACATTCAAGAGAACGAATTCCAAGTTTCTGACGGCATGTTTGATGGATTAAGAAGACTGGCATTGATGCAAGTGGAATTCTTTTCACTTTGTTGCACCAAACCAAAAACGTTCGATGTCCTCAAGTGCATCGCACCTGTGAGTGAAATTTCCTCTTGTGAAAATCTTATTGATGTGTCACTTTTAAGTGTTACTATTTGGTACATGGCCTTTTTGTCTACCTTTGGAAACTTTATTGTCTTTACATATAATGTTCACTACCTGAAGACGATGTCCCCCGATAAGTACACGGTATTGATAGTAAATCTGAGTCTCGCTGACTTTTTAATGGGCGTCTATTTGAACATCTTGGCTATGATGAATCAGATGTACAGGGGAGGTACGGACTAGCTGACTACACATGGAGACACAGTGTCACGTGCACTGTAAGCGGGATTATAGCTACGTTGTCGAGCGAGGCGTCAGTTATGATGGTATTTCTCATCACCCTTGATAGGTTCATCGCAGTAAAATATCCCTTCTCAAAACTACTGTTCAGCGTAAAGACCGCTTCCATCCTATCTTGTGTAGCCTGGGTGTTTTCACTTCTTCTGTCCTTGATTCCATTGCTCCCTGTTCCGGGTTTTGAAGATTTTTACGCTCAATCTGGAATCTGCATTTCTCTTCCACTATCTGTAGTAAGAAAGTCAGGCTGGGAATACTCCATGATTATATTCGTTGGCTTTAATTTCCTTCTTTTCCTTGGAATTCTGGTCGGACAAATTAGCGTCTTTGTAGAAGTTATGCAATCGGGGAGAAATGTGAGATCCAGTAGATCAATGCAAAGGGAGAAAGCTCTGGCTGTGACAGTTCTCGGTGTTGTACTGACCGACATTTTATGCTGGATCCCAATAGGAACAATAGGTTAGTAGTAATGTTAGAGTGAAGAACACTTATTTTTGCAAAACATTCTGCTCAGGAATATGAAAAGTCTATAATAACATGATTTACCCATTGTAAATGCAACAATTTTGAATAAATTCTTAATTTTCATTCGATATCATACGAGATATCCTGTCAAATCAAGCTTCACGTGCTTAAGTTCTTTCTTGGAGTACATGATATAGAGCAAGTGAGACCTTTTACATATATAGTTCTTTAAATGTATATGGTTTGTGTGATTAAAATATATCAATATTTGTTTAATGATTTTAGATTTACTACTGACTAGGGGAGCAATGAGGGTTGTTATTTGGTTTTTGTCACTCTTTTGTCTATTGTTACATCATTTCATTCCCCAATCCCAGTAAGCCAATATCGACAGGGTTAGGGTTCGATAAGTAATTCTTGCAAACCGGAATTTTTTATTTTTTTTTATTTTTTTATTTACAAAATTTTCACTCCATACATACACTGTTGCATACATGTGGGAGATATATTACATGGATATTTTCACAACATATTGAATTCATTTTAAAATACGAACTTAATAATATTAACTCTAATACTGTCTACATTTCATATTTACCTTATTCTTTTATGTAAGTATATGCATGATGTAAAAATCTTTTTCAGGAGAGAGAGAGAGAGAGAGAGAGAGAGAGAGGGGGGGGGGTACATAAGGTATTATTTTCTTGGTAACAAATTTTGATAAGTATAATATATCTAGATATAATATATCTATTGATCAAACACAAAAAAGAAGCACAAACCTATTTGATGAAAAAGTACAAATAGACCTAATTACTAGCATAGATTTTCACATATTCTCTGCCAGTGAGTTTCATATTCCTCATATTTACAGTTTCGTAGTAGCAAGTACTTCTCAACCACAATTCTGTCCGTAACTATTTTTCTAATCGCAGATATATGTACTTGCGGACTCTTTTGATATTTACAAGAAGAAATATATTGTTTTACTATAAGCAAAATCAAGTTTTGAACTTCATACATATGTCTATTACAGTATTTACCAAATACTACAGTGAGCTTGTCAAAATATCAGAGTCTCACTTAGATATACAGCAATACTTTTCATTTCCATGTGAAGATTACAAATCAGATGAGCCTTATTGCCCCTGGGCCTTTGTGAAATTATAGATACTTCAGCATTTACTTGATAGCTTCCAATTCTCCTATTCGTCACAAATTTATTTCAGGCATGTTGACTTTCTTTGGTGTGTCAATCGCCTCGGACGTGTACGCCTGGATCATTGTGGTTGTTTTGCCCATCAACTCCGCCCTCAATCCACTGATATACACCTTAACAACAGTTATCAGAAGAATGGTATGATATATTGAGAAAATATCTCCCCCGTAAGATTAATAATATGACTTTTTACTCGCTCACTCCTCTTCAAGCCTATCACATAAAATGTCTTAACATTTCGATCCTTCATATTTGTGTGTCAATGAAAATATTTTCTAAATGAGGTTCCTACTACAATTGGTAATCTAACTTATACTCCAAGTTCCCTTTCAAAGGACGGGTTTCTTTTAAAAAGCACGCTTGTTCTAAACACATGTAATGCCCCTGTCAATGGCACCGATGAATGTGGAATACCGTACCTATACTGGATTGAACATTTTCACAAAAGCAAAACACAAAGACATTTACATTTTAGGATCCAGTAAATGTTTCTTCAAGCACGCATCTTGAATCCTCACAAAATATCACCTGTCCTTTTGGAGATCTCTAGAGGTATTATGCCACAACATATGCAAATAGTGGTGTAAATAAAATCTGGATTCTTGAAAAATTAATACAGATGAACATGTTCTGGAGATGATTACTGTTCTTTAAATCAAGCAGGTTACACACAAATCAGATGTAGTTACAGTGGTTGGAAACAGTCGATTATTTAAATGCAGCATTTCGCAAATGCTAAGATCGTTGTGATGATCTCAATATTGCAAGTACAACTTGAACGTTGGCTGACATGCAATGCCAATTGATAAGCCGTTCTTTAAAAATTTTATCAAATATTACACTGTTTACCTAATCCAAATATTAAGATTATGTGGGTTTGACCGGTCAAAAAGGTATGCATACGCCTCCTACCAATCGCTTGTTTAGGAGTTCGTGTTTGCACTTCTCTCAATTATGTATTCGTTAAGAGCTTTATCATTGCTCGTCTTCACTTTTTTTTTCCATTTTGATGGTCAAAATACTTTAATATCTCGAAAGTGAATGAGAATTTTCCGAAACAACAACATAAAATATCTAGGAAACGTGGAATTCAAAAATAGAACGGCATCTAGAACGATGTCGATTATAACCATGCATGATGTAACCATTACTGTAACAGGAACATTACCAAGCATATTGTCTTTTTCATCAAGAATATGTGAACAGCTAAATGCTGTACTGTAAGTAAAATTGTTTGATGAACGTGTAATATGATTATTCCTATATTTCAGAGAAGGAGGGAGTCTGATATAGTTTCACAGCTAAAGCAACAACTGGCATATTGGAAGGTAATAAGGCTCTATTCTTGTGAGGAAATAAAAGGGGAGAATTTAAAAGTAAAATCTTAGTTTTATTCAACATATAATAATTCAAGGAAACAAATAAGAACCAAACCACTGATGGGGAGTTGGCGTCCCAAAGAGATTAAACTCGCAAGGGTAAAATAGCCTCTTATCTGTTGTTTTCTTTTTTCTATTAGACGAAACACGGTTATCCGTCAGATGCCACCTTGCCGGAAATACAAGAAAGAAATCTCCCCCAGGACTGTCCTTAGAATCCAGGGATGGTGAACACGTGATACCCGACTTACTGGATGTTTCGTTTTCTTCGATGTCGTAATTGCGTTTATCAATATCAAAAAATTTAATAGTTAGCAAAAATTTGAATGTCAGTTGTTGAGTTACAAATGAGATACAGCACTCACAATTCTGTGTTACCGGTATGCAAAGAACGTTCGTGCCATGGTTTTGTTAAAATATAGATGCTCAATAGAAAATAACATGTTGAAAACAAAATGAAATGGGACAAACACTACAAACTGTTTGATTGTGTTCAGACTTAACTTTGGGAAGAACTTGCTTTAAGGTGGTACTTTGCATAGTCATAATGGCTGACTTCCTTTTAAAACATGGTGGATAATATGTATATCAGTAATATTTCTCTATTAATTTCCAATTTCATAACCTACCTGGATAGCTCAGTAGGTTAGTACGTCGACTGAAGAACTGTAAATCGCGAGTTGGAGATCATCAGGGTTTTAATTTCATTTTCTTTTCAGATAGTTCTCTATCAAAACTGTATTTTTGTTTACAAAATAAAGTAAATTTTAAAGTTTTCATTTACAAATTATTGCTGTACACTGTCCACTTTTCATTAATCGTCACCATTAATTGTCACCGGGAAGTATTCGTTTCGCTTCTCAAAGAAATAAATCAGTTAGATGATGGATGTGGCCAATATGGCAGATAACCAATGAACTACTTCATTGAAGAATAAAAATCACATTGATTAATACCGGTAAATGTTGAAATGTTGTTAAAATTAAGATTTTTTCATATACAAGGTATTTCTACTACGTGACCATCGCCTTTACCAAATGACCTCAAGTGACCGTTGTTGCGAATTAATTTCTCTATCACTTGTTTCTATGATATATGACCAATTTCTGTTTAAAATCTGTTGAAATAAGAATATGTTTTAATTCAGAAAACCTTTGTCAAAAAGGCATTCGTACAGTATACATTATTCTTGTCAAAATGACCTTGAGTAAAATTTATTCGAAAATCATTCGCACAATGATCAGTGATATATTTTTTTTTTCGTAAATAAGGTAGTGTTGCCTCTAAAATCAACGAATATATTTTCTACCTCACTCTATTGAAGTATGTACTTATTCAAGACGCGATGCACGGATCAACATATACAGATCCTGAAACGTGCTACTACACCAGTTGCACGGTACGGTTCGGTACGCTTTATGAACGGTACGGTTCGTTTTCTGAACGGTACGGTTCGTTTCTTGAACGGTACGGTTCGTTTCTTGCACGGTACGGTACGCTTCTTGAACGGTACGGTTCGCTTCTTTCACGGTACGGTTTGCTAAAAACAGCTGCACGCTTTGTGAACGGTTTGCACGTTTTATTAATGAGATGGGCGTGGCCTGATCGCTTTGACTTCGTATAAATTGTACGTTTCGATAGTTTGTTTTCACTCGATCGGTCTTATTCGGCTCTTTGATTATCGTCTGCAGGATTTGTGGTTGTGTTAGAATGTGCACATGGGGAAATCAGACGTTATTTTTGATTGCTTCGATGGAATAATTCCATATTGATAACGTACATAAAAGTTATGAATAAAAGTTTTTAGAATTTGCTTAAGTCCAAGTCTTAATGGTTGTTATTACGTTTCAATTTGTTTTTCATTTCTCATCAGACATTTATTAATTTACGATTTTATAAAAAGTTGTTACATGAACTGCTCCCCGACATGGGCGTGCGTAAGTGTAAAAACAAAGCGTATTAAGTTTCCGGATAGCCAGTGATAGTCTACGACCTCCTTTCTCATCGGTCGCCATTGTGAAAATAATATACTGTGGCTGAAAAAGTGGGTCACGTGACATAAATTGCACGCTTTCTGCACGGTACGGTACGCTTTCGGGCTTTTGGGGGCGGGGTTTGCATAATATTATCTTGCACGCTTTCTGCACGGTACGGTACGCTTTTTGAACGATACGGTTCGTTTCTTGAACGGGACGGTTCGTTTTTTTGCACGGTACGGTACGTTTCTTGAACGGTACGGTTCGTTTCTTGCACGGAACGGTTCGGTTCGTTTTTAAGGTGTAGTAGCACGTTTCAGGGTCTGTAGGACTGATTGATGTTGCAGGGTTTTCAATAATCTCGTTTAAAGTCATAATTTCGGAAATTAGGGTCGAATGCTGTTTAACGTGTTCCATTTGTTAGGCCGTTCCGAATTTTAAGAGGCAAACAACTTATTTTTAGAAGTACTAAGATAACTTTTAAAGCACTGTTCTGCCCCGGAGGCAGTAGTATAACCAATCGTACACAGTTACTCCAATACAAATTATGAATAATATATTTATTTCTCCCAAGTTATGTATTCCATAATACATGAAGATGAGGCTGAGTAGATGCGTGTGTGAGTGTGGTAAAAGGCTGTAAAAGTACAAAGAATGAAATTACATTTTGGAATAATATCTATAATGGCACACCATACATTAGAAAAATTCAAGAAAAATACATAATGACACCAAGTGCTTTCCATAACTTTTTCTGACAAATAGGGGTTTACTTTATTTAAGTACTTATCAACAAAATTGCAGGAAATATGTCATTAACTACATATATAATTCACATAGATTGCAAACATTACTATAAATTAACTGCACAAAGCCTAAAATAAATCAGGCTCATAGGGACTACAATATCTACCCAAGACACGTGCCGTAGAAATGTCTGTTAAATTTAAAGTTATATAAAATATCTCAATGAAACTAACGATGGGAACAACATTTAAATATTATAAAAAACAATTCTACAAATGCACAAATATAATGCATAGCTACTTACATTGTAGTAGGCCACAAATTATAGAGATGTTGAAAAACACAAGATGGCTGCAATGTACGTTAAAGGAAGATAATTCTAAATAAAACTTTGCAATAATTGAAAAGAACAATAACTCCTGAACAGATAAAAATGGAAAATTACCAAATTACCATAGTGTGGGGCATAACAAACACATTTGAATATAATTTTACAAAATGATATTCATATCATACTTACCTTTATGACAGAGGTTGTTTCACACAAAAGATACGTATCTCTTTAAAACACCGTTTAGTATCTAAGTAAATCGTTGATAAGGAAATTGTATTTACTGGGATTTTCTTTTCAACAAACTATGGTTGACCATTTATGATTCATAATACAACTGTATCGTAAAGTAGTTTTTGTGAATGCGATTTATCTGACTTCATCCCAAAATTACTTTGTGAAACACCACTCTGACTCTACGCACTAACATTCTGAAATTGACATTATAAGAAAAACTCGCCATCGAGAATATCATCGTACTCTTTGGTGATCAAATCTTCCAACAGTTGTTGGAAATCCCATGGATACGGATTGCGTAGTTTTATTAACTAGCCTGGCCTTTTCCTATTTTTGTATTCTTATATTCAAAGGCAAAACTTTTTCACAAAAGGTTTTATATGAGAAGAAAATGCTCTTCCTGTAGAATTCAACTTCCTATTTCGATGCATCATTGACGACTTTTATCTATAGAGATCACTCACCTCATTCACAAAAAAGTGAACATAACAATCAGTGATCAATCTCATATATATCCGATAAAGAATACAAAATGATTGTTACGATTATAGTTTATCTGTTTTCCGCCACACTCAATCTTTTTTCCAGTTATATGATGGCGCACAGTTTTTATTTGTGGAAGAAAGAGCCAAGATACAATGCACCTGGGAGGAGATCACCGACCTTCCGAAAGTAAAACGGAAACTTTCTCACTTATCGGCGCGAGCGGGATATGCTCCCACGTTGACCAGACGTGCAAGGCCATGTAATTTTGTCACCACTGCTCGGCGTGGGTTGGTATCCCGCTCGGACCGACTTGGGCAATGATGGAAAATTGAATTAAAAACACCACAGAGTCCTGAATATTTGTTTTGTATTTGGATATCTTATTGAACATAGACGTTAGCAGCAAACTAAGACGAGCGAAGAGTTGAGATATTTGATCCGCTTTTTCATAAAAAAAGGGAAATAATACACAGTTGATGTATTGTAAAATTGATACGGTACCAATTTGGATGCACCAGATGCGCATTTCGACAAATTATGTCGCTTCAGTGATGCTCAACCGAAATGTTTGAAATCCGAAATAACAATAAACTTTCAGAGGTATTTTAGGGAAAAACAGAGTGCCAAAAAAGTGGAGTCAAATTCGTTTAAGGATAAGAGCTATGAGTGAGGGAGATAATCCTTAATTTTGAAATGAATTTCTAAATTCTATAACAGCAATAATGGATTGTGACGTCATATTTTGCTGCTCTGTTTTAAATTTCAAAGCATGCACTTATCAATAGCAACAACATGTACACCATGCGATGAGAATTTTTTTCTGGTTATAAACATATTATTATCTGTACTTGTTACCCTCAGCCTTCGAAACATACCTGCAATGACAGTTAGCATGATGAAGTTGATGACAGCAGACGATGTTAAGTTTTTAAGGAGAAAAACGAATAATCAAAAGTGAATATTAGATTAAAAAAGAAGCAAATCAGAATAAATATCCTTAAAACGAAGGTTTTACTGGCAACCATTTCCCAAAAGGGCCTTATATAAATCAGTTCAATGTCGACTTTGTGACAATCCAATGATTTTATCTACATTTTACTTCTTAATTTCTATACTCAATTTATGGTACTATAAATACTCTAAATGCAGTTACTTAATAAAGACGTGTTACAGACAAATACAAAAAAATGTTCAATATAAATGCGTACTAAACAAAGACAAAAGATTAGATAACGCTCATATTGAATGAGAAATCTACAAATCTTTAACTTCATTAGACAATTATAGTCAAATACCCTCTGCAAAGTTTACATCAACCTAGATGTCGATGTGGTCTTTTTTACAATCATTATCACTTTGAAACTTTTGAAATTAAGCTGCAAACTCCAAATTCTGATATGCATTCATAATATCCGGAGCATTTAAGTCTTGGTATGCATTCCAATTTTCAGACACATTCACTTCCTCGTAACTTTGTGGTTCGTCTTTTACACTGGTTTCTGCAGTTGAAAACGTTTCATTTACTCTGACTTCCTTCACGGGTTCGTTTACCTTCTCCGGTGTTTTGCCGTATTTCTTCCTGCAATTGAGTTTTTGAATTATTCCAATGTTATTTTACAACAGACTAATCATTAGCTCGTGACTGTTACATATAATACAGATGTTGTATCGCAACACATGGAGTGAAATCCATATACTTCAATACAAGAATGATTTGAATCCCTGCTATAACGAACACTTACAAAAAATTATAGAAAACCTTACAATCTTTCAAGCTATCAAAAACAACATATAGAAGCAATGTGTTTCTTTGTATATCACAATGTATTATGGTTTTACAATGGGTAATTCTTTCACAGAGGAAATAAATGTAAAATGTATTTTCAAATCTTATCACTAAACAAGGAAAAACAGAATTATGTTAATTACAGGCGGAACCAAAAAAAAGGATATCCATAATGATGCTCATATTGACATGAGGTGAAAAGAAGTAAGAGGTATCAAATGATTAAAATAAAAGGTAAAGATAAGTAAACAGCGATAAATCACGTAATTCCTATAGATAACACAAAATTAAGAGTAGGGCAAACACGGACCCTTAAATATACCAGAGGTGGGATCAGATACCGAGAAGAAGTAAATATTGCCTGATGATGAAAAATTATATATATGATTGAGAAAGTATATCAGGTCAACACGAAAGAAAAACAACAACAGTGTTTCGGAGAGAGACGTGAAAAAATGCCTGTTTTTATTGTTTCTTGCACAATATGTATGGAATGGCAAATGGAAATCCTATATATATATTCCAATTCATAATTGCTGAATCACTGTCAATAAACGAATTTCTGTACATTTATAATCTGCCAATAAGGTATATTCTTTTTCTGATAAGGGAGGTTACTCTGACCATTTGTGTATTGTGACTTTACATACCTCAATAACATGGTACCAACACATATAAGGGTTGTACCAATCAGTGAAACCAATACAGCGAGTGCTATAGTTGAGGCACTGGTTGATGTATCGTCTGTAACAAAGATCAAACTATTTTTCTGAACGAGACGTAAAATGAGCAAAACGTCCTTGATACAACCATCATATGCAGGATTGCACATGAAAACAGTTTGCGCTTTACAACTTGTTGTAATGCTTCATAGTTTTATTCGAATGTTATTATAAGGGACTGGTTCACGTTTCTCGAAAGAAATATCTATATTCATTTTTTATGTTAAAAATCAAAAACATAACTCATCTAATGATGACACCCAAAATCTGTATCAACTGAATGCAAGGATAAGAGTAATATTTTAGCTTTGATTCTGTATTATATAAACACGGATTCGAGTCTTTTGATGTAAACAAACAAACCAGTGAAATATTACTTTTTTGTAATTTACAGCATCTTCAATTTGTACAATCACAAAGTTCAACTTTTAAATGACACATTTTACCTAAAGTATACTGGAAATGTGATGTATATGCAAGGTGAAGATAACGAACAGTGATTAATCTCACAACTCCTACAAGCAATACAAAATAGATAGTTGGGCAAACACGGACCCCTGGACACACCAGAGGTGGGATCAGGTGCCTAGGAGGAGTAAAAATCCCCTGTTGACCGGTCACACCCGCCGTGAGCCCCATATCCTGATCAGGTAAACGGATTTATCCGCAGTCAAAATCAGTGTGCCAAGAACGGCTTAACAATCGGTATGAAACACGTCAGACAGCATTTGACCCAGTGCGAGGTTGTATTGACGAACTAGATCGTTATAACGACCATAGAATTTGCGAAATGCTGACTTCAATCGGGACTATTGAAATCCCTGTACCATCAACTTGTTTGTCAGTAGCTTACCTCGATTTAAAAACTGACTATACCCAGAACAAGCTCTTGCATATCGAATCAGTTGAGATATATAAACACCATATGCAGGTGATAATGGAATATTGCTACATAAATGTGGGAAGTTGACGATGGAGAAGTTGAAATCATCCCATTTGTCATACAGTTGAGTTGTCAGTTTGCCGTTAATGTCTACTTTCAATAAAATGTCTAAGTATGAAGCAGAAGTGGATGACTCTGTGGTGTCCTTTATTTCGAGCTCTGAGGGATATATCAAATCGACATATGAATGAAAGCTATCATTGTTAATAGACAAAACGTCATCGATATATCTAAAAGTCGAATTATAGGCCACAGCGAGAGATTTTTTCTTCTCACGTAGAAGTTTTTGAATAAATTATGCTTCATATGAATATAAAAACGGGTCAGCTAACAAAGTTAATAAACTTGAATCAATATCCATTTATTTTTGAAAACTTCATAAACAATAGCACACCTCAATCTTTGTTTTCAAAACAAATAATGAACTCTCCATAATGAGCTGATGTCGTGATAAATAACCTTAATATTAATTTTTGTGAACCCCTCTTAAAATATTAGATTGTAGATTTTGATCATTTAAAGTGAAAAACAAAATTGGTAGGAAAATCGTGAAACAGTCCCTTTAAGTCACTGCTCGTTATCTTTACCTTTCAAGATCATTCAAGATTGAGTTTAGCATATCTGTCTGAAAATATATTTATGTATTCGTTAGATGAAACTTACGATAGAAGTCACATGCTAGACCGACATATGGTTCTTGACATCCCCGAGAACAGCTGCCATCATATCCATTACAGATCTCATCATTATGACAGTGTCCACTGCATCTATACTGACAATTTATTCCGTAGGATCCAGGGGGACATTCTAAACAGAGAAATAACCCAGCTTCAAGCATTGATACCCGTTCATCAGTCAGTGTAATAGACCTTGAAGATGACTCAAGCCACTAAAATATGTGAACAAACTAATATAAAAATGAATGAATTTACAATTCAATTATGATATTTCGGAAATCTGTCAAAATTACAAAGCGTTGATTTAACACCATCTATAAACCTGTAAGAAAAGCATTAAGCATGATAATTTAAGGAACAAAACATTTCAAAATTACATATATTGCGATGAGGGAAAAAATAACATAAAAACTGTCGTCCACTTGCCCTCTTCAATCACCGCTTAGATGCCATAAACTTGACAACATTATGTCTAATTTAATTTCTAGCAATGAGAGATATCTTCAAAGAGGTTCCTGGGAGTACGACATTGTAATTATGATGAGGACTTCTTTCTAGAAACATACTTTGATCGCAGACATCGCCCATGTACCCCGGAATACACCCCGTCTCACAGCGTCCATTTTCTCTGTTACATGGAGTGCCGTCCATACAGTAACCACTGCAGCTATGGATACAGTTTGGTCCATACTTTCCAACATCACATTCTGTTTTTGATAACTCACATGTTAACCGGTAAAATCACCAGAAATATATCATTGAATAAGAACTGCAGGACCATACATTTGTCATCAAATTTGAAGCTATTTTATCAAGTTTCAATTTGGGATTTGATTAATATTCTTATTTACTATGAACAATCATAAGATTGAGTCGGAAAGAATTTTAAGCATTACACACAATGGTAACGAAATACATATCTAAATGCGTGTATTAGTACCTTTTTCACAAAATGTCCCTGACCACCCTGCTGCACACCCATCATCACAACCGCCAGTCACGTGGTTACACGATACATTATCTTTACAGAATCCTGCACACATGGATTGACATTCGACCCCATATGATCCAAAATGACATCCTATCAATAATACCAGGCAACAATTTCCACATAATAAAAAATATCAGGTTTCATGTTCAATAATATTCCTACAATACCACGAATCAGAATTTTATTTTATCATTACATTACCCTAATCTTAGCAAGACTATAATTACGGCGGATGTAACCGAGCAACAAAGATGCTTACAAAAAAGTCATGATAAATATATACAATGCATATCTTTATCTTCAATATCATATTTGGACAGTTCTTTGAACAACACTGGTGGCTTACAAAACACACATTCAAAAGGAAGACTTTGACCATTCAAAACTCTGAACTCTTTCATCATGAAAATAAATGCTCTTACATGAATTTAGGAATGGTGAGTTTCAGACGGTCCAACCTTGAACGATTCCATAAAATTGTAAACTCTATTGTATTTTTATTTTGATATCTTAATCAATAGACCAAGTCGCATGCGCAAACAAAAATGCGTGTGGCAAATCAAATCTGGAAGGTTACATGTGTATAGTGGCATTTAGTATTCTTGTTTCCGGCAGTCGTAACAACTGCTATATACTGCAAGCATAGATTTATTTAACAATCATCTTTGCATTCCAAAGTTATAATCAATACTGGTTACGAAACAGATTGGTCAAATAGTACTTTTTCATTCATGTGTCATCCAATAAATGAAAGATTCATACTTTCTCTGCAGAACTTGCCAGTCCATCCAATGTTGCAATCCATACATGTACCATTCCCAATATTGCATTTCCTTTCCAGACAATTTTCAGGACAACGTAGTCTGCACTTATCCCCATAAAACCCTGTTCTCGTACAACCTAGGTACGTAATGAAGTAAAATTCAAAATTGATATGAAGTATGACTAGATAAATTAAAGCTTCAAATATATATTTACCTTGCACTATAACTTCGCATAGTTCCGTGTATGTATAGGTTTCATATCCATCAGGATATGTAACATTTCGTAGTCTTTCGTTGTAGAAGAACACATATCGCCCAAGACCAGTGCATGTTGTAGTGAATTCAAGGGGAGGTAACTCTTGTCCATTCTTATAGCACATTATGCCTGCTTCCTTTCTGGTTGAATTGGACAAATAAATGGAAAATCCAGCAAAGCGACCTCTTTGCCTTGATACTTGAAATATGTCAAAGAAAGACATTACAAGATTAATAAAATTGTTTCATTTAATAAAGTGGTATGCTAACCATACAAAATGCTACAACCTCAACTTATCATTAAGAATCAATGTTAATCGTCATTGCGTGTATGTAAACTATCTTGACGATTAGCGTAAAGTGCAGTTCTATTCGAAAGTATAATTACAACCTACGATTATTTTGAATGTCATGTAAAACACTAAAATATTTGATAATTTCCATTTGTGTTTTATAATTTTTCATTTCTTCTGTATATGTTCTATCATTATTGTTTAATTTTCCTTCTCCGTTCTATAATTTCCATTTCTAGTATGTAGAACTTATACGGTACCAATTTTGATGCACCAGATGCGCATTTCGACAAATAATGTCTCTTCAGTGATGCTCAACCGAAATGTTTGAAATCCAAAATAACTATGAAGTTTTGGAGCTAAATATAGCCAAAAACAGCGTGCCAAAAAAGTGGAACCAAATTCGTCCAAGGATAAAAACTATGCGCGAGGGAGATAATCCTTAATTTTGAAATGAATTTCTAAATTTTATAACAGCAATTAAATATACATCCGTATTTTGAAGCTAGTAACGAAGTACTAAGCTACTGGGCTGTAGAGACCCTCGGGGACTAACAGTCCACCAGCAGAGGCCTCGACCCAGGGGTCATAATGTAAAACTTATACGGTACCAATGTTGATGCACCAGATGCGCATTTCGACAAATAATGTCTCTTCAGTGATGTTCAACCGAAATGTTTGAAATCCAAAATAACTATGAAGTTTTGGAGCTAAATATAGTATATGATTTTTCATTTGTATTGTAAAATATCAATCTGCATCGTACATTTTTAATTTGCATTGTATCCGACGGATGTTTTATTTTTTTTTTGGGGGGGGGTGGGGGTTATTAAAAAGAATTTTATTAGATTAATCCTATGCAATTATTATTTATCGAATTCGGTAATGTGTGTACTGTTTTAAATATTTTGCACTGTCCAGTTCAAGAGCCACGTTTCACAGGATAGTACATATACCATATTTGCTAAATGTAATTGGGTGAAGCCCCCCCCCCTCCCCCGAAATTTAAATCTATTAATTTCATAAGTAATCCTATTGTGATTAGCACATTCAAACTTCCCCTTGTTTATCAACCTCGTGTTTAAACTCTGGCGGTTTTAGAAATTTCTAAACGAAAGGATGTACTAAACAGCTAGATGCCAGGGAGCTGGCTTGATACTTCTAGTGAGTCCAGGGCAAAGTCTTGTTGTGGCGAAATACCAAAGTTCTGATAAAATGAAACGTACACATTTTGGACATATATATGAAAAAGATCCTATTTGTGAAGGGGTGGGTGTGCGTGCACCCGGTGCTGAATTTGCAAGTCCTAGCTACGTGTTCAACAAGTCCTACACGGAATCGGTCGCCGTACCTCAGTGCTATATTATTTGGTTCGTGGCCGTGAGGTTGTGCGTTCGAGCTCCCCTCGTGTCATGGTTGCATCACACATAGGTAGTGTATGCTCTTTTATCAAACCTTCGACATTTAGAAGTATGACCTTAAAAAACGCAGGTCCTGTGTTGCAGTAGGCTCTGGCACATCGAAGACCTCCCACTGATATGGCACTGTGGGCTACGGATAGTTCTATTTCACCTACAGTTGGTGACGTCTCAATATGAAAGGCAATCGGTGATCAATCTCATAACTCATTTAAGCAATACAAAATAAATAGTTGGGCAAACACGGACCCCTGGAGACACCAGAGGTGGGATCAAGTGCTTATGAGGAGTAAGCATCACCTGTCGACAGGTCACACCCGCCGTGAGCCCTATCGTCTAAATGAATGAACAATTCTAGAATGGATGTTTACTAATGAAATTATTATCTACAAATCAAGGTAAACAGTCCATCGGATGCAATACAAATGAAGTATTTTTTTTTTAATTTAAACGGAAATTACAAAATACAAATGCAAAATATACAATGAAATGTTTCAACATTACAATGGAAATTATACAGTGTTAGTGTTTGCCTAACTATCGATTTTGTTTTCCTTATAGGAGTTTTGAGATTGATCACTGTTCTTTATCTTCACCTTTCACGGTGCAGATGAAAAATTATACAATACAAGTGGAAATTATATAATACAAGTGGAATTTATACAATACAAGAGGAAATTATAGAATAAAAGTCGAAATTATAGAATACAAGTGGAAATTATAGAATACAAGAGGACATTATAGAATACAAGTGGAAATTATAAAATACAAGAGGAAATTATACAATGCAAATTGACAATTATAGAATACAAGTGGGAAAAAATAAAATATTGGAAGGTTTGAAATGTTCTAATTTTGAGATGAGTTGTTATTTGATTTCCGTAACAGGGTAGTAAAGACTATATATACGTAAATGAGGGCTTTGGAAATTTTAAATCCTAATGTGTAATGCTGTCTTAAAGCGCTCCATCAACTTTCACTAAAATATGCATATCATTTGTTTCCCTTGTAAAAATTACTCCAGAGCTAGCAATACTCCTTTTGATCGCCTTCTCATGCTCGACTTCGTCAATATTAATAGCAACTTCTTATGCGGTGATGTTAATTTGCCTCTACAAGCTAATATAAATATTATTTCAGCTGTTCCTACATATATAGATTAAACTTGTAGATTCATCAAATTATTGTACATTTTATCTGTTAATGATTATCCTGCATGACATATTGTAATATTTCAGGAGAGAGACTTCACTGTTCGTTATCTTCACCTTTCACTTGTAAGTTGTTAGAACTTCTTCCCAATCTTTTTGATTTGATCAGTAAAATATGTTTAAAACAAAACAAACCAAAATACAATGTAGTTTATAGATAAGTATACTCTCCACGATGAATTATTAATTTGTTATATGTCTAGTAAGTTTATTGCTATACCTCTCGCCTCTCCGTAGTCCTTAAATAAAATGATGACGTTGTAAACATTGTAGATATCACCTAAATCAACACGCCACCAAACACTTTCATAGCGATATCTTCCGATAGGGCGGTTCCTAGTGCAGGTGCTGTTGACTCTGTCCACTGCATTGCTGGACTGATATCGATCACAATAGTAACCGTCATAACAGTATTCAGGATAGTGGGCGGTGGACTTATCAAAGGACAAATCCTCTGGAAAAAAGGTAGGGTTACCCAGATTGCAATTCAGTTATGATAATATGTGTTGAATAGATTATTTTTAACTGATTTTAGTTAAAAATATCTCTTCTTTGTACCCAGGTAGTTTGTTCAGCATACCTAGAGCGACAAATATACGTAAACAACCAACAGCTATACACAAAATATTCATTCCAAAGTGGTACTTCAAAAACAACTTTTATATTTCCAGTCTCGTTTTGGTGGTGTTATTTTGCTTCAATACCGTTATTGATGTACTTTGAACGAAATAATGTTTTCAAAGGTTACGACCTTTAAACAGCTTTATTTGAACACAATTTCATTAAAATAGATATGTCCTATGCATTCAAAACACACTATACGTCTATAGATTCACGATTTCACATATTTCGAGATGATAACTCTTCGGTTTTAATATGTTGATTTAGGAATTATCAAATGCAATCGAAAAGTTTTATCAAAATAAAAACGAAACCATTAATATCCTAGGCATGAGATTCATGAACAGCAACATAACGCAATACTATAACACTTGATGGTGTTTGTTAACTTTCTGAATATTTGGTTTGTGTATCAAATATATTCAAGTGATGAAATTAAGTCTGAAAAAATACTTTGTTTAACCATATATGTGGTGGTAGACAATACATCGATCCACAGAAGTTCGTGACCTTATATTTTGACCAATGAAATGCACTGACGAAAGCTCCTCCCACCACCATTTGCCTCGGACATACATCGGTCCACCGTCATTGTTTTGAACAGTAAACACAAAAACATATCGACCGATCATGCATTAATAGTCCAGATTCTACGTATATTTTGTATGAGGAACTATTAAATATTTCCTCTGGAATCTGTAAATCAAACAGTAGGTATCCCGACAAACTAATTTGAGCTTCAATATCCCACGTGGTTAGTTCTTTAAACAACAGGCTTTTGATTGCTATGAATTATATAAGTACACGTTATTTGTAAATAGTGTTTTATTATGATATTTCTATGATGTTATTGAAAAGAAATTTTTGGGTGTTTCAATACTTTTTAAAGACTTCAAAACATTTTAATCTATGAGGTACATTGAACTATTTTTTTTCTGTATAAGAATTGAGAAAACGTCATCAGACACAAATTCAAGATGCAAAGTCAAATCTTGCACTCGCATAACATGCAAACCTTGCTACTTCATAAACTTGCAGAAGTGGATTGCCTTATGTCACAGGCCTCAAACTCAGCTGGCAGTCCACAAATATACGTATATATGAACTTGGTAAAATGTGGTATTGTTTATTGTAGTATGCAGACATTTATAATCTACGAAGATATTGTTTTTCAAAGGGAACACTTACTGATACAAAATATTCGATTTTCATACACTCTATTTTAAACCTGTCACAAAGGGGAGGGGGGGTCAGAGGAAATGTGTATTGATATATCATAGCTGAAAAGAAAAGAAGACAACTGTCATTGTAAGGGGAAAATAACTCGATGCCTTGTCACACTACACTCCACTGAGCACTAAATGCATGTTTGCAACGTTTTAAAATGCATGCAACTAAACACCTAGTGTTTTCTGATGGCACTGTGCTTCTTAGTCATGATATCGACATTGATAACTAATGCATACATTTGTTTAAATGTATCCGCTAAACTTTAGCAACAGATTTTTTCAACAGAACCGAATTGATGACCCTACCGGGATCTGCTGAAAGAAGATCTAAATTTGTTTTGTTTTATTTTCTTAGCAATATGATGAGCCAATAGCTGGATACCAAGTTCAGTGTGACGTTAAACAGGAGAAAATGTACCTGTCAGGATACATAATTATGGAGATTGGATAGAACAATAAACCATATCTGACCATACGCAGGACAAACTCTTGTGCGTAGAATAATATGAGAAAGCCATAAACACCATATTCAGGTGATAATGGGATATATATCTATAAATCTGGGAAGTTGACGATGGAGAAGGTGAGATCACCTCGTTTGTCAGGAATGTAAACTGTTTCTTTACCTTTAATATCTAATTTAGATAAAATATCTAAGGACGATGCAGATGTGGAGGAATCTGTGTTTTTTATATCGAATTCAAAGGGATATATTGAATCGACATATGAATGCAAATGATTATTTAGAGTAAATCCCGCAGAAAACCATGCAAATACCAAAAATTGTGCAAAAAGGTAGTAGCCAAAGAAGATATTTGTTCTTGATATTTTCTTCAAACTTGTTAATGTCAGAACATCATCCTAAAATGTCCTATCCCCGCATCTATTGCATAAGAGTAGTAATTCATAGCAAATTTATGAGGAATATAAGCACAATTTGGTTGACTCTGAAATGATTTAATACAATGCATTTATTTTGATATTCCATTTTTGTTATAAACAAAACAACACAACAAATACTGTAAAAATGAATTCTGTTCACTAGATCATTGTATGAGGTCTCGAGATAGACCCACAACACTAATTTACAATGATTCCCCTTTTTGAGAAGCTAACTTCTCTCAAGAGCAAGTAAAAACTTCATGAAAATAAACATATTCTTTATACTAAACTTAGTCCCAAGATATGTAAAAATATTGAGCTTGGTAAATAATATCTACTAAGCAAAAATGAATCAGAAACGCTACACATATGTACAATTTATTACGTTTTGCTGCTTACTGGTGATTTTGAAAATACTGTTTTATAGATAAAGTAGATATTAACGGTAAACAAACAACTCAACTATATGACGAAGGATGCTATGTTATCTCCATCGTCAGCATCCCATACTTATGTAGCAATAGTTCATTATCACCTACATATGGTGTTTATATATCTCAACTGATT